>NC_092106.1:22931146-23239202 GCF_045679555.1 Salvelinus alpinus
GCTGTTGCAGGGCAACACGGACTTTCAACTCCCTCCAAATTCATTCTATGGGGTTGAGATCTGGAGACTGGCTAGGCCACTCCAGGACCTTGAAATGCTTCTTACGAAGCCACTCCTTCGTTGCCCGGGCGGTGTGTTTGGGATCATTGTCATGCTGAAAGACCCAGCCACGTTTCATCTTCAATGCCCTTGCTGATGGTAGGCTTTGTTACTTTGGTCCCAGCTCTCTGCAGGTCATTCACTAGGTCCCCCCGTGTGGTTCTGGGATTTTTGCTCACCGTTCTTGTGATCATTTTGACCCCACGGGGTGAGATCTTGCGTGGAGCCCCAGATCGAGGGAGATTATCAGTGGTCTTGTATGTCTTCCATTTCCTAATAATTGCTCCCACAGTTGATTTCTTCAAACCAGGCTGCTTACCTATTGCAGATTCAGTCTTCCCAGCCTGGTGCAGGTCTACAATTTTGTTTCTGGTGTCATTTGACAGCTCTTTGGTCTTGGCCATAGTGGAGTTTGGAGTGTGACTGTTTGAGGTTGTGGACAGGTGTCTTTTATACTGATAACAAGTTCAAACAGGTGCCATTAATACAGGTAACGAGTGGAGGACAGAGGAGCCTCTTAAAGAAGAAGTTACAGGTCTATGAGAGCCAGAAATCTTGCTTGTTTGTAGGTGACAAAATACTTATTTTCCACCATAATTTGCAAATAAATTCATTAAAAATCCTACAATGTGATTTTCTGGAATTTCTTTTCTCATTTTGTCTGTCATAGTTGAAGTGTACCTATGATGAAAATTACAGGCCTCTCTCATCTTTTTAAGTGGGAGAACTTGCACAATTGGTGGCTGACTAAATACTTTTTTGCCCCACTGTACATACATACATACATATACATCCTTATACATCCTGACCAAGTAGGGTTTTTTAAGGGTCGTCAAGCAGCCGTTAACCTCTCTAGGGTATGTGGGATGGTAGCGTCTCACCTCGTCAACAGCCAGTGAAACTGCAGGGCGCCAAATTCAAAACAACAGAAATCCCATAATTAATATTCCTCAAACATACAAGTATTTTACACCATTTTAAAGATACACTTGTTGTAAATCCAGCCACAGTGTCCGATTTCAAAAAGGCTTTACGACGAAAGCACACCAAACGATTATGTTAAGTCAGAGCCAAGTCACAGAAAAACACAGCCATTTTTCCAGCCAAAGAGAGGAGTCACAAAAAGCAGAAATAGAGATAAAATGAATCACTAACCTTTGATGATCTTCATCAGATGACACTCATAGGACTTCATGTTACACAATACATGTATGTTTTGTTCGGTAAAGTTCATATTTATATCCAAAAATCTGAGTTTACATTGGCATGTTATGTTCAGTAGTTCCAAACATCTGGTGATTTTGCAGAGAGCCACATCAATTTACAGAAATACTCATAATAAACATTGCTAAAAGATACAACTGTTATGCATGGAATTTTAGATCCACTTTTCCTTAATGCAACCGCTGTGTCAGATTTTTTTTAAACTTTATGGAAAAAGCACACAATAATCTGAGTACAGCGCTCAGAGACCTACACATCCCAAAGAGATATCCACCATGTTGTGTAGTCAACAGATGTCAGAATAGCATTATAAATATTCACTTACCTTTGATGATCTTCATCAGAATGCACTCCAAGGAATCCCACTTCCACAATAGATGTTTGTTTTGTTCGATGAAGTCCATCATTTGTGTCCAAATCCCTCCTTTTTGTCAGCGCGTTTAGCCCAGTAATCAAAATTCATGATGCGCGATCACTAGGTGCCGACGAAAAGTCAAAAAGTTCCGTTACAGTCCGTAGAAACATGTCAAACGATGTATAGAATCAATCTCTAGGATGTTTTTAACATAAATCTTCAATAATGTTCCAACCGGAGAATTCCTTTGTCTTCCGAAATGCAATGGAACGCGAGCTAACTCTCTCACGTGGACGCGCATGGCCAGCTCGTGGCTCTCTGGCAGATCTCTGACTCATTCCCCTCTCATTCGCCCCCACTTCACAGTAGATGCCTCAAACAAGGTTCTAAAGACTGTTGACATCTAGTGGAAGCCTTAGGAAGTGCAATATGACCCCATTTCCACTGTATCTTGGATAAGCAAAGAGTTAAAAAACTACAAACCTCAGATTTCCCACTTCCTGGTTGGATTTGTTCTCAGGTTTTTGCCTGTTATACTCACAGACATCATTGAAACAGTTTTATAAACGTCAGAGTGTTTTCTATCCAAATCTACTAATACTATGCATATCATAGCATCTGGGCCTGAGTAGCAGGCAGTTTACTCTGGGCATGCTTTTCATCCGGACGTGAAAATACTGCCCCCTACCCAAGAGAGGTTAACATGTGCCGCCTGTTTGATGTGGTTGCTGAGGCTTCCAATCTGAATAGCCCGTATCCTGTGTTATCAGTAGATGCAGAGAAAGCCTTTGACCACTTTGATTGGGAATATTTATGGCTTGTCCTTCTTAAAAATGGTGGTTTATACATATGATTCGTGATGTGAATCCTTCTTATTTTATATCTACAGGCACTACCAATTCTAATCCATTTATCATACAACGAGGATGTAAACAAGGTTGTAAACAAGGTGCTATTTGCTCTCTCTCTTAAACCGCTGGCACAAAGCATACGTCAAAATTCGGCTTCCTCACATATCAAATTCGGCTTCCTCCAGCCAATAATGTCTATTTTCACAGCATTCAGCTCATGCTCTGGTTAGAAGATCAACTGGTCCAAATCAGCTCTACTACCTTTTAACTCAGCGATAGGAAGTGTGCAACTACCACCCATGACCCCAGTGAAGAAAGAAATCATCTACGTAGGCATTCATAGGTCAGTAGGCGAGTGAGTAAACCCCCTCTACCATCAGTCCTATTAGCCAACGTGCAATCATTGGATAACAAAATGGATGAGCTCCGATCAAGGATATCCTACCAACGGGACATTAAAAACTGTAATATCTTACATTTCACCGAGTCATGGCTGAACGACGACATGGATAACATACAGCTGGCGGGAGTTTCGGTCCATCGTCAAAATAGAACAGCTGCCTCCGGTAAGACAAGGGGTGGCGGTTTGTGTCTATTTGTAAATAACAGCTGGTTCACAAAATATAATATTAAGGAAGTCTCAAGGTTTTGCTCACCTGAGCTAGGGTATCTCATGATAGGCTGTAGACCACACTATTTACCAAGAGAGTTACCATCTATATTTTTCCTAGCTGTCTATTTACCACCACAAACCGATGCTGGTGCTAAGACAGCACTCAACGAGCTGTATAGGGCCATAAGCAAAGAGAAAACGTCTCATCCAGAGGTGGCACTCCTAGTGGCCGGAGACTTTAATGCAGGGAAACTTAAATCTGTTTTACCTCATTTCTACCAGCATGTTAAATGTGCATCCAGAGGAAAAACAACTCTAGACCACCTTTCCTCCACACACAGAGACGCATACAAAGCTCTCCCTTAACCTCCATTTGGCAAATCTGACCATAAATCTATCCTTCTGATTCCTGCTTACAAGCAAAAACTAAAGCAGGAAGTACTAGTGACTCGCTCAATAAGGATGTGGTCAGAGGACGCAGATGCTAAGCTGCAGGACTTATGTTCCGGGACTTATGTTCCGGGATTCTTCCAATGGTAATGAGGAGTACTCCACATCAGTCACTGGCTTCATCAATAAGTGCATCGACGACGTCGTCCCCACAGTGACCATTCGTACATACCCCAACCAGAAGCCATGGATTACATGCAATATCCACACTGAGCTAATAATGTGTTCTAAGCTTATAATAAGCTTATAAGAAATCCCGCTATGCCCTCCGACGAGCCATCAAACAGGCAAAGCGTCAATACAGGACTAAGATTGAATCGTACTACACCGGCTCCGACGCTTGTCTATTACAGACTACAAAGGGAAGCACAGCCACAAGCTGCCCAGTGACACGAGCCTACCAGACAATCTAAATAACTTCTATGCTCACTTCGAGGCAAACAACACTGAAGAATGCATGAGAGCATCAGCTGTTCCAGATGACTGTGTGATCACGCTCTCTGTAGCCAATGTGAGTAAGACCTTAAAACAGGTCAACATTCACAAGGCCTCAGGGCCAGATGGATTACCGGGACGTGTACTCTGATCATGCGCTGACCAACTGGCAAGTGTCACTGACATTTTCAACCTGTCCCTGACCGAGTCTATAATACCAACATGTTTCAAGCAGACCACCATAGTCCCTGGGCCCAAAAACACCAAGGTAACCTGCCTAAATGACTACCGAGCCGTAGCAATCACGTCTGTAGCCATGAAGTCCTTCGAAAGGCTGGTCATGGTTCACATCAACACCATTAGCCCAGAAACCCTAGACCCATCCAATTTGCATACCGCCCCAACAGATCCCACAGATGACGCAATCTATATTGCACTCCACACTGCCCTTTCTCACCTGGACAAAAGGAACACCTATGTGAGAATGCTATTCATTGACTACAGCTCAGCGTTCAACACCATAGTTTCCTCAAAGCTCATCACTAAGCTAAGGACCTTGGGATTAAACACCTCCCTCTGCAAATGGATCCTGGACTTCCTGACGGGCCGCCCCCAGGTGGTGAGGGTAGGTAACAAAACATCTGCCACGCTGATCCTCAACACAGGGGCCCCTCAGGGGTGTGTGCTCAGTCCCCTCTAGTACTCCCTGTTCATCCATGACTTTATGGCCAAGCACGACTCCAACACCATCATTAAGTTTGCCAACGACACAATAGCGGTAGGCCTGACAAAGATGAGACAGCCTATAGGGAGGAGGTCAGAGACCTGGCAGTGTGGTGCCAGGATAACACCCTCTCCCTCAACGTGATCAAGACAAAGGAGATGATTGTGGACTACAGAAAAAGGTGGAATGAGCACGCCCCCATTCTCATCGACTGAGCTGTAGTGGAGCAGGTTGAGACCTTCAAGTTCCTTGGTGTCCACATCACCAACAAAGTATCATGGTCCAAACACACTAAGACAGGGCACGACAACGCCTATTCCTCCTCAGGAGACTGAAAAGATTTGGCATGGGTCCTCAGATCCTCAAAAAGTTTTACAGCTGCACCATCCAGAGCATCCTGACTGGTTGCATCACCGCCTGGTATGGAAACTGCTCAGCTTCCGACCGCAAGGAAGGCCCAAAAAATTGCCAAGGACTCCAGCCACCCTAGTCACAGACTGTTCTCTCTGCTACCACATGGCAAGCGGTACCGGAGCGCCAAGTCTAGGTCAAAAAGGCTTCTTAACAGCTTCTACCCCCAAGCCATAAGACTTGAACAGTTAATCAAATGGCTACCTGATCTATTTGCATTGTCCCCACCCCATTCCCCATTTTTACACTGCTGCTACTCTCTGTTTATTATCCATGCATTGTCACTTAGGTCTACCTACATGTGCATATTACCTCAATTACCTCGACTAACCGGTGCCCCCGCACATTGACTCTGTACCGGAACCCCCTGTATATAGCCTCGCTACTGATATTATGTTGTTGCTCCTTAATTATTTGTTAGATTTCAATAAAACAAATCTTATAAGTAAGCATTTCACTGTAAGGTCTCCCTCCACCTGTTGTATTCGGCGCATGTGACAAATACAATTTGATTTGATTTGATTACCATATCCCCCTCTATTCACATTACTTGCAGGAAGAACTACTTAGAAACCTTTCAAAATATCAAAAAATACACAAAAGATGGTCCGTTATGGCCACTTCTTTGCATGCTAAAATCTCAATTATTACAAATGAATGTCCTCCCTCGTATCAAGTTTATGAGTTCCATGTTACCACTGCCTCCTCCTATAGACTATTGGTCTAAACTTGACTGTCATAAAGAAGTTCATTTGGGGGAGAAACAGACCACAGATTAAATATGCAACACTACAGAGAACAAAAGCAGGTGGACTTGCAGTTCCAAATCTAACATTTTATCACCTATCATTCCAAAGACCTGGTTAAACCCAGAGGCTTCTGTTCCACGGTGTGTTATAGAAGAGACAATAGTTTCACCAATTAGATTACAAGATGTATTATTTTCTGGATTGACTCCTGAAAAATGTGCATTATTTTTTGGACCCATTATAGCATGCTCAGTAAAAGTGTGGAAAGCTACAGAGAACCATATGCAATCGAGTCTTAAATGGCATTCATACTCTCCAATTTGGTTTAATAAAGAAGAAGAAACCATTTATATTAGATTCTTGGTCTAAGAAGGGTATTTATACTTTCAAAGACATGTTCAATTTAAATGGACTCCTCCGTTTCCAGGAAATAAGACAGTGTTTTAATGTCGCATGTTCAACATTTCGTCTTTACCTTCAACTCTGCTTATCAATGCGAGCCTATGGGTTCCCCTGGGGAGCAGAACAAGCAGTACACCCATTGGTCAAACTTCTAACTGACAGACACCCCTCAAAAGGAGTTGTATCTACAGTATAGTCAATTAATTGTAGCAGAGCAAAAACCATTAACTCTGTCCACTGTATGGGAGAAAGATTTTACACTTGCTGACAGACAAATAAACTGGGAGACAGTGTGGAAAAATATATTTGGATCATCTAGAAACCCCAATTGCCAATTCATTAATTTTAACATTTTCCATAGAACCTATCTAACATCTCAAAAAAGACATCACATGGGTATCAGTCCATTGCCATTATGTGTGTTCTGCACCACAGTGGACCTTGTTACTTTTCAGCATGTGCTGTGGACATGCCCGGGGGTGGTTGCATTCTGGGGGAAAGTCAACGATGTATCTCTGTACTTATAGATAAAATAATGCCGTTAGATCCAATAGTGATGTTTCTTTGTGATGACTCTGATTGGCACTTGTCAGAACGCCAACGGAGAGTGTGGTTGACAGGAACCACAGCTGCTAAGAAAATGACTGTACAAAGGTGGATTCCACCTCATCAGTTACCATTGCAACAATGGCTGCTTACACTTAAGGACATTGTACTTATGGAGCACTCCTAAGTCTGAATCGGCTCCATAGATTTATGCACAGGAGGTTGGTGCCACGTTCATTTGGGAGGATGGGCTCGGGGTAATGGTTGGAGCGGAATAATGGGATGGTATCAAATGCATCAAACAAGTGGTTTCCATGTATTTGATGCCATTCCATTTGCTCCATTCCAGTCATTATTATGAGCAATCCTCCCCTCAGCAGCCTCCACTGGATTCATGGCATGTTTTAAAAAAATTATTTGATGTAGGCCTTCAGTCCATGTACAGTGACAGGCATTCTGTCAGTGAATGAATTGCATTTTTGTTTTTCATGATGATGATGATTATGGTGATGGTAATCATGATAATGAGAATGACGATGATGATGGTGGTGATGGTAATCATGATAATGAGAATGACGATGATGATGGTGGTGATGAGTAGAGAGAGATCCTACATCAGCAGAAGAAGTGAGGTTCTCATTTCTTATTTGTGCGTCTAATTGTTCAGCACCTCTGTAGGGCTGAGTGAGAAGAGAGGAGCAGTGGTCTGGTAGGTGGTAAAGGTGAGATAGCACAGTGGAGCTGAGGCATGGACACAGATGTCCACTCTCAACAGCCCCTCACTGGTCACAGCCTGGCAAAATATCCTGCATCGCTACAAATATGTAAATATATTGACTTGGAAGGATGGTCTCTTCCCTTCCGACCTTGCAGCGTTTTTGGAGCGAGTGCTGGGGAGACAGTGAGGGAGAGAAAACAGCTTCAGCACTCCATATAAGGGCCTGCTTTGGGCTCAAACGGCATCTTCTCATCACTTTCTACTCCACTGGGCCATTACACCACAGAAAGAACACACACACACACACACACACACACACACACACACACACACACACACACACACACACACACACACACACACACACACACACACACACACACACACACACACACACACACACACACACACACACACACACACACACACACACACACACAGAACATAGACACATCACACACATTATGACCCTATGTGTTGAGTTAGTACACTGTGTACACACACAGGCATACGACTGTTCACCCTGTGACAGAAGACAGTTTAGGCCAGTCATCACCTCCAGTTCCCAGCCCTAGGTCGTGTTGTGCCGTCAGTGAACAAAATACAAAATGTCAGTGTGTACGCCTGTTGTCTCATATCTGTAGTGAAGCAGCAGCAGCAGCACCTCCCAGCAGCCTGCTGTGACCCAGCTGAACTCTCAGTGCCCTCTCAGGGGTGGATGATTAAAAAGGGGAAAGAAGAGAGAGAAAAGCAGAAACCATACTCACTGGTCTCATTTTCCATAACTCTACCTCTTTCTTTGGTATGTGTGGTCAGACTGTGTGTGTGTGTGTGTGTGTGTGTGTGTGTGTGTGTGTGTGTGTGTGTGTGTGTGTGTGTGTGTGTGTGTGTGTGTGTGTGTGTGTGTGTGTGTGTGTGTGTGTGTGTGTGTGTGTGTGTGTGTGTGTGTGTGTGTGTGTGTGTGTGTGTGTGTGTGTGTGTGCCAGCAGTCTGTGTGATGGGTATCAGTCCAGGCCTTTCTGGCTTGTGGGTATTGGCTTGTGGTTTGGGTCTGGGCAGGGAGAGAGGGTGAGGGTGGTTATGAGCTTCATAGCTGCCACACTGAGACATACTGGCACCACCCGGGCAGTGCTGGTTCCTCTCTCCAAAATACGGAACCACCACAGGGTGTGTGTGTATTTGTGTGTAACTCAACACACAGGGTCATACTGTGTGTGTAATGTGTCTGTGTTCAATGCCTGTGTGTGTGTGTACGTGCGCGCCCACGTGTCTATGTGTGTGTTAACCACCATGTGATTTTGTGCTTGCCTGTGTGACTTTATGAGGCTAAGTATATGTCTTTGACCAGTGAATGTTCACACAGATGTGTGTGTGCCGTTTATCAGGCTGATTACATCTAGCGATCGTGTGACTAAGTGGATACGTTTGCTTTCAGACTTGTCACTCTGGGAGGTTTATTATCAACTTTACACTTGCTGTAATGTAAACCTTGTGGCAGTTTACTAAGATGAAGGTTCTGATTGGGATTTTGTCCTCTAATGTTCGTACTGCTACATATCATCCCTGGTACATGTAGGAGCACCAAGGTGTACAGCAGTGCATTATGGGTAGCGCTGGTTGTCCAATCAGCTAGTGGATAGCAGGGGTTATGCTCAGTTCAGAGATGAATGTCCAGCTGGTAGCAGTCTCTGGGCACATGGCCCCCTACCTCCCTCCATCTCTCTCCCTCTCTCCTCCCCTCCCTCTCTCCTTCTCTCCCTCTCCTTCTCTCCCTATCTCCTTCTCTCCCTCTCTCCTCCCCTCCCTCTCTCCTTCTCTCCCTCTCCTTCTCTCCCTATCTCCTTCTCTCCTTCTCTCCCTCTCTCCTCTCACTTTCTCCTCTCACTCACTCCCTCTCTCCTCTCCCTCTCTCCTTCTCTACCTCTCTCCCTCTCTTTCTTTTTCTCTCTCCATCCATCCCTGAGGCTGGCAGCGGTGTCTGGGCACTCGCTCCACTGTTGGCCTTGACCCCAGCAGGATGTGGAGCTCAGTTTTGTGTGTGTGTGTGTGTGTGTGTGTGTGTGTGTGTGTGTGTGTGTGTGTGTGTGTGTGTGTGTGTGTGTGTGTGTGTGTGTGTGTGTGTGTGTGTGTGTGTGTGTGTGTGTGTGTGTGTGTGTGTGTGTGTGTGTGTGTGTGTGTGTGTGTGTGTGTGTGTGTGTGTGTGTGTGTTTCTGTTCTTTTTTCCTTATTTTTTCTGATTTTGTGTCTTGGCTGACTTTTTTACCTCTCTAAGAATTTGGAAAGGCCGTGAGATTTTTTTTTTTTACTGCACGACTTTCAGCATTGCTCTCTCTCCCTTCTAGCTCTCTCCCTTCTAGCTCTCGCTCTCGCTCTCTCGCTCTTGCTTTCTCGCTCCCTCTCTCCCTGTGTCTGCTGTGGCTTCTCTCTAATAGATTTCATATGTTGCTGCAGTTGACATCAGTCTTAAACTATTTTACATGTGATCTGCGATATTTCCTGAGGAAATCTGTCAGATATTTATTAAGGGCTAATAAAATAAACCTTTCTTGTTCTCCCTCTCCCTTTCTTTCTCTTGTCCAGTTTTTACTCACCTTTATTTGCACTCATACCTTGTCCCCTCTTTTGTTGTCCTAAGCTTAGCAGCTGGCTAGATTATATTATTGATGTTACTCATGCTTTTAAATGGGGCTTATTTGGGAGACAATTTCCTTCCATTCATAAGATGCTGCTGCAGGTCAAGCCTAGGTTGGGTTGGTGTGTGTTTGAGTGGGGCTGGGCAGATGGGGGTCTTCCCCCCTCACTGTCTCCCTCTCTCTTAACACTCCCTCCTTCCCCTTTGTCTTCTCCTCTCCATGTCTCCCTCTCTCTTAACACTCCCTCCTTCCCCTCTGTCTTCTCCTCTCCATGTCTCCCTCTCTCTTAACACTCCCTCCTTCCCCTCTGTCTTCTCCTCTCCTTGTCTCCCTCTCTCTTAACACTCCCTCCTTCCCCTCTGTCTTCTCCTCTCCATGTCTCCCTCTCTCTTGACACTCCCTCCTTCCCCTCTGTCTTCTCCTCTCCATGTCTCCCTCTCTCTTGACACTCCCTCCTTCCCCTCTGTCTTCTCCTCTCCATGTCTCCCTCTCTCTTAACACTCCCTCCTTCCCCTCTGTCTTCTCCTCTCCATGTCTCCCTCTCTCTTGACACTCCCTCCTTCCCCTCTGTCTTCTCCTCTCCATGTCTCCCTCTCTCTTGACACTCCCTCCTTCCCCTCTGTCTTCTCCTCTCCATGTCCCCCTCTCTCTTGACACTCCCTCCTTCCCCTCTGTCCTCTCCTCTCCCTGTCCCGCTCTTCTATAGCGCCCTCCTTCCCCTTCAGCCAGCTGCAGTGGTTGTATCCCTCCATCCATCTCCCTGTCTGGGACTGATAGAGTACTGTGCTTTAACTCACGCTGTCTGTCTACTGTACTCCAGCCTATACATTACAGCCAGTAGTAGACAGTAAAGCATTCCTGGAGTTTCCTCTGCATTTACACAGCACTAACACCTTATAAAGACAGGTATTCACACTTGCAGAATATACTGCACAGCATTAAGGTGAACTGACAGTTTTGAGATAATGCAGACGTTGGATCCATTTAGTTTTTTTGGCTGGAAATGTTCATGTAGGAAGAGATAGGAATTCACACACGCAAAGTAGCTGTTGTATCTTCACAGTTGTTTGCCGATAATGTAACGGCTTTCTTCTGTGGACGAAGGAGAGGACCAAAGCGCAGCGTAGCCAATGTTCATCATGTTTAATGAAGACCATAAACTTGAACACTACAAAAATACATAAACAACAAAACGTGAAACCCGAAACAGTCCTATCTGGTGCAGAGACACAAAGACAGAAAACAACCACCCACAAAACCCAACACAAAACAGGCTACCAAAAATGGCTCCCAATCAGAGACAAACGACTAACACCTGCCTCTGATTGGGAACCATATCAGGCCAAACACAGAAACAGGAAAACTAGAACCACAACATAGAATGCCCACTCAGCTCACGTCCTGACCAACACTAAAACAAAGAAAACACAAAAGAACTATGGTCAGAACGTGACAGAAAAGTTAAACATTTTCACTGTAAAATAATTGCTCTCGAACGGGTTGAGTGTATGTATATAATATATCAAATCTTCTGTTTGTTTTTTTCTCCTTTGTCATTGGCCAGAACAGCAGTGATGGAAAACAAACATATCAGCACTTGACATTCTGAACCTTGAATTGCCCTCCCTCCTTCCATCTCTCTCTCCCTCTCTCCTTCTCTTTCATCCCTCTCCCAGCAGTACACCCATTTCGTTCTTTCTGGGGTCCCCTGGTTGTAGTACCCATAATTCACCCTGGGACGCAACACCCACACCATGCTCTCACTAACCTTTATATTGCAGCCAAGACACAGCGAGAGCGAGGGAGAGACCGAGGCAGAGAAGAAGCGAGAGAGGCAGGGGTAAATACTTTCTCTGCCTCTCTGTGGGCCTCCGCCTGAAAAGCAAGATGGCGAGAGAGAGTTGGAGGGAGAGATGGAGGGAGTGGGATCTATTAAACAGCCTGGGCATGGAGAAAGAGAGAGACTGGTCTGATAGATGAGGGATGTGGGGAGAAAGAGATAGGGGCACGAGGGACAGACAGACAGACAGACAGACGTGGCAGAGGGTGCCTGTCTATGCTATCGTCTGTGTGTCAGTCTTTGGGGGATTTATGTGTTTGTTTGTGTCTCTCTCCCCGACTCTGTCACTTCCGTAATGCGTTCCACATTTTGGGCTGTCACAGATGTTCGCCTGCTTGCTCTCCATGGAAAGGTGGGGTTTTCCCCCTATTCTTCTCCTCTCTTCTTCTCCTCTGTCGTTCTGTAGGTTGGTGAATGCATAGAGCCTAAACCCCAGCCTCTATAGACTTCCACCGAGGCTGCATTCTCCTTAAAACACATAGTAATTATACAAGTATGTGCTGTGTAACTGGTAGGTTAGCACACACTCAATTACATTGAGTTCTTTTGTTTGGTTTAAGGTTAAGGGCCACGGTTGGTATTTGGGGTAGGGAAATGTTTGTGCACAAGACAAGGCCAGAGTTGTTCAGGTAGTCTACTGGATAATTATGGAGCCATTTGTTTTGCTGTAAACAGTTGTGTATTTTTATCGAGTTGCATTTTGGCTTTTGACAAGATGCCAACCAGCGTCTGATTGCACGGCCATACCAGCAGGTCAAATGGAAGCCAAAGCAGAAGGAAAACAGAATTATTACATTATTAAAGTGGTAAAATATAGACTAATCAAGGGAACTTTTTATATAATCCACAATACCTCTTCAATCAGATAAGTGCAAATACGGTCGTTGAGATTGTGTTTACGCCTCGACTACTGCTGTTGTTCCCGTATACTGATTGTGAAATCATTAGAACTCTACCGTTCCCGTATACTGATTGTGAAATCATTAGAACTCTACCGTTCCCGTATACTGATTGTGAAATCATTAGAACTCTACCGTTCCCGTATACTGATTGTGAAATCATTAGAACTCTACCGTTCCCGTATACTGATTGTGAAATCATTAGAACTCTACCGTTCCCGTATACTGATTGTGAAATCATTAGAACTCTACCGTTCCCGTATACTGATTGTGAAATGATTAGAACTCTACTGCTCCCGTATACTGATTGTAAAATCATTAGAACTCTACCATTCCCGTATACTGATTTTGAAATCATTAGAACTCTACCGTTCCCGTATACTGATTGTGAAATCATTCGAACTCTACCGTTCCCGTATGCTGATTGTGAAATCATTAGAACTCTACCATTCCTGTATACTGATTGTGAAATCATTCGAACTCTACCGTTCCCGTATACTGATTGTGAAATCATTAGAACTCTACTGCTCCCGTATACTGATTGTGAAATCATTAGAACTCTACTGCTCCCGTATACTGATTGTGAAATCATTAGAACTCTACCGTTCCCGTATACTGATTGTGAAATCATTAGAACTCTACCGTTCCCGTATACTGATTGTGAAATCATTAGAACTCTACCGTTCCCGTATACTGATTGCGAAATCATTAGAACTCTACCGTTCCCGTATACTGATTGCGAAATCATTAGAACTCTACCGTTCCCGTATACTGATTGTGAAATCATTAGAACTCTACCGTTCCCGTATACTGATTGTGAAATCATTAGAACTCTACCGTTCCCGTATACTGATTGTGAAATCATTAGAACTCTACTGCTCCCGTATACTGATTGTAAAATCATTAGAACTCTACCATTCCCGTATACTGATTTTGAAATCATTAGAACTCTACCGTTCCCGTATACTGATTGTGAAATCATTCGAACTCTACCGTTCCCGTATACTGATTGTGAAATCATTAGAACTCTACCATTCCTGTATACTGATTGTGAAATCATTCGAACTCTACCGTTCCCGTATACTGATTTTGAAATCATTAGAACTCTACCGTTCCCGTATACTGATTGTGAAATCATTAGAACTCTACTGCTCCCGTATACTGATTGTGAAATCATTAGAACTCTACCGTTCCCGTATACTGATTGTGAAATCATTAGAACTCTACTGCTCCCGTATACTGATTGTGAAATCATTAGAACTCTACCGTTCCCGTATACTGATTGTGAAATCATTAGAACTCTGTTGTTCCTGTATACTGATTGTGAAATCATTCGAACTCTACCGTTCCCGTATACTGATTGTGAAATCATAAGAACTCTACCATTCCTGTATACTGATTGTGAAATCATTAGAACTCTACTGGTCCCGTATACTGATTGTAAAATCATTAGAACTCTACCGTTCCCGTATACTGATTGTGAAATCATTAGAACTCTACCATTCCCATATACTGATTGCGAAATCATTAGAACTCTACTGTTTCCGTATACTGATTGTGAAATCATTAGAACTCTACCGTTCCCGTATACTGATTGTGAAATCATTAGAACTCTGTTGTTCCTGTATACTGATTGTGAAATCATTCGAACTCTACCGTTCCCGTATACTGATTGTGAAATCATTAGAACTCTACCATTCCTGTATACTGATTGTGAAATCATTAGAACTCTACTGGTCCCGTATACTGATTGTAAAATCATTAGAACTCTACCGTTCCCGTATACTGATTGTGAAATCATTAGAACTCTACCGTTCCCGTATACTGATTGTGAAATCATTAGAACTCTACTGCTCCCGTATACTGATTGTAAAATCATTAGAACTCTACCATTCCCGTATACTGATTTTGAAATCATTAGAACTCTACCGTTCCCGTATACTGATTGTGAAATCATTCGAACTCTACCGTTCCCGTATACTGATTGTGAAATCATTAGAACTCTACCATTCCTGTATACTGATTGTGAAATCATTCGAACTCTACCGTTCCCGTATACTGATTGTGAAATCATTAGAACTCTACTGCTCCCGTATACTGATTGTGAAATCATTAGAACTCTACTGCTCCCGTATACTGATTGTGAAATCATTAGAACTCTACTGCTCCCGTATACTGATTGTGAAATCATTAGAACTCTACCGTTCCCGTATACTGATTGTGAAATCATTAGAACTCTGTTGTTCCTGTATACTGATTGTGAAATCATTCGAACTCTACCGTTCCCGTATACTGATTGTGAAATCATTAGAACTCTACCATTCCTGTATACTGATTGTGAAATCATTAGAACTCTACTGGTCCCGTATACTGATTGTAAAATCATTAGAACTCTACCGTTCCCGTATACTGATTGTGAAATCATTAGAACTCTACCATTCCCGTATACTGATTGCGAAATCATTAGAACTCTACTGTTTCCGTATACTGATTGTGAAATCATTAGAACTCTACCGTTCCCGTATACTGATTGTGAAATCATTAGAACTCTGTTGTTCCTGTATACTGATTGTGAAATCATTCGAACTCTACCGTTCCCGTATACTGATTGTGAAATCATTAGAACTCTACCATTCCCGTATACTGATTGTGAAATCATTAGAACTCTACTGGTCCCGTATACTGATTGTGAAATCATTAGAACTCTACCGTTCCCGTATACTGATTGTGAAATCATTCGAACTCTACCGTTCCCGTATACTGATTGTGAAATCATTAGAACTCTGTTGTTCCCGTATACTGATTGTGAAATCATTCGAACTCTGTTCCTAGAATGAACAGTAATCGTTCCCGTCCAAGGAGCTCACTGGTTGTGGTTAGAGGATGAACGTTGTGTGGTTAGTGTCTGGAGTTATGGCTGTGTGGGCATGGGATGTTATCAGAAAGGCTCCGTGCTTCAGAAAGTGCATTTGGGAAATGGGCATGTATTGTAGTGGATGAGTGTGACAGGTAGGTTATATGTTTATGAAGTCATGTGGCCTTCCTCAGTAAGCTAACTACACCCCAGTTCTAAAGAGACACAGAGGCTGCTGGGAATAAAGAGAAAACAAATTCAAATTGATTACGATAAAGACCATCTAAATCAACTCCCCTTGCCTCCCCTCTCCTTCTCCATTCCTCTCCTCACCTCGCCTCTCCACTTCTCTCCTCTCCTCCACTCCCCTCTGCTCTCCTCCTCTCCCCTCCACCACTCTTTCACCTCTCCCACTCTCATTATTCTACCCCACTCCAGGGTATTGTGCTTTCTTGGCAGAACACAGGAGAAAGCCACCTGCATAACCCCACTTTTACACACACACGCACAGACAGACAGACAGACAGACAGACAGACAGACAGACAGACCTCCCTCCCTCCCTCCCTCCCTCCCTCCCTCCCTCCCTCCCTCCCTCCCTCCCTCCCTCCCCATGGCCTCTTGATATCAGCCTCATCCAAACAAGCCGTCTTACTCAACACCATGTGTGGACCTGCACCCAAACACACACAGAGCCAATAGACTGTCCTGTCCTACTCTCCTTCCCTCCTAGATGTCTATTCCTTGACAGACAGCAGTCTTTCATCCAGGTAGATAACACACACTCACTCTTTTATCTGCCAACAGTGAAGCTGCCCCTGGCTATAACATGAAAAAGTCTGATGAACTCCCCCCATGACAAGAGCTGCATCAGGGAATAAACCTGGGAGATGGAAAGGGATTTTCCATGGTAAATTACTGCCTCTCTGGCCCCTGTCCTCTGTCGCTCTCTTTCCTATCTCTTCTCACTTTAGTTCTCTCTTTCTGTCTCTCTCTAACCATCACTCTCTCACCTTTTGGCCTCCTCTCCTTGCAGGTGGGCCTACTGGCAGAATCGTGATATGGTAAAGTTGCCTGTAGGCACTGATATAAGGTCAGCTTACTGTTTTCCCAGTTATGGTTAAGGTTAGACATTGGGGTAGGTAGCCTGATCCTAAATATGTGCCCTACTCTTAGACCTAGAGCAGGGGAGTTACAGTGTGCCAGGGGACTCAGGGCCCAAGGTGTATTCTCCTGTGGGTCATTGGATCGATCGCTCTAATATACACTATAACACAGCTGTACCAGACCCCAGCCACTGTCACAGAAATGTGCCAGAGCACAAATGGCCGAGTTACGAGGAAAAATTAACACTATGCTTTCCATGGTCTGACTCTGAAATGTTTAAATTCCCCACTGTCATCTGGTACGCTTGTATCTGTGTTGATGGATCGGTGGATTCTGGGCTGAGAGACAGCCCAGTAAATGGGTCATGTTGATTTGCCATGGGTCATGAGACTGAAAAGAGTGGATTTAGCAACGCGAGCCGAGGCAGCAGGAGTGTTACTGCTAAACAGGCTTGTCTTATAGGCCTGTCTTATAGGCCTGTCTTATAGGCCTGTCGTATAGGCCTGTCGTATAGGCCTGTCTTATAGGGCTGTCTTATAGGCCTGTCTTATAGGGCTGTCTTATAGGGCTGTCTTATAGGCCTGTCTTATAGGGCTGTCTTATAGGGCTGTCTTATAGGCCTGTCTTATAGGGCTGTCTTATAGGCCTGTCTTATAGGCCTGTCTTATAGGGCTGTCTTATAGGCCTGTCTTATAGGTCTGTCTTATAGGCCTGTCTTATAGGGCTGTCTTATAGGCCTGTCGTATAGGCCTGTCTTATAGGGCTGTCTTATAGGCCTGTCTTATAGGCCTGTCTTATAGGCCTGTCGTATAGGCCTGTCTTATAGGGCTGTCTTATAGGCCTGTCTTATAGGCCTGTCGTATAGGCCTGTCTTATAGGCCTGTCTTATAGGCCTGTCTTATAGGCCTGTCTTATAGGGCTGTCTTATAGGCCTGTCTTATAGGCCTGTCTTATAGGCCTGTCTTATAGGCCTGTCTTATAGGGCTGTCTTATAGGCCTGTCTTATAGGGCTGTCTTATAGGCCTGTCTTATAGGCCTGTCTTATAGGCCTGTCTTATAGGCCTGTCTTATAGGTCTGTCTTATAGGCCTGTCTTATAGGGCTGTCTTATAGGCCTGTCTTATAGGCCTGTCTTATAGGCCTGTCTTATAGGGCTGTCTTATAGGGCTGTCTTATAGGCCTGTCTTATAGGCCTGTCTTATAGGCCTGTCTTATAGGCCTGTCGTATAGGCCTGTCTTATAGGCCTGTCTTATAGGCCTGTCTTATAGGCTTGTCTTATAGGCTTGTCTTACAGGTCTGTCTTATAGGGCTGTCTTATAGGGCTGTCTTAGTGGCTGTGTCCCAAATGGAACCCTATCCCCCATAGGGACCCTGGTCAAAGTAGTGCACTATATAGGGAATAGGGTGCCATTTGGGATTTAGCCAGTGTCTCAGGGCCAGCCCAGACCCTCAGTAGTCTGCAGCATAGTGCAGCAGCGTCGTACGATGACATTGCCCTGTTTGACTGATTATAAACCAGCAGTCACTGGGTAGTTTCACTGCTCTTTTTACTGATCTGGACAGACACATAGTGGTGTATTAATGTTGTGGGCCAGTGGATGGGCTCCTCTCACAGAACCATAGCTCATCCAGGCTGAAGGCTACGTCTGAAGGAGAGCCCAGGTTAGGGGCTCTGTTGACACAACTAAGATACACCTTTGTTGGTTTTACTCCGGGGTTATTTCAAGTGTGTGTGTGTGTGTGTGTGTGTGTGTGTGTGTGTGTGTGTGTGTGTGTGTGTGTGTGTGTGTGTGTGTGTGTGTGTGTGTGTGTGTGTGTGTGTGTGTGTGTGTGTGTGTGTGTGTGTGTGTGTGTGTGTGTGTGTGTGTGTGTGTGTGTGTGTGTGTGTGTGTGTGTAAACTAATAAAAACTTGACCAACTGGGGACATTTTGTTCGTTCCCACGAGGTCAAATGCTATTTCTATGGGGTTTAGGGTTATGGTTAGAATTAGTGTTAAGGTTAGAATTACGTTAAGGGTTAGGGTGAGGAGCTAGGGTTAGGGTGAGGAGCTAGGGTTAGTTTAGTTTTAGGGTTAGGAGCTAGGGTTAGTTTTAGGGTTAGGGTTAGGAGCTAGGGTTAGTTTTAGGGTTAGGGTTAGGAGCTAGGGTTAGTTTTAGGGTTATGGTTAGGAGCTAAGGTTATGTAACAGTTGCTTAACACTATGGGCTACTGTATGTTTAAGCTTAAACTCTATTGGACCAGTTAGGTTCGCTACTGGAGCAGTAGGGAGAAATGAAATCCACACAACTGAATCATTTAAATAAAAATTTGCACCAAAAAAAGAATGACTTTGAGTAAATATTGATACGTGTGAAATTTGTACAATGAGCTCAATATGAATTAAATACATCTCCAGTACAATAGACTTAGATATCGACTATATATCTCCCCTATAGTTTACTAGGGTTCATCCAGCTCTATTTTATTCTGCGGGTCTCTCAGATATCAATATTCAATGTTCAATAGAAATACAATAAACATGAATCCACAGAAAAACACAACCCAATTCACAAATACTGACTTATAAACCACTATGAGATGGAATCAAATGTGATGTCAGTGTCACGCCCTGATCTCTTTTACCTGTCCTTGTGATTGTCTCCACCCCCTCCAGGTGTTGCTTATTTTCCCCAGTGTATTTATCCCTGTGTTTCCTGTCTCTCTGTGCCAGTTCGTCTTGTATGTTAGTCAAGTCAACCAGCGTGTTTTTTCCCGTACTCTTTTTTCTAGTCTCTTTTCTAGTCCTCCCGGTTCTGACCCCTGCCTTTCTCTGGACTACTCTCCCACTTGCCTGATCATCCTGCCTGCCCTGACCTCGAGCCTGCCTGCCACACTGTACCTCTTGGACTCTGAACTGGTTTGGACCTTTTGCCTGTCCACTACTCTTTTGCCTACTCCTTTTGGATTAATAAATATTGTAAGACTCCAACCATCTGCCTCCTGTGTCTGCATCTGGGTCTTGCCGTGTGTCGTGATAGTGAGAGACTGTGCATATCAATAAACACTGTAGGGTGTTTAAATGTGGTATGTGATTATTACAGTCCCACTGAAATGTATGGTGCAATGATCCTACCACATCGTAGTATGGCATGTATATCTTCTTCTGGATGTCCTGGGTTCGGGCGGCTCATCATCCATGGTGGAACTGAATCCTTACTCATAAAACCTGACCTGTTTCACAAACAGGATCACATAAAATATATGCCACGAATACCTTTCATATAAATATTAATATACTGTAGCTCTTAGCTTTAATCTCTTGCAGGAATAAGAAAATAAAACTTAGCCAAAATGCTTCTCTACAGCTCTAGGCTCACATGAACTAAACAATAAACTGGCCTGGGCAATTCAAAGTACT
Organism: Salvelinus alpinus; assembly: GCF_045679555.1. Taxonomy (NCBI): domain Eukaryota; kingdom Metazoa; phylum Chordata; class Actinopteri; order Salmoniformes; family Salmonidae; genus Salvelinus; species Salvelinus alpinus. Next base: position 22,951,453 of record NC_092106.1, read on the forward strand.
TTACACAACTACAGCGGGTGGGTGGCAGGGTAGCCTAGTGGTTAGAGCGTTGGGCTAGTAACCAGGTGCAAGTTCAAATCCCGAGCTGACAAGGTACATATCTGTCTTTCTGAACAAGGCAGTTAACCCACTGTTCCTAGGCAGTCATTGTAAATAAGAATATGTTCTTAACCAACTTGCCTAGTTAAATAAATGAACATGAACTAAACAATAACTAGCGTGGGCAATGCAAACTACTTTACCAACACCATAGTACCTTCCAAGCTCATCATTAAGCTTGAGGCCCTGCGTTTCTGGACTTCCTAATGGGCCGCCCCCAGGTGATGAAGGGAGGAAACAACATCTCCACTTCGCTGATCCTCAACATTGGGGCCCCACAAGGGTGTGTGCTCAGCCCCCTCCTGTACTCCCTGTTCACCCATGACTGCGTGGCCATGCACGCCTCCAACTCAATCATAAAGTTTGCAAACAACAACAGTAGCAGGCTTGATCACCAACAACAACGATACAGGAAGGAGGTGAGGGCACTCGGAGTGTGGTGTCAGGAAAACAACCTCTCACTCAATGTCAACAAAACAAAGGAGATGATCGTGGACTTCAGGAAACAGCAGAGGGAGCACCTCCCTATCCACATTGACTGGACAGCAGTGGAGAAGGTGGACAGTTTTAAGTTCCTCGGCATACACATCACGGACAAACTGAAATGGTCCAACCACAGTGTGGTTCAGGCAACACCGCCTCTTCAACCTCAGGGCTGAAGAAATTTGGCTTGTCACCTAAAACCCTCACTAACTTTTACAGATGCACAATTGAGAGCATTCTGTCGGACTGTATCACCGCCTGCTACGGCATCTGCACCGCCAACAACCGCAGGGCTCCCCAGAGGGTGGTGCGGTCTGCACAGCGCATCACCGGGTTCAAACTGCCTGCCATCCAGGACACCTACAGCACCCGATGTCACAGGAAGGCCAAAAAGATCATCAAGGACAACAACCACCCGAGCCACTGCCTGTTCACCCCGTTACCATCCAGAAGGCAAGGTCAGTACAGGTGCATCAAAGCCGGGACCGAGAGACTGAAAAATAGCTTCTATCTCAAGGCCATCAGACTGTTAAACAGCAGTCACTAACACAGAGAGGCTGCTGCCTACATACAGACTTGAAATAATTGTCCACTTTAAATAATGGATCACTAGTCACTTTAATAACGCCACTTTAATAATTGTTTTAACTTTTAAAATGTATTTTACCTTTATTTAACTAGGCAAGTCAGTTAAGATCAAATTCTTATTTTCAATGACAGCCTAGGAACAGTGGGTTAACTGCCTCGTTCAGAGGCAGAACGACAGATTTTTACCTTGTCAACTCGGGGATTCAATCTAGCAACCTTTCGGTTACAAGTCCAACGCTCTAACTACTAGACTACCCTGCCATCCCCTATAATGTTGACATATCTTGCATTACTCATCCCATATGTATATACTGTATTTTATACCATCTATTGTATCTTGCCTATGCCACTCGGTCATTGCTGATCCATATATTTATATGTATATATTCTTATTCCATCCCTTTACTTAGATTTGTGTGTATTAGGTAGTTGTTGTGGAATTGTTAGATTACTTGTTAGATATTGCTGCACTGTCAGAACTAGAAGCACAAGCATTTCGCTACACTCGCAATAACATCTGCTAACCATGTGTATGTGACCAATAACATTTGATTTGATTTGATTGGCTATTTCAATTGATCGATAGCTGAGCTAGCCTAAATGTTAACGGCTTGTGCGTATGCTTGGTTCAGTATGAACACGCACAAAATTCTAGCAATAGCTTAGCTAGCCTAGTCGCTAGCAGCTTGTTCTCCTTATGAAAACTCACCAAATCCTGGCGTCAATCTTTCCCTCAACCCCTTCACAGCTAGTTTGGATAGATAAGTGAGTGTTAATATCCTGTTTTCTCTTTGTAGTTCAGTTTGATACAACTTCTCATTTCGATTTGAAACACAGTTTTTCTTCCATAGAATGGTGGTAGCTCTTCATGTTTTGTTGTAGCTTCTTTTCAACATGTTGGAGCCCACTGGTGTACAACGTGAGGTTAGGAGAGGGACAAAGATAGAATATTGAGTTTTGATTGGCTCAAAATAAACTGCTCGTCATTCAGCTTCTGACAGCTGATTTGTAATAGCTGTCAACTTTTAAACATATCACAATACAATATAATATGATTGGTTACTGCAATCTCACTAGTAATGATAAGTATTCAACATTAGTTGACCTGTGTTACAGTTAGGTTTAGAGTTATAGTTAAGGTTAAGGTTAGGTTTCTGGGTTAAGGTTAGGGTTAGGGTAAGGGTAGGAGTACGGGTTAGGGTTATGTTTAGGGTTAGGGAAAATGGGATTTTGAATGGGACTGAATTGTGCATCCCCATAAGTTAGCTGTACAAGACGTGTGTGTGTGTGTGTGTGTGTGTGTGTGTGTGTGTGTGTGTGTGTGTGTGTGTGTGTGTGTGTGTGTGTGTGTGTGTGTGTGTGTGTGTGTGTGTGTGTGTGTGTGTGTGTGTGTGTGTGTGTACAGAGTGGTTTATGTCTGATTTGTGTGTGGCTTGCTGTTGGAATAGTGTGAAGTGTGTGTGTTTGTATGGGTAAAGCTAAGCAATAACACTACTCGACATAGAGTTTCCTAAGTCATAAATTCACACAACAGAATGCGGCTCTCTCAGTCTCATAGTGTAGGCAAAGTTGCAGGAAACATAAAAATTTAACCAATATATCATACCAGATTAGCAATTTATGTTAACAACAAAATAAATAATTGAATTGTGTATATTATTGTAGTCACTGTACTGTATTCTCCAAAGATAACAACACCCAGCATCCTGATTTGGAAGTCAGTTGTCAGCCTTCATATCCCTACCTGGCTATGACAACTGGCAGAAGAACACAATACTCTTGAGTCCAAACACACTGTATCACTTTCTCCTTGTTATCCCTTGCGATTGGAGCCCTAAGGCAGCCAGGGGAATACTTTCTGGACCACAAACACCTTTCACCACTACACAATCACTGGGCAGAGGAACACCCCCCCCCCCCCCCCCCCCCCCCCCCGCCACACACACACACAGGTTTCATCACTAGCCTGTTACTGTTGTTCCCTAGGACTGGATCTACAGGGCAGAGGGGGAATGTAACGACTTGGCTGTGGGTTGATGGAGAAAAAGAGAGGAGGAGGAGGAGAAAGACAGTACGGTGACTCCAGCATTCCATCGGGAGCATCTGCTAAGGCCATTGGGACCGGGTCCAGGTCCGAGCCCAGGACTTCCCAGTGGAGTGGTCCATCTCAATCCAGTAGAATCTGGAAGAGTTTTCCCAGATTGGAATGTTGGACTGGATCATCTGTGTCTATAGGTTGTTATGTCCTGATTGCCCTAGTTGTGTATTTGTGCCAATCAAACTAAGTCATTATAATGTGTTACAGTGTGTCCTGTGTGTGTCCTGTGGATGGCTGTGTGTGTGATGATGAGAGCTGCTTCAGAAGGGATCTGCTCAGTCTGTGAACACCACATGAGACAAGCATGAAACCAGCAGTAGTGATGCTAGACGTGCGCTAGAGCGAAGCCTGGGAAAGTGTGTCACTGAAAGTGCAGAAGTGAACTATGTCAAGTGTGTGTGTGTGTGTGTGTGTGTGTGAATGTGTGTGTGTGTGTGTGTGTCGACAGCTTAGGTCTATTAGTGTTCTGTGTCAGCATGTCTAGTTGGAGAGGAGTTTATGTATTGTTTTTGCCAATGTTTTGTTGTAGTGTTTTGACTACATTGAGATATAAAAAATATGTCATTTTTGTTTATATGTTTTATTGCTATTATTATTACTCAATGTGTTGTATCTTAGTGTGAAAGGTTCATCTTGGGTTCATAGCAAATTGCCAGTATGCTTGAGTGCTTGTGTGTGTATGTGCGTGCATGCACATTTTATTTATTCTGTTTGAGGGTACTTGTGTATCTTCATAAGATATGTTATAGTTTATACCGGTTAGTGTATCTTCATGAGATAATGCAGTATGTTATAGTTTATACTACTTAGTTTATCTTCATGAGATAATGCAGTATGTGTCACACCCTGATCTGTTTCACCTGTCTTTGTGCTTGTCTCCACCCCCCACCAGGTGTCTCCAATCTCCCCTCATTATCCCCTGTGTATTTATACCTGTGTTCTCTGTTTGTCTGTTGCCAGTTCGTTTTGTTCGTCAAGCTTACCAGCGGTTTCCTCCTTGTTCCTGTCTGTTTCTAGTTCCTGTTTTCTAGTTTTCACGATTTTGACCACTCTGCCTGCCCTTGACCTGTCATTTTGCCTGACCCCTGTTCTAGTAATAAACGTTTGTTACTTCGACACTGTCTGCATCTGGGTCTTCCACAAATCGTGATAGTACGAACTGGCCATGACCGACCCAGCAGACTCAGACCAGCTCCACAATCCTGCCTCCCTGCAAGGAGCCACCATTGGACGACATGAGGAGTTACTGCAATGTCTTATGGAGGCACCATACGCTGTCAGAACGCCATGACCAGGCGTTTGAGACTTTGCTGGAGCATTTCCGAGGATACCCCACTGGGCAGTGGGTCACACCCGTAATCTCCCAGCCTACCCTAGTGTCCCGAGAACCCCGCTTACCTCCTCCGGTGCGTTACGCTGGAGATTCCAGAACCTGCTGGGATTTTCTCTCCCAGTGCTCCCTCAATTTCGAGCTGCAGCCTTTTTTGTTCTCCTCGGACCGCTCGAGGACAGCATACATAACAACGCTGACGTCCTGGAGGGCACTCGCCTGGGCTATGGCAGTGTGGGAGCTACAGTCCGCCGTCTGCCTCAGTCTAGAGGAGTTCTTGGCGGAAGTTTGGAAGGTGTTTGATTCTCCGTTGTCCGGGAGAGAGGCTGCTCGTATGCTGCTCCAGCTACATCAAGACTCTTCTAGTGTGGCAGACTACGCAGTGGATTTTTGCACGTTGGCGGCTGAGAGTGCCTGGAACCCGGAAGCAATGTTCGACATGTTCCTTCACAAATTATCGGAGGTGGTCAAAGTTGAGCTTGCATCCCGGGAGCTGCCCATGGACCTTGACTCCCTCATAGCCTTGACCATCCGGATCGATGGGCAGCTTCGAGAATGTAGGAGGGAGTGGGAATCTGTGCCCTGTTGCCCTCGTTCGTCCTCGATTCCCACCTCGCCCCCGAAGAATCCCGGAGACCCCCAAAGCCTACATGTCCGAGTGAACCCAACGTCACCCGAGTTCTCTTGGGAATCACCGAGGGTTGCCGACTCGCCTCCTTCAGAGTTCAGGCACCTGGGCAGGGCTACATTGACTACGGCTGTGCACTTATGCCGACTCCACACTCAGTGCTGTCAATATTGTGGAGCTATGGGACATTTCGTAGCTACCTGCCCATTAAAGAACCAGGCTCATTAAGAAGGGGTGAGTACTCTGGTGTGCCTTATGGAGAAGTGTTCCTCTCCCCTTACTTGCACCCCTTTCCATGCCATCCTGCTGTGGGGGAACCAGTCAAAATCGCTCCGGGTACCCATCGACTCTGGGGCCGATGAGAGTTTTTTGGACACTACCCTGGCGTCCTAGCTGGGCATCCCCACTCAGCCCCTCTCCATTCCCATGGACGTTAGAGCGCTGGACGGCGCTCTTTAGGCCGGGTCACTCATAATACCACTCCCATCAACCTACGAGTGTCAGGGAACCACAGCGAGGCAATCCAATTTATGCTGATTAACCTCTCTGGGATATTCGGGATGGTAGCGTCCCACTCCGCCAACAGCCAGTGAAAGTGCAGGGTGCCAAATTCAAAACAACAAAAATCTCATGATTAAAATTCCTCAAGCATACAAGTATTTTACACCATTTTAAAGATACAATTCTCGTTAATCCAGCCACAGTGTCTGATTTCAAAAAGGCTTTACAGCGAAAGCACACCAAACGATTATGTTAGGTCAGAGCCAAGTCACAGAAAAACACAGCCATTTTTCCAGCCAAAGAGAGGAGTCACAAAAAGCAGAAATAGAGATAAAATGAATCACTAACCTTTGATGATCTTCATCAGATGACACTCATAGGACTTCATGTTACACAATACATGTATGTTTTGCTCAATAAAGTGCATATTTATATCCAAAAATCTCATTTTACATTGGCATGATATGTTCAGTAGTTCCAAACATGCAGTGATTTTACAGAGAACCACATTAATTCACAGAAATACTCATAATCAACATTGATACAGTGGGGCAAAAAAGTATTTAGTCAGCCACCAATTGTGCAAGTTCTCCCACTTAAAAAGATGAGAGAGGCCTGTAATTTTCATCATAGGTACACTTCAACTATGACAGACAAAATGAGGAAATGAAATCCAGAAAATCACATTGTAGGATTTTTTATGAATTTATTTGCAAATTATGGTGGAAAATAAGTAAGGTGCTCTCATAAATGTTTGATTTGTTCGATAAAGTTAATAATTTATGTCCAAATACCTTCCTTCGTTAGGGCGTTTGGTAAACAAATCCAAACGCGCGTGCAAGTCCAGCCGAAAAGTTGGACGAAAGTCCAAAAAGTTCCGTTACAGTCCGTAGAAACATGTCAAACTAAGTATAGAATTAATCTTTAGGATGTTTTTAACATAAATCTTCAATAATGTTCCAACCGGAGAATTCCTTTGTCTGTAGAAAAGCAATGCAACGCGAGCTACCTCTCACATGACCGCGCGTCACGAGCTCAAAGCATTCTGCCAGACCTCTGCCCCACTTCACAGTAGAAGCCTCAAACAAAGTTCTAAAGAATGTTGCCATCTAGTGGAAGCCTTAGGAAGTGCAACATGACCCATATCCCACTGTATCTTCAATAGGGAATGAGTTGAAAATCGACCAACCTCAGATTTCCCACTTCCTGGTTGGATTTCTTCTCAGGTTTTCGCCTGTCATATGAGTTATGTTATACTCACAGACATCATTCAAACAGTTTTAGAAACTTCATAGTGTTTTCTATCCAAATCTACTAATAATATGCATATATCTGCAACTGGGACTGAGTAGCAGGCAGTTTACTCTGGGCACCTTATTCATCCAAGCTACTCAATACTGCCCCCCTGTCACCAAGAAGTTCCTCAGGTTCCCGTGATTTTGGGATTCTCCAGTGACACAATCCCATCATAGACTGGACTGCTGGTGCCATTATGGGCTGGAGCCCATTCTGCCACGGCCATTCTCTTAAGTCAGCGCAACCTGACCCGGGACGTCTTCCTTTGGGCTTGGAAGTTGCCCAGGGCCTCTCCTCCATTCCCGCAGAGTACCAGGACCTCCAGGAGGTGTTCAGTAAGGCCCGGGACACTTCACTTCTGCTGCATCGATCCTATGACTGCGGGATTGACCTTCTCCCAGGCACCACTCCGCCCCGGGGACGACTGTACTCTCTGTTGGGTCCGTAGACCAAGGCTATGGAGACCTACATTAAGGACTCCCTAGCTGTGGAGTTCATCCTTCCTTCTGCCTCCCCCGCTGGTGCAGGGTTCTTCTTCATGGAGAAGGACAAAACCCTGCGCCCGTGCATCGACTACCAGAGCCTCAACGACATCACAGGGAAGAACCGCTACCCGCAACCACTCTCCTCGGCCTTTGAGCCACTTCAGGGGGCAAACGTGTTCTCCAAGTTGGATCTACGGAACGCCTACCACCTGGTGCGGATATGGGAAGGAGACGAGTGGAAGACTTCAACACGGCCAGCGGCCACTATGAGTATCTGGTCATGCCATTTGGCCTTACCAACGCCTTAGCTGTGTTCCAGGCTCTGGTTAATGATTTTCTCCGCGACATGTTGAACCGGTTCGTCAGCGATTCCTCAATCCAAGATGGCGTAGCAGTCAGACGTCTTTGTCTTCGTCCTGTCTTTTTACATCTTTTTCTTCGCATATCTTTTAAAAATATTTTCCTAAACCTCAACTTCTAAATACTCTCTTGCAACCTGCCTCACCCAATGTGGCGTGGATCTGCTTATTTCTAAAGTATTTCTATTTACTCTCGGATCTGGAATCCCTCAACTGAAGCTAGCCAGCTAACTACCTACCAGCTATCAGTTAGCAAACCATTGCTAGCGGTCATCAGCTAACCTTTAGCTCGGAAAGCTCTCGCCAGTTCGAACAACGTGACTCAAACCAGAGCATAACGGACCTATTTCTCTCCATATCCCCTGATTCCTACCGCAAACTCTGAACATTTTCATCTGGATCTTCGCAACTAGCTAACCGGGTGACCACTCCTGGCTAGAGTTTACATCCTGGAGCAAGCACCAATTAGCCTGAAGCTAGCCCGGCCAGGGCTCCTGTGCTACCACCAAAGCCCACTCCTGGGCTACAATATCCGGACCCCTTCTACTGCCGGTACGGGGCACGGAACCCCGCCGATCCTCTATGACTGGACTCCAACAGGCCCCTCAGGCGCGACACCTGCTGAAAGCCCCTTCTGCTAATCTGCTAGGCCTGCTAGCTACTTAGAGCTACCTGGAACCCTACTAATTCCATGACTGGTCTATCGACGTCACCGCACAAAGAGGCAAAAACAGACTTACCCCCATCGCGACGTTTAACTTGCTAGCCCCGGTCTGCTAACTGCTAGCTTGCCTGCCTCAGTCTGCTAACTGCTAGCCCCTGCTAACTGCTTGCTTGCTAACCCGGTCTGCTAACTGCTAGCTTGCCAGCCCCGGTCTGCTAACTGCTAGCTTGTTTAGCCCCGGCCTACTAACTGTTAGCTTGTTAGCATCGGCCTGCTAACTGTCTGAATCGCCGTGTCCCCAGTCAGCCCAACCACTCACTGGACCCATATGTTCACTTGGCTATGCATGCCTCTCTCTAATATCAATATGCCTCGTCCATTACTGTCCTGGTTAGTGATTACTGTCTTATTTCACTGTAGAGCCTCTAGCCCTGCTCAATATGCCTTAACCAACCATGTTGTTCCACCTCCTACATATGCGATGACATCACCTGGTTTACACGTCTCTAGAGACTATATCTCTCTCATCATTACTCAATGCCTAGGTTTACCTCCAATGTACTCACATCCTACCGTACCTTTGTCTGTACACTATGCCTTGAATCTATGCTATCGAGCCCAGAAACCTGCTCCTTTTACTCTCTGTTCTGAACGTGCTAGACAGCCAGTTCGTATAGCATTTAGCCGTACCCTACTTCTCCTCTGTTCCTCTGGTGATGTAGAGGTTAACCCAGGTCCTGCAGTGCCTAGCCCTACTCCCACTCCCCAGGTGCTCTCATTTGTTGACTTCTATAACCGTAAAAGCCTTGGTTTCATGCATGTTAACATTAGAAGCCTACTCCCAAAGTTTGTTTTACTCACTGCTTTAGCACACTCTGCCAACCCGGATGTCTTAGCCGTGTCTGAATCCTGGCTTAGGAAAACCACCAAAAACCCTGAGATCTCCATCGCTAACTATAACATTTTCCACCAAGATAGTGCAACTGCCAAAGGGGGCGTTGTTGCAATCTACTGCAAAGATAGCCTGCAGAGTTCTGTATTACTATCCAAGTCTGTACCCAAACAATTCGAGCTTCTACTTCTAAAAATTACCCTTTCCAGAAACAAGTCTCTCACTGTTGTCGCTTGCTATAGACCTCCCTCTGCCCCCAGCTGTGCCCTCGATACCATATGTGAATTGATTGCCCCTCATCTATCTTCTGAACTCGTGCTACTAGGTGACCTAAACTGGGACATGCTTAACACCCCGGCCATCCTACAATCTAAGCTTGATGCCCTCAATCTCACACAAATTATCAATGAATCTACCAGGTACAACTACAAATCCGTAAACACGGGCACCCTCATAGATGCCATCCTAACTAACTCGCCCTCCAAATACACCTCTGCTGTTTTCAATCAAGGTCTCAGCGATCACTGCCTCATTGCCTGCATCCGTAATGGGTCTGCGACCAAACGACCACCCCTCATCACTGTCAATCGCTCCCTAAAACACTTCTGCGAGCAGGCCTTTCTAATCAACCTGGCCGGGGTATCCTGGAATGACATTGACCTCATCCCGTCAGTAGATGATGCCTGGCTATTCTTTAAAAGTGCCTTCCTCACCATTTAAAATAAACATGCCCCATTCAAAAAATGTAGAACTAGGAATAGATATAGTCCTTGGTTCACTCCAGACCTGTCTGCCCTTGACCAGCACAAAAACATCCTGTGGCGTTCTGCATTAGCATCGAATAGCCCCCGTGATGTGCAACTTTTCAGGGAAGTTAGGAACAAATATATACAGGCAGTTAGGAAAGCTAAGGCTAGCATTTTCAAACAGAAATTTGCATCCTGTAGTACTAACTCAAAAAAGTTCTGGAACACTGTAAAGTCCATGGAGAATAAGAGCACCTCCTCCCAGCTGCCCACTGCTCTGAGGCTAGGAAACACTGTCACCACCGATAAATCCACAATAATGGAGAATTTCAATAAGCATTTCTCTACGGCAGGCCATGCTTTCCACATGGCTACCCCTACCCCGGTCAATTGCCCGGCACCCTCCACAGCAACCCGCCAAAGCCCCCACCATTTCTCCTTCACCCAAATCCAGATGGCTGATGTTCTGAATGAGCTGCAAAATCTGGACCCCTACAAATCAGCCGGGCTAGACAATCTGGACCCTCTCTTTCTAAAACTATCTGCCGAAATTGTTGCAACCCCTATTACTAGCCTGTTCAACCTGTCTTTCTTATCGTCTGAGATTCCCAAAGATTGGAAAGCTGCCGCGGTCATCCCCCTCTTCAAAGGGGGTGACACTCTAGACCCAAACTGCTACATACCTATATATCTATCCTACCCTGTCTTTCTAAGGTCTTCGAAAGCCAAGTTAACAAGCAGATTACAGACCATTTTGAATCCCTCCGTACCTTCTCCGCTATGCAATCTGGTTTCAGAGCTGGTCATGGGTGCACCTCAGCCACGCTCAAGGTCCTAAACAAAAGGAGACCGCCATTGATAAGAGACATTACTGCGCAGCCGTATTCATCGACCTGGCCAAGGCATTCGACTCTGTCAATCACCACATTCTTATTGGCAGACTCGACAGCCTTGGTTTCTCAAATGATTGCCTCTCCTGGTTTACCAACTACTTCTCTGATAGAGTTCAGTATGTCAAATCGGAGGGCCTGTTGTCCGGACCTCTGGCAGTCTCTATGGGGGTGCCACAGGGTTCCATCCTCGGGCCGACTCTTTTCTCTGTATACATCAATGATGTTGTTCTTGCTGCTGGTGATTCTCTGATACACCTCTACGCAGACGACACCATTCTGTATACTTCTGGCCCCTCTTTGGACACTGTGTTAACTAACCTCCAGACGAGCTTCAATGCCATACAACTCTCCTTCCGTGGCCCCCAACTTCTCTTAAACGCAAGTGAAACTAAATGCATGCTATTCAATCGATCACTGCCCGCACCTGCTCGCCCGTCCAGCATCACTACTCTGGACGGCTCTGACTTAGAATACGTGGACAACTACAAATACCTAGGTGTCTGGTTAGACTGTAAACTCTCCTTCCAGACTCACATTAAGCATCTCCAATCCAAATCTAATCTAGAATCGGCTTCCTATATCGCAACAAAGCATCCTTCACTCATGCTGCCGAACATTCCCTCGTAAAACTGACCATCCTACCGATCCTCGACTTCGGTGATGTCATCTATAAAATAACCTCCAACACTCTACTCAACAAACTGGATGCAGTCTATCACAGTGCCATCCGTTTTGTCACCAAAGCCCCATACACTACCCACCATTGCGACCTGTACGCTCCCGTTGGTTGGCCCTTGCTTCATACTCGTCGCCAAACCCACTGGCTACAGGTTATCTACAAGTCTCTGCTAGGTAAAGCCTCGCCTTATCTCAGCTCACTGGTCACCATAGCAGCACCCACTCATAGCACGCGTTCCAGCAGGTATATCTCACTGGTCACCCCCAAAGCCAATTCTTCCTTTGGTCGTCTTTCCTTCCAGGTCTCTGCTGCCAATGAATGGAACGAACTGCAAAAATCTCTGAAGCTGGAAACACTTATCTCCCTCACTAGTTTTAAGCACCAGCTGTCAGAGCAGCTCACAGATTACTGCACCTGTACATAGCCCATCTATAATTTAGCCCAAACAACTACCTCTTCCCCTACTGTATTTATGTATTTATTTTGCTCCTTTGCACCCCATTATTTCTATTTCTACTTTGCACATTCTTCCACTGCAAATCTACCATTCCAGTGTTTTACTTGCTATATTGTATTTACCTCGCCACCATGGCCTTTTTTTGCCTTTACCTCCCTTATCTCACCTCATTTGCTCACATTGTATATAGACTTATTTTTCTACTGTTTTATTGACTGTATGTTTTGTTTATTCCATGTGTAACTCTGTGTTGTTGTATGTGTCAAATTGCTATGCTTTATCTTGGCCAGGTCGCAGTTGCAAATGAGAACTTGTTCTCAACTAGCCTACCTGGTTAAATAAAGGTGGAATTATTATTCTTTTAAAAAAAACGTCTACCTCGATGACATCCTCGTCTACTCCCGCTCCGCCCAAAAATACGTGCTGCACGTCCGACAGGTTCTCCAATGCCTTCTGGAGGACCAGCTTTTTGTAAAAGCGGAGAAGTCCCCTTCCTGGGTTGCAGGGAGTGTACAGATGGATCCTGGGAAGGTTAGAGCAGAGGTGGATTGGCCCCAGCCTAGGTCTAGGGTGCAGCTGCAACGTTTCTTGGGATTTGCCAACTTTTATCACCACTTTATCCGGGGTTACAGAACCCTGGCTTCCCCCCAAGGTTCCGTTCACATGGTCCCCAGCTGCTGACCGGGCGTTCCAAGATCTCAAACACGGTTTCACCATAGCTTTTGGTGGCCTACCATGGTCCTGGACATCTCCGTGTTTGTCGCCACCTGCACGGTCTGTGCGCAGAACAAGACTCCTAGGCAAGCTCCAGCTGGTCTTTTTCAACCACTGCCTGACCCTCACCGTCCCTGGTCTCACATATCCCTGGACTTCGTCACGGGTCTTCCCCCGTCTGATGGCAACACCGCCATCCTGACAGTAGTGCCGTCACTTCATTCCTCTCCCCAAACTACCCTCTGCCAAGGAGACTGCCCAGCTCATGGTGCAGCACGTCTTCCGGATCCATGGACTCCCGGTGGGCATGGTCTCTGACCGGGGTCCTCAGTTCTCGTTCAGGAAGGCGTTCTGCACTCTCATTGAATCGTCCGGGTTCCAGTCCCAGTCCAACGGCCAGTCGGAGCAAGCCAACCAAGACTTGGAAACGACTCTTCACTGCCTGGTCTCCGTCAACCCCACCACCTGGAGCCAGCAACTAGTGTGGGTTGAATACGCCTGCAACACCCTTCCTTGCTCTGCCACGGGTCTCTTGCCCTTCGAGTGTTCCCTTGGCTATCAGCCCCCGCTCTTCCCTGAGCAAGAGGAAGAGGTCGTTATACCTGCGGACCAGATGTTTGTCCGCCGCTCTCGTCGCACCTGGAAGAGAGCCCGGTTGGCCCTTCTCAAGACCACCTCCAGGTATCAACGACAAGCGGACCTCCACCAAACCCCAGCTCCCTGGTATCGTCTCGGGCAGTTGGGAAGGTATGGCTGTCCACTGGGATCTGCCTCTCCGGGTGGAGTCCCGCAAACTATCCCCCCGGTTAATCGTCCCTTTCCTCATCTCCAAGGTCATTAGCCCCTCTGCTGTTTGTCTTTTGTTGCCCCGTACCCTCCGTATACATCCCACTTTTCATGTGTTGAAAATCAAACCATGTCTCAGAGCCCTTTGCCTCCTGTTTCCATAGTTTGTACTAGTTAGTGTATCTTCATGAGATAATGCAGTATGTATAGTTTATACTAGTAAGTGTATCTGGGTGTGTTTCAGGGAACTGAAGTGGTTTTAGAGAGAGAGAGAGAGAGAGGCCTGCTGTGTGGGAGAGCCAGGCTCTGCTGGGACTCATCTGTTTCATGGTGCCATTCCTGGAAGACCTGGACTTGTGAGTGTTTACTGGCAACCAGTGAGACTGTCTGTGTGTGTGTGTGTGTGTGTCCTGGGTGTTGGTCCACCCCTGTCAGGCCACTCTCTCTCTCTCTCTCTCTCTCTCCCTCAATCTGCCCTTAGTCTGTCCATTCTTCCTCATAGCTGTACTAATACTACACCCCTCACACTCATAACTCAACTACATTATAAACACGTACTGTACCATGCTTATAGCTGTGCCCTGGGGCACTAGAGCTGGGTAATGGTGGTTACTGATGTCCCCGCTCACAATGACCTTCAACCCCCTGTCTATAACCCTGTGTTTATAAATCTACAGTTCAACATAAGTTGTTATGACTACTCCAGTAGCCTAGACTATATGACATCCGGTTTCTCATGCTTGAGATAGTGTGAAGAGGGCCTTATGTTTGAGGGTTTGCTGCCACTTTAAATTAAGTGGCTAAAACCGTGTAGCAGTACATGCCTATGTTCCTACCATGTTAATACATTAATACATTTTCAAGTGCCACTTGAAGTAAAGTGGGACTGAGGGTTTAAATGTAGCATCCTTCATAACCTTTGTCTGATAGCTCAGAGACCAGAGACTGAAGAACATCGTCTCTCCTCTATCTGAACCTCGGGGGTACTGTCTAGAGGAGAGGAGGGAGATGAAGAGGAGGGAGATGAAGAGGAGGGAGAGGTTATAATCTATCATCAAAGTTTATGTCCTCTCACTTAGTCACGATACTCCTCTCCTCTCTCTCAGCCGCTCATGGGACTTTTCACACTCTGAGAAGTCAGAAGCGCAGACTAAACATGACAGGTCTGCCATTTTTACTCCCTGTCTCTCAGCTCTGAGGTGTCTGGACCAGACTTGACTGGGCCTGGCTGGGTTGAGTGTGCACTCAAATGGTACCCCTTTCTTTATATAGTGCATTACTATATAGGGAATAGGGTGCCATTTGAGTGTGTGTCGTTCTAATGGCTCCAATAGGTGATGTGGGAATGGACAACATATAGGCCATGATGTCACAGTGACTTTAAAAGCAGTGTGTCTGATTT
Organism: Salvelinus alpinus; assembly: GCF_045679555.1. NCBI lineage: Eukaryota > Metazoa > Chordata > Actinopteri > Salmoniformes > Salmonidae > Salvelinus > Salvelinus alpinus. The sequence continues at coordinate 22,966,553 of NC_092106.1, forward strand.
GATGGAGTCTGGGTTTACTGGTGTAATGTTTCTGCTCATGGAAATGAGTTTCTTTACAAGTAGGCTACATAATTTCTCTAGGTTTCATTTTCAAATGAATTTCCCAGGAAAACCTGGGAAATACAAGCCAGCGGAGACTGACACGTATATGTGTGTGCGTGTGTTTGTCTACCTGTGTGTGTATTTAGGTGGGTTTGTGGTTGGGGAGAGGAGAGGAGGGCACAGTGCAGTATGAGGTAGAGATTACATGTAGATAAGCCCATTCAACGTGGCCTCAGGAGCCCTGGTCACTGAGAAGCAGAGAGGAAATGGGTCCAGGGGTTCAGCTCAGCTGTGTATATATTCTGCAGGGATCTGAAAGTGGCCGTGTACCCATCCTCCCTACCTCCCTCCTCCCACTCCCTCGTTCCCTCTCTCCGTCCATCCGTCCGTCTCAGGGCAGATTTCTCCCACAGTTGGGAGCGCTGGGCTGTGTGACGGAGTGTTTATGTTGGAGCCCGGACTTCCTAGTGGCAGCCTGCACCTATCTAAACATCCCCCCTGGCCGCTGCTCTATGTTCCCGGCCTCGCAAACACTCCCCTATCTCCACTTTTTCTCTCTCCTCTTTTTCACTCTCTCCTCGCTCTTTCTCTCCTTTTCTTAAATTTGTATTTATTTCTCTATCTCCTCTCTTTCTCTTTCTCTAACTCTCTACTTGCACTCTTTCTCTTCTCTCCCTCTCTCTCTCTTTCTTTCTCACTGCCTCTCTTCCACTCCTCAATCTCTTCCAATTTCTCTCTCCTTTCACTGTCTATCGATTTCTTCTCTCTCTCTCGCTCTTCATCCTCCTCTCATTCTCTTCTTTCTTGCTCTCCTTTTTGCTTTCTCTCTCTTTCCCTCTCTCTCTTCCCTCTCCCAACCTCTCCCTCACTGTGCACTGAGATGGAATGCAGTAAGAGGAGGGGAAAAGAGGGAAACTAGCAGCAGAATTCTTTCACATGGAGACATTCCAGTCGCCCTCTTCCATTTCATGTTCCGTCCCTCTGCTTGTGAATGGAGAGTTCCTCTGCTGCTTCAAGAGTCAGGCACACATCCCAGACACGCTCTCTCTTTACACACACACACACACACACACACACACACACACACACACACACACACACACACACACACACACACACACACACACACACACACACACACACACACACACACACACACACACACACACACACACACACACACACACACACACACATTACAGACACACACACACACACACACAGACACACATACACACAGACACACACATTACAGACACACATACACAAACACACACATTACAGACACACATACACACAGACACACACATTACAGACACACAAACACACACATTACAGACACACACACACTCATTCTGCACCCCCACCCTATATACACAAAAATAGTTACACACAGCACACACTGCCTCACCTCTCCTTTGTTTGTTTACTAGTTTGATTATCAGCTGCTGACCAAAAGTGCAGCAGGATATCTGGTGGAACACAATAGCAGGCTCTAGTCCCTCATGAATTTAGCTGTTTCTCTCTCTCTCCCCCCTCTCTCTCTCTTTGATTCTCTGGGGCAGATCTCCAGATGATATCATGAGTGAAGGCTATCTGTGGTATCAGTGTGATGAGGGAAAGGCCAGCTCTGTACAGTACTATAGCCTTCGGGCAGAGAGGGGGCTCTCCAGCCCATGCCCTGGAAATGAGGCTTCTCCTGCATCATAATAGTCTTCTGCCATGCACTGGCCAGAGGATAGCATTGTAAAGTGTGGATCTCTAGGGACTGGTGAATAGGGTTGATGAAAGCTTCAATGGTCAGTGTGAGATATGGTCTTATCTTGCCAGTGTGTGTATGGAGTATGTGTGAGGGGTGCAAAGTGTGGAGCTCTGGCGAGAGCAGGGCCAGTGTTCCGTGTGTGTATAGAGTGTATGTAATGAGTGTGAGCCAGTGAAAGCTCCCCTCAGTGAAAGCGGGTCCTCGCTGACAGATGAATTGCTCTAATTAGAAATCCATAACATCCTGCCACATGGCTGCCTTATCCCCAGCACACTTCCTGCTCTGGGCCAGGCTGACAACAGCCAGCCCGACTCACACCGTCACTCTGAGCCACGCAGCCAATCTGAGAACCAGTGTGGGTGTGTCTCCGCCCTCCAGCCTCCGGCACACACATGCCACGGCCAACAGCTTTATCTGTGGCTCTCCCCTACACACACTCTCTGTGATCCGTGTGTGTGTGTGTGTGTGTGTGTGTGTGTGTGTGTGTGTGTGTGTGTGTGTGTGTGTGTGTGTGTGTGTGTGTGTGTGTGTGTGTGTGTGTGTGTGTGTGTGTGTGTGTGTGTGTGTGTGTGTGTGTGTGTGTGTGTGTGTGCCTGTGTGTCGTTTCAGCCCTTTGTGTCTGAGGCCCAATTCTTCTGGCTGGCTCTCTGTCTCTATCACTTCCTCTGTTTTTGCCACACTCAATCATCCTCCTGCTCTGTCTGTCTGCCTACCCTCCACCCTGCATCCTCTTTCTCTCTCTTTCTATCTTTTTCTCCCTCCCCCTCTCTCTCTCTATCTTTCTACCTCTCTTTCGCTCTCCCTCTCTCTCTCTCTCTCTCTTTATCTTCAGCATTACTCTGTGCAGAAGAGGGCTATCCTCCCCAGGTGTTTAATGGGGGCATGTGTTGAGTCTCTCCAGATCCCAGAACAGCCAATACAGATGATAAGAGAGTCTGTAAACTACCTCAGTCCTGGATGAGACCCACTCAGCCCCAGACTCTCTCTGGTATTCCCAACCCAGCGCCAACCCACACCCCTGTATACAGTTCAGAGACTGGACGTTAGCACAGACAGAAGAAGTAAGATACATGTCACATTATAAATATTATATCAAGCTTTCTGCCCTGCTAAGAGGTTCTGCTGTATGTCTGTCTGCCCCATTAGAAGATGAAAGTACCATAGAGGGCTAATCGCTGTAGTGACAAGACAGCCACAGTGATACCACAGTGTTCTGCAATCTGGGGTCCACAGTGATACCACAGTGTTCTGCAATCTGGGGTCCACAGTGATACCACAGTGTTCTGCAATCTGGGGTACACAGTGATACCACAGTGTTCTGCAATCTGGGGTCCAGAGTGATACCACAGTGTTCTGCAATCTGGGGTCCACAGTGATACCACAGTGTTCTGCAATCTGGGGTCCACAGTGATACCACAGTGTTCTGCAATCTGGCATCCACAGTGGTGCATATTTAGATTTTTGTGTAGTTAATTGATTAATTTCTCTGACTGGCCAGAGAGTTAATAACTCACCTGGTCTACATCAGTTCCTGATTAGAAGGAAAGGGTGATGAGCGGTCCCTGTTATTGAATAGCCCTGCAATAGAAGACAAGGCAGTGATCCCTCTACAGTCAGTATGCCACAGTGAATCCAGTATGGAGAGATGTAGCCCCACTCACACAGTGCTGGAGCCATCCATCTCCATTCAGTTTGAACCTGTTACACAGATCTGAGATGTTGGGTTTATTTCATGTGAGGTACTGGATCCCACTTATACAACGGTTAATGTTGATTGAGCCAGAAAACAGTCTCTCAGTTTGATTGTGTTTGTATTATTGTAGGTGAAGCATAGCATCAATACATACACCTGTAATCATCAAACTACAAATTGTTTACTGAACAAAAATATAAACGCAACATGCAACAATTTCAACGATTTTACTGAGTTACAGTTCATATAAGGAAATCAGTCAATTTAAATAATTTAATTAGGCCCTTATCTATGGATTTCACATGACTGGGCAGGGGTGCAGCCATGGGTGGGCCTGCGAGGGTATAGACACACCCACTGGGGAGCCAGGTCCAGACAATCAGAAAAAATATATATTTTGTACAAAATGTCTTTACTACAGACAGAATACTCCTCAGTTTCATCAGCTGTCTGGGTGGCTGGTCTCAGACGATCCCGCAGGTGAAGAAGCTGGATGTGGAGGTCCTGGGCTGGCGTGGATACATGTGGTCTGCAGTTGTGAGGCTGGTTGGATGTACTGACAAATTCTCTAAAATGACATTCGAGGAGGTTTATGGTAGAGAAATTAGACATCTGTGGCATTTTGCTGTGTGACAAAACTGCACATTTTATAGTGGCCTTTTATTGTCCCCAGCACAAGGTGCGCCTGTGTAATGATCATGCTGTTTAATCAGCTTATTGATATGCCACACCTGTCAGGTGGATGGATTATCTTGGCGAAGGAGAAATGCTCACCAACAGGGATGTAAACGAATTTGTGTACAAAAGTTGAGCGAAATAAGCTTTTTGTGCTTATGGAAAATTTCTGGGATCTTTTATTTCATCTCATGAAACACGGGACCAACACTCTACATGTTGCGTTTATATTTTTGTTCAGTATGCAATTTTGATGGATCTACATCATACACACACTTTTGCCAAACACATCCACACTCAACACTTCGGCACACCCCACTCACACACACACACAAACCCCACTCTGACAAACCAACACTCACACACATGCGCGCTCACCAGTGGAAGCTGCTGAGGGGAGGACAGCTTATAATAATGGCCAGACCGATCAAATGGAATGGCATGCATTTGATACATTCCACTTATTCTGCTCCAGCCGCTACCATCCTCCCCAATGAAGGTGCCACCAACCTCCTGTGGCGCACACACACACTTGCAACCAAACCACACACACCCACATACACACACATTAATGCAAATTTACAACAGCATCATACATGCACATTCACAAAGATGCTCAGATGTATCATCTGTGGTCCTACAGACATGGTGTACCATTCACTATGGTCCTACAGACACGGTGTACCATTCACTATGGTCCTACAGACACGGTGTACCATTCACTATGGTCCTACAGACACGGTGTACCATTCACTATGGTCCTACAGACACGGTGTACCATTCACTATGGTCCTACAGACACGGTGTACCATTCACTATGGTCCTACAGACACGGTGTACCATTCACTATGGTCCTACAGACACGTAGTGTACCATTCACTGTGGTCTGGCCAGACTAGAGTGCTAGAATTGTTTTTTCCCTTTGTCTTTCATCTGACCCCGCTTACACGCGCTCACGCACACACAGACACACGTACACACACTCGTACTTCTGGCTTCATGTTAAAAGTATGCCGAATTCTTTTCGTGCGTTGGCCGAAAAAGAGAAAGGGGGGTAAAAAGCAGGCAACAGGGAGATGGAGATGGAGAGAGAGAGAGAAGGAAAAGAGAGAGATGGAGAGAGAGAGAGAAGGAAAAGAGAGAGATGGAGAGAGAGAGAAGGAAAAGAGAGAGATGGAGAGCGAGAGAGAAGGAAAGGAGAGAGATGGAGAGAGAGAGAAAGAAAAGAGAGAGATGGAGAGAGAGAGAAGGAAAAGAGAGAGATGGAGAGAGAAGGAAAAGAGAGAGATGGAGAGAGAGAGAAGGAAAAGAGAGAGATGGAGAGAGAGAGAAGGAAAAGAGAGAGATGGAGAGAGAGAGAGAAGGAAAAGAGAGAGATGGAGAGAGAGAGAGAAGGAAAAGAGAGAGATGGAGAGAGAGAGAGAAGGAAAAGAGAGAGATGGAGAGAGAGAGAGAAGGAAAAGAGAGATGGAGAGAGAGAGAGAAGGAAAAGAGAGAGATGGAGAGAGAGAGAAGGAAAAGAGAGAGATGGAGAGAGAGAGAAGGAAAAGAGAGAGATGGAGAGAGAGAGAGCGAGAGAGAGAAGGAAAAGAGAGAGATGGAGAGAGAGAGAGAAGGAAAAGAGAGAGATGGAGAGAGAGAGAGAAGGAAATGAGAGAGATGGAGAGAGAGAGAAGGAAAAGAGAGAGATGGAGAGAGAGAGAGAAGGAAAAGAGAGAGATGGAGAGTGAGCTATAGAACAGCGCCGCTGCGAGCAGCTGTGGCACTCCCAAATTTCACCCTGATTGCTTTCAGCTGGTACTTGAACCCAGGGCCTTTTGGGTTTTGGAGGCTGGCCCAGACCCCACAATCCCCCCAGCGCCCCATCCAGCTGCCTGACCCCTCCCTGACCCCACGCCGAGGATAGGAAAATACGAGCTGTGCCAAGCCAGAGAGACTCTTTTATTTTGCCTGCTGGCATGCTGCCGGTGACCAGGGCTTACATAATGGGAAACATAGCAGGACCCAGGAGAAAGCAGCCCCCCCTCTTTTTTCCTTTTTTCCTTTACCAATCTATCCTCCTCTCTCCCTTCTCCCCTCTTTCTGCTCCCCATCTCTCTACATCTCTCCCCTCTCATCCACTCTTCATCTCTCTTCCTTCTACTCCCTCCTCGCTTCTTTCTTTTCCTGCCACCTCTTTGCCCCTCCTCTCTCCTCCCCAGTGTCCTCCTCCTGCTCCTCCTCTGCTCCTCCTCTTCTCCACCTCCTCTCTCCTCCCCAGTGTCCTCTTCCTGCTCTCCCTCTTCTCCCCCTCCTCTCTCCTCCCCAGTGTCCTCTCTCTGGTCCCCCTCTTCTCTCCTCCCCAGTGTCCTCTCCTGCTCCCCCTCTTCTCCACCTCCTCTCTCCTCCCCAGTGTCCTCTTCCTGCTCCCCCTCTTCTCCCCCTCCTCTCTCCTCCCCAGTGTCCTCTCTCTGCTCCCCCTCTTCTCCTCCTCCTCTCTCCTCCCCAGTGGCCTCTCTCTGGTCCCCCTTTTCTCCCCCTCTTCTCTCCTCCCCAGTGTCCTCTCCCTGCTCCCCCTCTTTTCCCCTTCCTCTCTCCTCCCCAATGTCCTCTCCCTGCTCACTCTCTTCTCTCCCTCCTGTGTGTTCTATATGTTCAGACTGTCACAATCCTGAAGCTGAGCCACCAGCAGTACAACGACACAGCACACACACACGTGCGGCGTGTGCTCTCTCTCTCACACACACACACACCACAGCATTAACTTACATAGACCAGGTGCACACACACCTACAATGTCAATGTATAGGAGGACATACATTACCAGAGGTAGATACCGTATAGCAGGGCTATTTGGATCCAGAAACCAGCCTGGCTGGTTTTAATTTTTCTTTCAAATTCAGGCTAGCGACACCATGTGAGTAGAGACTCTGGCCAATAAATTGCATTAGTCAATCAATGAATTACAAGAAGAAATTAAAAAAGCAATACTGTGGACTTTAGGGCCTGTATTTGAATTGCTAGAGTGAACCACATGACATGACCTCAATAAATCACCAATGAAATTGTATCGTTCTACATTGATATTTATTTACATTTTGTATTATTCTATTTCATAAGTTCCCAGATCTTATCTGTCTGTTGATTCCATCACTATACCGCTACCTGGATACTAAGACTGCACTGGCATACACACACCATGGGGCGGCGCTCTACTGCTCAAATCCAGCAAGGTATTAAACCCTTTATCCTTAGGTGAAGCCTGTTTAGGGCCTGTTTTCTGTCTCCCCATCATTTTCACTTTCCTGTCTTCTTCTGTGTCTCTGTTGTCTTCTCTTCCTTTTCCTCCTTCCCTCCATCCTGTCCTCCTGCAGTAAGCCAGCCCCTCCATCTTGTCCTCCTGCAGTAAGCCAGCCCCTCCATCTTGTCCTCCTGCAGTAAGCCAGACCCTCCATCCTGTCCTCCTGCAGTAAGCCAGACCCTCCATCCTGTCCTCCTGCAGTAAGCCAGCCCCTCCATCTTGTCCTCCTGCAGTAAGCCAGCCCCTCCATCTTGTCCTCCTGCAGTAAGCCAGACCCTCCATCCTGTTCTCCTGCAGTAAGCCAGACCCTCCATCTTGTCCTCCTGCAGTAAGCCAGACCCTCCATCCTGTTCTCCTGCAGTAAGCCAGACCCTCCATCTTGTCCTCCTGCAGTAAGCCAGTCCCTCCATCTTGTCCTCCTGCAGTAAGCCAGTCCCTCCATCTTGTCCTCCTGCAGTAAGCCAGTCCCTCCATCTTGTCATCCTGCAGTAAGCCAGTCCCTCCATCTTGTACTCCTGCAGTAAGCCAGTCCCTCCATCTTGTCCTCCTGCAGTAAGCAAGACCCTCCATCCTGTCCTCCTGAAGTAAGCCAGACCCTCCATCTTGTCCTCCTGCAGTAAGCCAGACCCTCCATCCTGTCCTCCTGCAGTAAGCCAGACCCTCCATCCTGTTCTCCTGCAGTAAGCCAGACCCTCCATCTTGTCCTCCTGCAGTAAGCCAGACCCTCCATCTTGTCCTCCTGCAGTAAGCCAGCCCCTCCATCTTGTCCTCCTGCAGTAAGCCAGCCCCTCCATCTTGTCCTCCTGCAGTAAGCCAGACCCTCCATCCTGTTCTCCTGCAGTAAGCCAGACCCTCCATCTTGTCCTCCTGCAGTAAGCCAGTCCCTCCATCTTGTCCTCCTGCAGTAAGCCAGTCCCTCCATCTTGTCCTCCTGCAGTAAGCCAGTCCCTCCATCTTGTCCTCCTGCAGTAAGCCAGACCCTCCATCCTGTCCTCCTGCAGTAAGCCAGACCCTCCATCTTGTCCTCCTGCAGTAAGCCAGCCCCTCCATCTTGTCCTCCTGCAGTAAGCCAGCCCCTCCATCTTGTCCTCCTGCAGTAAGCCAGACCCTCCATCCTGTTCTCCTGCAGTAAGCCAGACCCTCCATCTTGTCCTCCTGCAGTAAGCCAGACCCTCCATCCTGTTCTCCTGCAGTAAGCCAGACCCTCCATCTTGTCCTGCAGTAAGCCAGTCCCTCCATCTTGTCCTCCTGCAGTAAGCCAGTCCCTCCATCTTGTCCTCCTGCAGTAAGCCAGTCCCTCCATCTTGTCATCCTGCAGTAAGCCAGTCCCTCCATCTTGTACTCCTGCAGTAAGCCAGTCCCTCCATCTTGTCCTCCTGCAGTAAGCAAGACCCTCCAGCCTGTCCTCCTGAAGTAAGCCAGACCCTCCATCTTGTCCTCCTGCAGTAAGCCAGACCCTCCATCCTGTCCTCCTGCAGTAAGCCAGACCCTCCATCCTGTTCTCCTGCAGTAAGCCAGACCCTCCATCTTGTCCTCCTGCAGTAAGCCAGACCCTCCATCTTGTCCTCCTGCAGTAAGCCAGACCCTCCATCTTGTCCTCCTGCAGTAAGCCAGACCCTCCATCCTGTTCTCCTGCAGTAAGCCAGACCCTCCATCTTGTCCTCCTGCAGTAAGCCACACCCTCCATCCTGTTCTCCTGCAGTAAGCCAGACCCTCCATCTTGTCCTCCTGCAGTAAGCCAGACCCTCCATCCTGTCCTCCTGCAGTAAGCCAGACCCTCCATCCTGTTCTCCTGCAGTAAGCCAGACCCTCCATCTTGTCCTCCTGCAGTAAGCCAGCCCCTCCATCCTGTCCTCCTGCAGTAAGCCAGACCCTCCATCCTGTTCTCCTGCAGTAAGCCAGACCCTCCATCCTGTCCTCCTGCAGTAAGCCAGCCCCTGGGAAGGGATGTTTCTCTCTCAGAGCGGAATCAGATTAAGTCATGGATGGGTGTTGAGGGAAAACGTTGACCTCTTATCATCCCTCTAGCTCTGTCTTTCATTTTTCAGTCTCTCTTTTATGCCTCTTCTTTCTCCACTCCTTTCTTCTTGCTCTCCTGTCTGCCCTACAGATTGTAATCATAGTAATAATGATAATAGCAGTGATGGGGACAGTGACGGTGATGTAAAGAAACATAATATTAGAATAACAAACACACTCTCCAGCCAATGGCCATAGACTGACCTCAGCACTGATAGTGTGTGTGTGTGTGTGTGTGTGTGTGTGTGTGTGTGTGTGTGTGTGTGTGTGTGTGTGTGTGTGTGTGTGTGTGTGTGTGTGTGTGTGTGTGTGTGTGTGTGTGTGTGTGTGTGTGTGTGTGTGTGTGTGTGTGCGCCCACACGTGTGTGATATTGTGAGGGAGAGCGAGGAGTTTGCTGGCATGGTGTATATACGGTCACTTCCTCTCCAGTTTAAACAGAGCAGGCTGTGCTGGCAGCCTCCACTCCCCTCTCCAAATGGTTTGCATCATGTTTAAACCCCCTTGCCACCACCCCTCCCTCTCGCCCCGTCTCTCTCTCTCTTCCTCTCTCTATAAATCCTCTAATATCTCAAACTTTATGTGATTTAGAAAGAAAAAACCTGTTCTTTTCCCTTGCAGAAGGGCATAAGAGAAAGCTATAAAATGGATCTAGGATGTCTTTCCACTCTCAAACCCCCTCCCTCACCCCATCCTTCCCCCTATGTCCTGGTCGTGTTGCTCTGGTATCAGAGCCCTGCTAGACTTCCCTGAGACTCAGACCCTCCTCCTGGAACCAGCTTCGCTCCACAACCTTATGGTGAACTGCTGTATAGGGCTGTTATAAAACACATTATAAACTGGGTGGTTCGAGCCCTGAATGCTGATTGGCTGACAGCCGTGGTATATCAGACCGCAAACTACGGGTTTGACAAAACATAATAATCTAATTACGTTGGTAGCCAGGTTATAATAGCAATAAGGCACATCTAGTGTGTGTGTGTGTGTGTGTGTGTGTGTGTGTGTGTGTGTGCCTAGTGGTTAGAGCGTTGGACTAGTAACAGAAAAGCTGCTAGATCGAATCCCCGAGCTGACAAGGTAAAAATCTGTCTTTCTGCCCCTGAACAAGGCAGTTAACCCACTGTTCCTAGACCGTCATTGAAATTAAGAATTTGTTCTTAACTGACTTGCCTAGTTAAATAAAGGAAAAATAATAAATAAATCTGGGGTTTGCCGTGGTATATTGGCCATAAACCACACCACCTCGGGTCTTATTGCTTAAACATACTGCTGGGGTTATGAGAAGGACTATCTGGATCAGGACCTTGTTTCAATAGCAGGCACCCCTGTTTGTGAATCATACTATAAATCATCATGACATCAGGGTAAATGATTTAACAGGCAGGCGTGTATGAACATGACTAATTAAAAGCCATGGGATGATCTGATGAGAATCCCTTGGTAGGGGAAACAAATAATATATTCTTTAATGTGTGTGTGTGTGTGTGTGTGTGTGTGTGTGTGTGTGTGTGTGTGTGTGTGTGTGTGTGTGTGTGTGTGTGTGTGTGTGTGTGTGTGTGTGTGTGTGTGTGTGTGTGTGTGTGTGTGTGTGTGTGTGTGTGTGTGTGTGTGTGTGTGTGTGTGTGTGTGTGTGTGTGTGTGTGTGTGTATGTGTGTGTGTGTGTGTGTGTGTGTGTGTGTGTGTGTGTGTGTGTGTGTGTGTGTGTGTGTGTGTGTGTGTGTGTATAACTTCGGGCCCTGTGTGCTGTGCATCTGGGTCATCTTGGTGCAGTACCAGTCAAAAGTTTGGGGGTTTTCTTTGTTTTTACTATTTTAAAATGCTAAAGATAAAGAAAAACCCTTGAATAAGTAGTACTGTATGTGTGAGCTATTGGCATCTTTTTATGTAAAATTGTGTGTAAACTTTAAGTTGAGAGTGTGTGATTATTGAGAATTGTGTGTATATGTTTTTTTTAGCAGTGTGTGTGTAGTAATTTAGCAGTGTGTGTGTAGTAATTTAGCAGTGTGTATAGTAAATTAGCAATGTGTGTACATGAGTGTGTAGAGTTCTGTGTTGGCACTAAGTGTGTCATTAGCCTTGGGTGAGCCATCAGTCTTCCCTGCTCTCCTTGTCCAAACCCCTCCCGATGTTTAGTCATGAAGGGGATCTTTGTAAACCCTTAGGAGGCTGTATAAATCACAGGGGATGTTTTCCACCTAGCCGGGCTGCTGGGCCCGTCACAGAACGAGGCTGCCTGGCACACACACTGCTACGCTACATGGGTGGGCACCCATTACTGTCGTCTCCAGCAGGGTAGCTGATAAAACAGAGAGAGACTGAAGTCTCAGTGCTGCACATGAAGGAAGAGAGAGGGACAAAGTGGGGACATTACCCTACCCCAGCCAGCATACACACACCAAACGCAGGTGCATGTGTACACACAAACACACACACGCATATGCACATATGCATACATACACACACACATTTTCTCTCTCTCTCTCTCTCTCTTTCTCAAACACACACACACACACACACACACACACACACACACACACACACACACACACACACACACACACACACACACACACACACACACACACACACACACACACACACACACACACACACACACACACACACACACACACACACACGCCTAAGGCGTTGGATCTGTGCTCTGTCTTAGAGGATCATGTCTCACCACCTCACCTCAAAGACATAGGAATGTTTATCAAAGCAGCTTAAAAGACCCAGTGCAGTCAAAAACGGGATTTTCCTGTGTTTTAAATTCATCTCCACACTATGAGGTTGGAATAATATTTTGAAATTGTGACTGCCTGAAATTTCATGCTGGTTTAGTGGGATAGAGTTGTGGCCTGCCTGGTGACATCACCAGATGGTAAATTAGTTAATAGACCAATAAGAAAGAGTTCCTAACCTCTTTGCCAATAACAGCTAGTTTTCAGTTTTCCCCTCTCAGACCACCCCAGACAGTCCTAGCTAAATTCTTGCTTGAGAAATTGCTCTCTGCTAAGAAGCATTTTTTCCTCTTTTTGACCATTTTAATTCAAATCAATCACAGTAAGGTACTTAATTGTTACCTAGAAATTATAAGATCAAAATGGCTGCATTGTACCTTTTAAGTTTTTTTTACTGACCCCGAATGTGTATTGTGATATCCACCCATGCACACATCCTTGAAGTACTATACATCCAAGGGTACCATTGCACACTTGGAAGTGTACAACATCTTATTGGGACAGAACAGCTCTTTTTAAATAGTCTGTGATCCATTAGAAAAGGGATCCTTTCATTACAAATTAATCAGTAATTCATTTGAGACAGTGGCAGATCAGATTTCACAGAATTGGGAGGAAAGGGGGTATTTGAGTGTGTTTTGGTGGTAGAAGGGAGCTGCATCGCTCATTTCCATTTCAAACAGACTGTGTTGCCCCCCCAGCCATTGCTCCATTGACTGAACTTGTTCATCACTCAGTGAACTGGACCTGGATCAAAAGACATCTTTGATTAACTTATCCAAAGCCCAGGCGCTGAACAACTGGGGGGTTATTCAGCTCACACACTCCCTCCCTCCACGGGGTGGGGTGCAGGTGTGAGAATGAGAGAGAGAGAGTGTGGAGGAGGTAGGTGTGTGTGTGTGTGTGTGTGTGTGTGTGTGTGTGTGTGTGTGTGTGTGTGTGTGTGTGTGTGTGTGTGTGTGTGTGTGTGTGTGTGTGTGTGTGTGTGTGTGTGTGTGTGTGTGTGTGTGTGTGTGTGTGTGTGTGTGTGTAAGAGACAGAAATGGAATACAGAAGACAGTTGAAAGCAGGGGAAGAGGCACTAATGAGTGGAAAGAATGTCAACGTGTGTGGCTGGCTGGTGGAATCCCTTCAGTAGGACTATAGTAACACTTAAGAAGCTAGATAATATGATGCCTTACTGTGTATCAATGTAATTGTAGCCCTCAGTTCCTCTTCTTTCAAGCATTTGGAGCTTACATCTGTCAGTCCTATCTCTCTTTAATCTCTCTCTCTCATCCTTCCTGTCCCCTCTCTCTAACAGCGATACAGTGTTGAATGTATTTAGACTGGTGATTTACACACACACACATTTTTTTTATTTTTTTTTATTTCACCTTTATTTAACCAGGTAGGCTAGTTGAGAACAAGTTCTCATTTGCAACTGCGACCTGGCCAAGATAAAGCATAGCAGTGTGAACAGACAACACAGAGTTACACATGGAGTAAACAATAAACAAGTCAATAACATGGTAGAAAAAAAGAGAATCTATATACAATGTGTGCAAAAGGCATGAGGTAGGCAATAAATCGAATAATTACAATTTAGCAGATTAACACTGGAGTGATAAATCATCAGATGATCATGTGCAAGAAGAGATATTGGTACTGGTGTGCAAAAGAGCAGAAAAGTAAATAAATAAAAGCAGTATGGGGGGTGAGGTAGGTAAATTGGGTGGGTAGTTTACAGATGGACTATGTACAGCTGCAGCGATCGGTTAGCTGCTCAGATAGCAGATTTTTAAAGTTGTTGAGGGAGATAAAAGTCTCCAACTTCAGAGATTTTTGCAATTCGTTCCAGTCGCAGGCAGCAGAGAACTGGAAGGAAAGGCGTCCAAATGAGGTTTTAGCTTTAGGGATGATCAGTGAGATACACCTGCTGGAGCGCGTGCTGCGGGTGGGTGTAGCCATCGTGACCAGTGAACTGAGATAAGGCGGCACTTTACCTAGCATAGCCTTGTAGATGACCTGGAGCCAGTGGGTCTGACGACGAACATGTAGCGAGGGCCAGCCGACTAGGGCATACAGGTCGCAGTGGTGGGTCGTATAAGGTGCTTTAGTAACAAAACGAATGGCACTGTGATAAACTGCATCCAGTTTGCTGAGTAGAGTGTTGGAAGCTATTTTGTAGATGACATCGCCGAAGTCGAGGATCGGCAGGATAGTCAGTTTTACTAGGGTAAGTTTGGCGGCGTGAGTGAAGGAGGCTTTGTTGCGGAATAGAAAGCCGATTCTTGATTTGATTTTGGATTGGAGATGTTTGATATGAGTCTGGAAGGAGAGTTTGCAGTCTAGCCAGACACCTAGGTACTTATAGATGTCCACATATTCTAGGTCGGAACCGTCCAGGGTGGTGATGCTAGTCGGGCGTGCGGGTGCAGGCAGCGAACGGTTGAAAAGCATGCATTTGGTTTTACTAGCGTTTAAGAGCAGTTGGAGGCCACGGAAGGAGTGTTGTATGGCATTGAAGCTCGTTTGGAGGTTAGATAGCACAGTGTCCAAGGAAGGGCCGGAAGTATATAGAATGGTGTCGTCTGCGTAGAGGTGGATCAGGGAATCGCCCGCAGCAAGAGCAACATCATTGATGTATACAGAGAAAAGAGTCGGCCCGAGAATTGAACCCTGTGGTACCCCCATAGAGACTGCCAGAGGACCGGACAACATGCCCTCCGATTTGACACACTGAACTCTGTCTGCAAAGTAGTTGGTGAACCAGGCAAGGCAGTCATTAGAAAAACCGAGGCTACTGAGTCTGCCGATAAGAATATGGTGATTGACAGAGTCGAAAGCCTTGGCCAGGTCGATGAAGACGGCTGCACAGTAATGTCTTTTATCGATGGCGGTTATGATGTCGTTTAGTACCTTGAGCGTGGCTGAGGTGCATCCGTGACCGGCTCGGAAACCGGATTGCACAGCGGAGAAGGTACGGTGGGATTCGAGATGGTCAGTGATCTGTTTGTTGACTTGGCTTTCGAAGACCTTAGATAGGCAGGGCAGGATGGATATAGGTCTGTAACAGTTTGGGTCCAGGGTGTCTCCCCCTTTGAAGAGGGGGATGACCGCGGCAGCTTTCCAATCCTTGGGGATCTCAGATGATACGAAGGAGAGGTTGAACAGGCTGGTAATAGGGGGTGCGACAATGGCGGCGGACAGTTTCAGAAATAGGGGGTCCAGATTGTCAAGCCCAGCTGATTTGTATGGGTCCAGGTTTTCCAGCTCTTTCAGAACATCTGCTATCTGGATTTGGGTAAAGGAGAAGCTGGGGAGGCTTGGGCGAGTAGCAGCGGGGGGGGCGGGGCTGTTGGCCAAGGTTGGAGTCGCCAGGAAGAAGGCATGGCCAGCCATTGAGAAATGCTTGTTGAAGTCTTCGATTATCACGGATTTATCGGTGGTGACCGTGTTACCTAGCCTCAGTGCAGTGGGCAGCTGGGAGGAGGTGCTCTTGTTCTCCATGGACTTTACAGTATCCCAGAACTTTTTGGAGTTAGAGCTACAGGATGCGAATTTCTGCTTGAAAAAGCTGGCCTTTGCTTTCCTGACTGACTGCGTGTATTGGTTCCTGACTTCCCTGAACAGTTGCATATCGCGGGGGCTCTTCGATGCTATTGCAGTTCGCCACAGGATGTTTTTGTGCTGGTCGAGGGCAGTCAGGTCTGGAGTGAACCAAGGGCTATATCTGTTCTTGGTTCTGCATTTTTTGAACGGAGCATGCTTGTCTAATATGGTGAGGAAGTAACTTTTAAAGAATGACCAGGCATCCTCAACTGACGGGATGAGGTCAATATCCTTCCAGGGTACCCGGGCCAGGTCGATTAGAAAGGCCTGCTCGCAGAAGTGTTTTAGGGAGCGTTTGACAGTGATGAGGGGTGGTCGTTTGACCGCGGACCCGTGGCGGATACAGGCAATGAGGCAGTGATCGCTGAGATCTTGATTGAAGACAGCAGAGGTGTATTTGGAGGGCAGGTTGGTCAGGATAATGTCTATTAGGGTGCCCATGTTTACGGATTTAGGGTTGTACCTGGTGGGTTCCTTGATGATTTGTGTGAGATTGAGGGCATCAAGCTTGGATTGTAGGACTGCCGGGGTGTTAAGCATATCCCAGTTTAGGTCACCTAACAGAACAAACTCTGAAGCTAGATGGGGAGCGATCAATTCACAGATGGTGTCCAGGGCACAGCTGGGAGCTGAGGGGGGTCGGTAGCAGGCGGCAACAGTGAGAGCCTTATTTCTGGAGAGATTAATTTTTAAAATTAGAAGTTCGAACTGTTTGGGCATACATACTGGCACCAAAGGGCCATATGGGGGCTCCCACTCAAAACTGAAAGTTATTTTAGCATACTTTGATCAAGCATAAATTAAACACAAAAATACATTTAACACACAAATAAATTTTAACACACACAAAGTGCCTGTAGCCTTTTGGGGGCCCTAAGTGAGATTTAGTTGGGGAGGCCCCCCACCTCAGGGGCAGTTTTTTGTAATACTCTTAGCAGTGCATCATTTCTTTTGGAGTTTTACTAATTTCATGCAGTTCTATTCATTTTGCGAAGGGGCAGAACAAAAATGTTGCAGTTTCAAAGGTAATATCCTTCAATTCTACACATTTCTCTATGACTTGTGTTCAGATAATATTTGATTGAGAGTGACTAACACAATTAATGGGGGCTCCCTGGAGGTCAGTGCCCCTGGGCACATGCCCCGTGTGCCCGGTCTGTCATTTGTTGATGATTTAGATAGCTGGCTAGACTACTATTCAAACTCTACAGTAAGTTGAGATCCCACCTGAGCTTTTTTGGTCGTGGGCCCCCTAGTGGCTGCGGGGCCCTATATGCAGCGTGTTGCCTGCTTATTGGCAGAGGCGCTTCTGCACACACACACACACACACACACACACACACACACACACACACACACACACACACACACACACACACACACACACACACACACACACACACACACACACACACACACACACACACACACACACACACTCAACCACACACATACTAAATGTGCCCAATAGATTCCCCTCTCCTCTCCAGCGGTAGTGTCATACCGTGCTGTAATTGTCCCTGTCTGTTTTGTGTTATAACGTTCAGAGCAGCATAACTGCGGTGAGAGGCTTCTTATGACAATTATACCCTTGCTGCAATCTCCACTCAATTGACAGGCACACTTTAATTAGTCAAATTAAATTGGAGTTTATATGCTCACTTAGCTCACAAGTCGTTAAGTATAATTAGAGGCGATGGCTCACAAAACCGAATGCGTATCATTTCTACATGGTTGACTCTAAATAAATAATACCAAACATGATTTTACTTTACTGGAGGCTAGTATGAAAGGTTTTGATTAAGAAGGATGAATTTAAATGTAGTTGAATATAGTTGGGGCAAATAAGAGCAGTGTGCGTAACATCAATTATGAGTTTATGAAGATGGAATAGCATTGCATCAGTGTACTCACACATACACACACATCGTGCACACAAATGACATCAGGTCAGCAATTTTCTCCAAGAGCGACTCCCAACCAGCAGTTAAGGGTGTCAGTGTTTGTGCCTTCATGCAGTTAGACTAGGTTTGGGATAACAGGCGGTCTGTCCTTAACCCAACACCAAGTTAACCCCGTAGCTAATGGAAACCACATGACCTGAAACCCTAGCTAACTCTGGGTTACAGCCTTGTGCTCTGGCTTAACAAAGCCTTGTTTCCATAGCAAGCCTAGCGCTGGGTGTTACATGTGGCCTCAATAGAGAGCATTTGAACACAGACGCTGTGACAGTTCGAGAAACCGTGCCATCTATTTCCTGCAGGTGGTCGTGGAGATTTGTGAAGTATACATACTGTTTATTCATCAGCTACAGGACTATCTATATTTACAGTCAAGGGGATCGGTTGGACGATTCAGCAGGTTATAATTGACAGTGACAACTCAATATTAGGAAGGTGTTCTTCATTTTGTGTACACTCAGATGAAGCCTCATATCATCACTTCCTTACTCTCTGTCTCTATCTCTCTATCTCTCTCTATCTCTCTGTCTATCTTTCTATCTCTCTCTCTATTGCACTCTCTATCTCTCTCTCGCTCTCTATTGCTCCCTCTATCTCTCTCTCTGTCTATCTTTCTATCTCTCTTTCTATCTCTCTCTCTTGCTCTCTCTATCAATTCAATTCAATTCAATTCGCTTTATTGGCATGACGTGACAATATACATATTGCCAAAGCTTTTTTTAAATATTTACAATATAAAAATAAATACAATGAGAATCAAAATTGTCAACGGGACAACAGTAACAACAATAACCAAGGGTCAAAATAACCATACATTCAACAATAACAATAAACATACAGTAGAGTACATGTGCAGGTTGAGTGGTCTGTCAGACACTGTCCCTCAACTTATGGCAGGCAGCAATGTAGTGCGCTGCCAACCCACAGCTCTCTGCGTCCTCCCCCAACAGGACGGGTAGCCTATCCTCATCAGAGAGGTCTTTGAAACCTTGAATAAGGGTTTCAGATTTGGGAAAATGACACTCTCTAATTGTTTTATATTTTTGACATTTTGTCAGGAAATGCAGCTCCGTCTCAGGTTCTGCTGTTGTGCAGTGGTTGCACAGCCTTTCCTCTACAGGGAGCCAGGTTTTCCTGTGTCTACCCTTCTCAATGGCAAGGCTGTGCTCACTGAGCCTGTACTTTGTCAAGGTTTTTCTAAGGTTTTGATCAGTAACCATGGTCAAATATTTAGCCAAGGTGTACTGTCGATTTAGGGCCAGATAGCACTGCATTTTGCTTTGTGTTTGTGCTTGTGTTTCCCAATAAGCAATGTAGTTTTGTTTTGACTGTGTTGTAATTTGGTTTATTCTGATTGATTGGATGTTCTGGTCCTGAGGCTTCAGTGTGTTAGTAGAACAGGTTTGTGAACTCAGCCCCAGGACCAGCTGGATGAGGGGACTCTTTTCTTTGCTCAGCTCTTGGCATTGCAGGGCTTGGTAATGATATGAGAGGGTCACTGTATTTTAGATGTTTCCAAAACTTAATTGCTCTTTTTTTGAGTTTTTATTATTAGTGGATATTGGCCTAATTCTGCCCTGCATGCATTGTTTGTAGTTTTCCTCTGGACATGTAGGAGAATCTTACAGAACTCTGCATGCAGGGTTTCAATGGGGTGTTTGTCCCATTTGATGAAATCTTGTTTTGCAAGTGGACCCCACACCTCACTGCCATAAAGTGCAATTGGTTCAATGACATATTCAATTAGTTTTAGACAAATTTTAATAGGTATTTCAATTTGAATTAGCTTTTTAATGGCGTAGAATGCCCTGTGTGCTTTCTCTCTCAGTTCATTCACTGCCTCATTAAGGTGTCCAGTTGAGCTTATTTTTAAACCTAAGTAATTGTAGTGTGTACAGTAGTCTATATATTTTGTACCAATTGAGAACGTTGGTCTAATCTAATCTAATCTATCTCTCTCTGTCTATCTTTCTATCTCTCTCTCTATTGCTCTCTCTATCTCTCTATCTCTCTCTCTATTGCTCTCTCTATCTCTCTCTGTCTATCTTTCTATCTCTCTCTATTGCTCTCTATCTCTCTCTCTGTCTATCTCTCTATCTCTCTCTCTCTATTGCTCTCTCTATCTCTCTATCTCTCTCTATGTCTATCTTTCTATCTCTCTATCTCTCTCTCTATTGCTCTCTCTCTATCTCTCTGTCTATCTTTCTCTCTCTCTATTGCTCTCTTTCTATCTCTCTGTCTATCGTTCTATCTCTCTCTCTGTCTATCTCTCTATCTCTCTCTCTATTGCTCTCTCTCTATCTCTCTGTCTATCTTTCTATCTCTCTCTCTGTCTCTCTCTCTCTCTCTCTATCTCTCTCTCTGTCTATCTTTCTATCTCTCTCTCTATTGCTCTCTCTATCTCTCTCTCTGCCTATCTTTCTATCTCTCTCTGTCTATCTTTCCATCTCTCTCTCTATTGCTCTCTCTATCTCTCTCTCTATTGCTCTCTCTCTATCTCTCTCTCTATTGCTCTATCTCTCTCTCTATCTCTCTATTGCTTTCTCTATCTCTCTATTGCTCTCTCTATCTCTCTCTCTATTGCTCTCTCTCTATCTCTCTCTCTATTGCTCTATCTCTCTCTCTATCTCTCTATTGCTTTCTCTATCTCTCTATTGCTCTCTCTATTGCTCTCTCTATCTCTATATTGCTCTCTCTATTGCTCTCTCTATCTCTATATTGCTCTCTCTATTGCTCTCTCTATTTCTATCTCTCTATTGCTCTCTCTATCTCTCTATCTCTCTCTCTCTCTATTGCTCTATCTCTCTCTCTATCTCTCTATCAATTCAATTCAATTCAATTCAAGGGGCTTTATTGGCATGGGAAACATGTGTTAACATTGCCAAAGCAAGTGAGGTAGATATTATACAAAAGTGAAATAAACAATACAAATTAACAGTAAACATTACACATACAGAAGTTTCAAAACAATAAAGACATTACAAATGTTATATTATATATATACATTGTTGTAACAATGTACAAATGGTTAAAGCACACAAGTTAAAATAAATAAGCATAAATATGGGTTGTATTTACAATGGTGTTTGTTCTTCACTGGTTGCCCTTTTCTTGTGGCAACAGGTCACAAATCTTGCTGCTGTGATGGCACACTGTGGAATTTCTCCCAGTAGATATGGGAGTTTATCAAAATTTGATTTGTTTTCAAATTCTTTGTGGATCTGTGTAATCTGAGGGAAATATGTCTCTCTAATATGGTCATACATTGGGCAGGAGGTTAGGAAGTGCAGCTCAGTTTCCACCTCATTTTGTGGGCAGTGTGCACATAGCCTGTCTTCTCTTGAGAGCCATGTCTGCCTACGGCGGCCTTTCTCAATAGCAAGGCTATGCTCACTGAGTCTGTACATAGTCAAAGCTTTCCTTAAGTTTGGGTCAGTCACAGTGGTCAGGTATTGTGTACTGTGTACTCTCTGTTTAGGGCCAAATAGCATTCTAGTTTGCTCTGTTTTTTTGTTAATTCTTTCCAATGTGTCAAGTAATTATCTTTTTGTTTTCTCATGATTTGGTTGGGTCTAATTGTGCTGTTGTCCTGGGGCTCTGTGGGGTGTGTTTGTGTTTGTGAACAGAGCCCTAGGACCAGCTTGCTTAGGGGACTCTTCTCCAGGTTCATCTCTCTGTAGGTGATGGCTTTGTTATGGAAGGTTTGGGAATCGCTTCCTTTTAGGTGGTTGTAGAATTTAACGGCTCTTTTCTGGATTTTGATAATTCTCTCTCTATTGCTCTCTCTATCTCTCTATCTCTCTCTCTATTGCTCTATCTCTCTCTCTATTGCTCTCTCTATCTCTATATTGCTCTCTCTATCTCTATATTGCTCTCTCTATCTCTATATTGCTCTCTCTATTGCTCTCTCTATCTCTATATTGCTCTCTCTATTGCTCTCTCTATCTCTATATTGCTCTCTCTATTGCTCTCTCTATTGCTCTCTCTATTGCTCTCTCTCTCTCTCTCTCTCTCTATTGCTCTCTCTCTATCTCTCTCTCTATCTCTCTATTGCTCTCTATCTCTCCATTGCTCTCTCTATTGCTCTCTCTCTCTATATTGCTCTCTCTATCTCTATATTGCTCTCTCTATTGCTCTCAATTCAATTCAATTCAATTCAAGGGGCTTTATTGGCATGGGAAACATGTGTTAACATTGCCAAAGCAAGTGAGGTAGATAATATACAAAAGTGAAATAAACAATAAAAATTAACAGTAAACATTACACATACAGAAGTTTCAAAGCAATAAAGACATTACAAATGTCATATTATATATATACAGTGTTGTAGCAATGTATAAATGGTTAAAGCACACAAGTTAAAATAAATAAACATAAATATGGGTTGTATTTACAGTGTATCTCTCGCTCTATTGCTCTCTCTATCTCTCTCTATCTCTCTCTCTCTATTGCTCTCTCTCTCTCTCTCTCTATTGCTCTCTCTATTGCTCTCTCTATCTCTCGCTCTATTGCTCTCTCTATCTCTCTCTATCTCTCTCTCTCTATTGCTCTCTCTATCTCTCTCTCTATTGCTCTCTCTCTCTCTCTCTCTATTGCTCTCTCTCTCTCTCTCTCTCTCTCTCTCTCTATTGCTCTCTCTATTGCTCTCTCTATCTCTCTCTCTATTGCTCTCTCTCTCTCTCTCTCTCTATTGCTCTCTCTCTATTGCTCTCTCTATCTCTCTCTCTATTGCTCTCTCTCTCTCTCTCTATTGCTCTCTCTCTCTCTCTCTCTCTCTCTCTCTCTTGCTCTCTCTCTCTCTCTCTATTGCTCTCTCTCTCTCTCTATTGCTCTCTCTCTCTCTCAATTCAATTCAATTCAATTCAATTGACTTTATTGACATGGCAAGTTATTATTACTTACATTGTCAAAGTATACATATCGAAAAATTTAAATAAAATATATATGTATATATATACACAAAATATATATATATTTATATATAAATAAATGGTGGGATTAACAGCAATAATAATAGTAGTAGTGGACATGGGATTACCATTAATAACAGCTACAACAACAATATTAATCAGAACAACAATACATTAAAGCAACAGTAGTAGACCAGTGTCAACATGACTGAGAAGACACATGACCTGGTACGAAAGACAAAACAAAACTAAGCTAAATGGGAAATATTATCAACATTACTTTTCATTTTTCACTGGCTGTCCCTCAGGCTGTGGCAGGAGGACACATATTTGGCTGCCAAAACTGCACATTTTGGCTTTTCACCCAATAAATATTTGAATTTTTCTTCATCTTTTATAGTTTCAAATTCTTTGTATTGAATTATAATTTTGGGAAAGAAATATGCTCTTAGGTCTGAGTATTTGTCACAGTGTAGTAGGAAATGCACTTCTGTCTCTACCTCTCCCCTGGAGCAGAGTGAGCACAGCCTGTCCTCCCTGGGCAGCCAGGTTTGTCTGTGACGACCGGTCTCTATAGCCAGACTCTCTCTCTCTCTCTATTGCTCTCTCTCTCTCTCTATTGCTCTCTCTCTCTCTCTATTGCTCTCTCTCTCTCTCTATTGCTCTCTCTCTCTCTCTCTCTATTGCTCTCTCTCTCTCTCTCTCTATTGCTCTCTCTCTCTCTCTATTGCTCTCTCTCTCTCTCTATTGCTCTCTCTCTCTCTCTATTGCTCTCTCTATCTCTCTCTCTATTGCTCTCTCTCTCTCTCTATTGCTCTCTCTCTCTCTCTATTGCTCTCTCTCTCTCTCTATTGCTCTCTCTATCTCTCTCTCTATTGCTCTCTCTATCTCTCTCTCTATTGCTCTCTCTATTCTATGGATTTCTTGTAGATATGTTCCAATCTGAAAGGAATTCTGTTTATGTGTTCTAGTATTTGCAGAACTGAGCATTGAGAGTGAGAAATACTAGAAGACTCCAATGGCCCACGCCATCGAAATAGAATCTAATCAATTGAAATTGTATTGCCCCCACTAAGTCATCTGTGTCTTGTGTATTTGTGTGTCTGCCTCACATTCCTCAGTATTTAGAGTTCACTGCCAGTTGTTTACAACATTCTGCAACACCTACAAACTGCTGTTCACACCAGCACAGTGTGCAAACCAGACCAATCGCATTTACAGATGTAGGGATTTTAATTTGAGCCAGTTTGCTACAGCAGAAAAATAGTCATTCAGCAACATGTGAATTATTATGTGGAATATAATTAATGGACATATTTGTAAGGGTTGATACATTTTTCGTAAGGGGAAATTACAAACTTCAGAAGCCTTTTTAAATCTCAAGTACAAGTTTAATATGTCCTGCATTGCATTAATGAAGATCCTACATCTGTAATGGCTGCTGTTTGATAAATCAGCACCAACACTTTTCTAGCAACATAAAGGTCCTGTAATCGTTTTGTTTGCTTGTTGTTGTTTGGGTGTTTGTAGAATAGCAACATAGGAGACTTCAACCTGTCTTTGTGTGCACTCTGGGGACATGAGGATTTAACTCTTTGTGCGTGCAGTATTTGGCTGTGACTGTGTGGGGTGGGTACCTACACTGAGTGTACAAAACATTAGGTACACATGCTTTTTCCATGGAATAGACTGACCAGGTGAAAGCTATGATCCCTTATTGATGTCATCTGTTAAATCCACTTCAATCAGCGTAGATGAAGGGGAGGAGACAGGTTAAAGAAGGATTTTTAAGACATGAATTGTGTATGTGTGCCATTCACAGGGTGAATGGGCAAAAAAAATATTTGAATGGGGTATGGTAGTAGGTGCCAGGCGCACCCGTTTGAGTGTGTCAAGAACTGCAACGCTGCTGGGTTTTTCAGGTTCAACAGTTTCCTGTGTGTATCAAGAATGGTCCACCATCCAAAAGACATCGATCCAACCTGCCACAACATGGGCGTGTGTGTGTGTGTGTGTGTGTGTGTGTGTGTGTGTGTGTGTGTGTGTGTGTGTGTGTGTGTGTGTGTGTGTGTGTGTGTGTGTGTGTGTGTGTGTGTGTGTGTGTGTGTGTGTGTGTGTGTGTGTGTGTGTGTGTGTGTGTGTGTGTGTGTGTGTCCTGGCAGGCTGGAGCAGGGTCACAGACAGACTCCTGCAGCACTCATCTGGCCCCTGTGTGACTACAGGTGCTTCACATTAGTGCTCGTAAAACCCAGTGAGAGAGGAAAATGACTGCCACAATTTGTTTGAGAGGCATGGGGAGCTTGGAGCTGCGCTGTGTATGGATACACTATATTGACATATTAATTCATGGCCATGTTGTGTCTGTTGAATGCTTCAGCATTCCAACGCAGTGCCAGGAAAGCCCATATTGTTTTTGAATTGAATTTAAGTGTCATTTTGAGAAAGGCACAAGGAGAATGTATAGTGTGGTTTAGTGGTTAAGTGGTATGTGTGTGTGTGTTCGTGGGTACTGTGTGTTAATGTGTGTGTTTGTCATACGCCTGTCTGTCTCTGCTGGTGGTGTGCCATGCGTGGTGTAGCTGGAGGAAGGTCACAGGGTCAGCGAGTCGCTGGGAGGTCACTGCATAGAGAGGAAACAGACTTCATCTCAGAGAGGCTGGCAACTTCCTGTTCTGAATGCCTGGTACAGAGAGGATTCTGTCTTACTGAGGAGGAGACCGCCTACACTCTGTTTACACTGTAATTCAATCAGGATTAACCCACTCATACTGGCAGTAATTAGGGACAGGAGTGTTTCCAAACCTTGTGACCTGACTAGGAAAACCTCTGGGCTCTGGGTTGCCTAGACATTTTCCTGGTCTGGTAATGTGTTCAGGAGAAAGTCATGGCCAAAAACAAATGGAAGGATCTGTAGTATGGGGAAACTCCACTTTACTGGATCATCACACAGAAACTACATCAACATTCCTTGTATTAGTGCCATTTCTGGCCAGCAGATATACCCCCTAAACCCCTAATGGGAGTTCTTCCAAGAAATGTTGCATTTGATTTATGTTCAAAGGGTGAAGGGTGGATGGAATATTGTTGTATTCTCAGTACCAGACACTCACTACTAATCATTTAATTACTCATACCAGCCTCTCTCTGCCATTTCACTCATGCTCAGCACTACTCTCAATGGGCCAATGGTAGTGATCGTTCTCAGATCATCTTGAGATGACCTCATACTCTAGTGTAATTTCACCTCAGATCTGAGTCAACTTCATCTGAAGCTAACTGACAATCATTTCCTGCAGTCAAATGACCTAGTGACCTCATAGGTGGAATGTTTTTCACAATTTATGTATTCTTACGCCAAAAATCCGTTGTTTCTATGTCATACAGTCTTGTTATATTTCAGTCTTCTATGATGTATATAAATTGTAATATTGAATACATTTCAACTCTACAATATAAACTCAGTAAAAAAAGAAACATCCCTTTTTCAGGACCCTGTCTTTCAAAGATAATTCGTAAAAATCCAAATAACTTCACAGATCTTCATTGTAAAGGGTTTAAACACTGTTTCCCATGCTTGTTCAATGAACCATAAACAATTAATGAACATGCACCTGTGGAACGGTAGTTAAGACACTAACAGCTTACAGACGGTAGGCAATTAAGGTCACAGTTATTACAACTTAGGACACTAAAGAGGCCTTTCTACTGACTCTGAAAACACCAAAAGACAGATGCCCAGGGTCAATGCTCATCTGCGTGAAGGTGCCTTAGGCATGCTGCAAGGAGGCGAGGACTGCAGATGTGGCCAGGGCAATAAATTGCAATGTCCATACTGTGAGACGCCTAAGACAGTGCTACAGGGAGACAGCACGGACAGCTGATTGTCCTCGCAGTGGCAGACCACGTGTAACAACACCTGCATAGGATTGGTACATCCGAACATCACACCTGCGGGACAGATACAGGATGGCAACAACAACTGCCCGAGTTACACCAGGAACGCAGTGCTCAGACTGTCTGCAATAGGCTGAGAGAGGCTGGACTGAGGGCTTGTAGGCCTGTTGTAACGCAGGTCCTCACCAGACATCACCGGCAACAACGTCGCCTTTGGGCACAAACCCACCGTCGCTGAACCAAACAGGACTGGCAAGAAGTGCTCTTCACTGACGAGTCGCGGTTTTGCCTCACCAGGGGTGATGGTCGGTTCCGCGTTTATCGTTGAAGGAATGAGCGTTATACCGAGGCCTGTATTCTCGAGCGGGATTGATTTGGAGGTGGAGGGTCCGTCATGGTCTGGGGCGGTGTGTCACAGCATCATCGGACTGAGCTTGTTGTCATTGCAGGCAATTTCAACGCTGTGCATTACAGCCTCCTCCCTCATGTGGTACACTTCCTGCAGGCTCATCCTGACATGACCCTCCAGCATGACAATGCCACCAGCCATACTGCTCGTTCAATGCGTGATTTCCTGCAAGACAGGAATGTCAGTGTTCTGCCATGGCCAGTGAAAAGCCCGGATCTCAATCCCATTGAGCACGTCTGGTACCTGTTGGATCGGAGGGTGAGGGCTAGGGCCATTCCCCCCAGAAATGTCTGGGAACTTGCAGGTGCCTTGGTGGAAGAGTGGGGTAACATCTCACAGCAAGAACTGACAAATCTGGTGCAGTCCATGAGGAGGAGATGCACTGCAGTACTTAATGCAGCTGGTGGCCACACCAGATACTGACTGTTACTTTTGATTTTGACCCCCCCTTTGTTCAGGGACACATTATTCAATTTCTGTTAGTCACATGTCTGTGGAACTTGTTCAGTTTATGTCTCAGTTGTTGAATCTTGTTATGTTCATACAAATATTTACACATGTTAAGTTTGCTGAAAATAAACGCAGTTGACAGTGAGAGGACGTTTCTTTTTTGGCTGAGTTTATCTGACATGGTACAGGTGTCTTCTTTTTTTTAGGTCCATAACCATGTGTGTGAGGTGTATACTTTTGTTTTCAAATAAACACTCTGTGTGACCTTGATTTAGTCCACTGCAGTAAATGAAACTTGCTATCAAATTCAAATAGAGTTCAGTCAAATCAGTTCGATGGGGATTTATTGGCATTAAGAAGTAGGCCTGTATCTCTATTATATGTGTTGACATTGCCATGAATTACAGACATTGTTTTTGTTCCTTTTAGTTGATCTGAAGTAAAAGAAACATGAGATCATTCCTTAGTGGTGTTTGTTGTAATTGACCCATATCACTGTTAACCATGTCTGCTAAATACAGTATGTCTGAGCTGTCTTCCAAACTAAACCACTAAACATGAATCCAAGCACTGAGTCAAACCCAGCACAGTTGTCGAAATCTGCTTTTTCGATGCCGTATGTTCGGTTGTACCCAGAGCACGGCTAAGTCAAAGAATTCCTAATGGCTAATAACACGGATCCTTCCATGTCTTTTTATTGACCTGTACAGATGGTTTAGAGCTTGGTGGTGGTATACGGAGTACAGCTCAAGCTCTCTGCAGATGATTACCATGGCTACCATTATGTGATCTGGGTGGATTACTATAGCACTTAGTTCATATAAAACATCACTGACCTAACATCAGCCCCATACATCATACACACCACCATTGCCTGGTTTCAGCTCCGTGTCTACACCAGACTCTAGGCCTGAGTCCCAAATGGCACCCTATTTCCTTTTTGGCACACTACTTTTGACCATAACCATGGGCCCTGGTCAAAAGTAGTGCACTATGTAGGGAACACGTTGACATTTTGGATGTAGCTTAGCAGTATGACAGTATGATCCATTGCGAAGGCAGAAGGAAACCAAAACTCTGTTAGAGACCCCCAGAGGCAATTCAATGTAGAAAAAAACAGTCTTATTCTGTTTACAAATGACTACGAGACAAGTTTCACAGGCTGCTGTGAGCGGTGGGTAGATGGCAGAGTGCTGAAGGAGACTGTGTGTGTACTGTCACTGTGTGATTGAAGTCTGCCGTGCTCCACCAGGGGCAGGACTGGGGGTCAAGTCATTACAACCATTACCACTTAATGAGGGTCATTTATTCTAATTACTGCAGCAATGTTTACCCAGAAAGATGCTTACACTGAAACAACTAGAAACCCCTTCTCGGCTATATCTGGTGACGAGGCATTTCATGTAGTACAACAACACATCAGGTGCACTACATGAAGAGAAGTTGTTTATTGTATGGATTGAGGAATTCCCTGTGGAGTAAAGTATTGTGGAAAGGCACCTGTTTGTTGCATAATTTGCAATGTCAACACATATCATTGAGATACAGGCCTACTTCATAATGCCATACCAATAAATCCCCATTGGACTGCATTGATTGCAGACTCTCTCTCCTTACACTTCTCCTCTCTCTCCTCTGCCCTACTCCCCCTTCTCTCCTCTCCTCTCTCTCCTCTGCCCTACTCCCCCTTCTCTCCTCTCCTCTCTCTCCTCTGCCCTACTCCCCCTTCTCTCCTCTCCTCTCTCTCCTCTGCCCTACTCCCCCTTCTCTCCTCTCCTCTCTCTCCTCTGCCCTACTCCCCCTTCTCTCCTCTCCTCTCTCTCCTCTGCCCTACTCCCCCTTCTCTCCTCTCCTCTCTCTCCTCTGCCCTACTCCCCCTTCTCTCCTCTCCTCTCTCTCCTCTGCCCTACTCCCCCTTCTCTCCTCTCCTCTCTCTCCTCTGCCCTACTCCCCCTTCTCTCCTCTCCTCTCTCCCCTCTGCCCTACTCCCCCTTCTCTCCTCTCCTCTCTCTCCTCTGCCCTACTCCCCCTTCTCTCCTCTCCTCTCTCTCCTCTGCCCTACTCCCCCTTCTCTCCTCTCCTCTCTCTCCTCTGCCCTACTCCCCCTTCTCTCCTCTCCTCTCTCTCCTCTGCCCTACTCCCCCTTCTCTCCTCTCCTCTCTCTCCTCTGCCCTACTCCCCCTTCTCTCCTCTCCTCTCTCTACTCTGCCCTACTCCCCCTTCTCTCCTCTCCTCTCTCTCCTCTCCTCTCTCTCCTCTGCCCTACTCCCCCTTCTCTCCTCTCCTCTCTCTCCTCTCCTCTCTCTCCTCTGCCCTACTCCCCCTTCTCTCCTCTCCTCTCTCTCCTCTGCCCTACTCCCCATTCTCTCCTCTCCTCTCTCTCCTCTCTCTCCTCTGCCCTACTCCCCCTTCTCTCCTCTCCTCTCTCTCCTCTGCCCTACTCCCCCTTCTCTCCTCTCCTCTCTCTCCTCTGCCCTACTCCCCCTTCTCTCCTCTCCTCTCTCTCCTCTGCCCTACTCCCCCTTCTCTCTTCTCCTCTCTCTCCTCTGCCCTACTCCCCCTTCTCTCCTCTCCTCTCCTCTGCCCTACCCCCCCCATCTCTTCTGCCCACCCCCCCCTGCACTCTCCCACCTCTCCTCTCCTCTCCCCCTCCCTCCTCCCTCGCCCCTCTCTCCCCCCTCACCCCTTTCAATTTTGCCCTTCTCCTCTCCTCTCTCCCTCTCTCCCCTCTCCCCAGCCCAGTGGTGTGCTGTGGTCTGAGCGGATGGTAACAGAGTTGAAGTGTTTCCTGCAGGGCCTGAGTGCACAGGAGGAGCCTCTGCTTTGCTGCTGGTCCCCAGCCCTCCACCGCACCAGCCCAGGGGTGGAAAGTATGTGTGGTGGGCTGCACTCCCACCTCCTCTCCTCTCCTCTTCCAACCTCCCTCCTCTCTCCCACCTCCTCCCACCTCCCTGCCTGGGAACGGAAGCAGGGAGCCGCCAGGGAAAACAAGCAGACAATCAGGTAGGGCCTGAGCCGAGAGAGAGAAAGAGAGAGAGAGAGAGGCATTGTAAATACAACTCGTATTTACAGTGCCTTGCAAAAGTATTCATCCCCCTTGGCGTTTTTCCTATTTTGTTGCATTACAACCTGTAATTTTTATTTGGATTTAATGTAATGGCCATACACAAAATAGTTTAAATTTGTGAAGTGAAATGGAAAAAATTACTGAAAAAACTGGTGCAACCAATTACCCTCAGAAGTCACATATTTTGTTAGATTGCACACAGGTGGACTTTATTTAAGTGTCACATGATCTGTCACATCTCAGTATATATACTGAGTATATATACACCTGTTCAGTATATATATCTCAGTATATATACACCTGTTCAGTATATATATATCAGTATATATACACCTGTTCAGTATATATATCAGTATATATACACCTGTTCAGTATATATATCTCAGTATATATACACCTGTTCAGTATATATATATCAGTATATATACACCTGTTCCGTATATATATCTCAGTATATATACACCTGTTCAGTATATATATCTCAGTATATATACACCTGTTCAGTATATATATATCAGTATATATACACCTGTTCAGTATATATATCTCAGTATATATACACCTGTTCAGTATATATATATATCAGTATATATACACCTGTTCCGTATATATATCTCAGTATATATACACCTGTTCCGTATATATATCTCAGTATATATACACCTGTTCAGTATATATATCTCAGTATATATACACCTGTTCAGTATATATATCTCAGTATATATACACCTGTCTAAAAGGCCCCAGAGTCTGCAACACCACTAAGCAAGGGGCACCACCAAGCAAGCGGCACCATGAAGACCAAGGAGCTCTCCAAACAGGTCAGGGACAAAGTTGATGGAGAAGTACAGATCAGGGTTGGGTTATAAAACAAATTTGAACATCCCACGGAGCACCATTACATCCATTATTAAAAAATTGAAAGAATATGGCACCACAAAAAGACCTGCCAAGAGAGGCCCGCTCACCAAAACTCACAACCTGGTCAGAATTGAAGGAATGATGCATGGTGCTAAATACAGGGAAATTCTTGAGGGAAACCTGTTTCAGTCTTCCAGAGATTTGAGACTGGGATGGAGGTTCCAGCAGGACAATGACCCTAAGCATACTGCTAAAGCAACACTTGAGTGGTTTAAGGGGAAACATTTAAATGTCTTGGAATGGCCTAGTCAAAGCCCAGACCTCAATCCAATTGAGAATCTGTGGTATGAGGGGCAAAAATCCCAGTGGCTAGATGTGCCAAGCTTCTAGAAACATACCCCAATAGACTTGCAGCTGTAATGACTGCAAAAGGGGGCTCTACAAAGTATTGACTTTGGGGGGGGGAATAGTTATGCAGCGCTCAAGTTTTCAGTTTTTTTCTTATTTCTTGTTTGTTTCACAATAAAATATATTTTGCATCTTCAAAGTGGTAGGCATGTTGTGTAAATCAAATAATACAAACCCCCCAAAAATCTATTTTAATTCCAGGTTGTAAGGCAACAAAATAGGAAAAATGCCAAGGGGGTGAATACTTTCACAAGCCATTATATGTTTTATTTATTTTCCCTTTTGTACTTTAAGTATTTGCACATAATAGGACATTTGAAATGTCTTGATTATTTTGGAACTTTTGTGAGTGTAATGTTTACTGTAAAAAATGGTTTTCACTTTTGTTTATTATCTATTTCACTTGCTTTGGGAATGTTAACATATGTTTCCCATGCCAATAAAGCCCTTCGAAATGAGAGAGAGAGAAAGAGAGGAGGAGCCACTTGATATGTCAGGTTCTTAAAGTCTCAATTATGGCTAGAGGAAAATCCTGAAGTAACAGGGATTTGGGATCTAGTATGTTTGTGTGTTTAGTGTGTGCATTTCCTCCTTCATCAAAGAAAGTGAAAGGATGTGTCTGTTTTTGAAAGGACTAGCGCTCTGAGTGTGTGTGTGCAAGAATACATGTGTGTGTTGGTGAAACATAATCCAATGTAAGAGTTCCCAGAATGTTTGTACAGTGTGCGTGGGTGTGTGAGAAAGTGTTGCAGTGTGTGTGTGTTCCTGTGTGTGTTTAGGTAAGGACAGTGGCCAGCAGGGGACAGGGTAGAGGGTAGAGGAGATGCCTATGGGGAGAGAGATCATGGTGTTCAGTTTCCACCAGGGGGGTCCTGGTGTCCTGCACGTAACACAGTGTGTGGGTGGGGGGCAAAGACCTCTCTCTCTCTCCTCACTCTGTCTTGCTCTGACTCTCTGCTTCTCTGCCTCTTGCTCTCTTTCTCTCTCCCTCTCTCTTTCTTTCTCTCTCGCTCTCCCGCTCTCTCTCTCTATCTTTCTCTCTGTATCTCTCTCTCTCTCTGTCTTTCTTTCTCTCTCTCTCTTTCTCTCTCTCTCTTTCTCTCTCGCCTCTATTCCTCTTACTGACTCTCTGTTTGTCTCTCACTCTCTGTCTCTCTCTCTCTTTCTCTGAACTGAAAATGATTGTACGGAATAGTACAGTGAGCTATTACAAGAGAATGATGTAAACTGAAGAGAATGACTGTTGTGAATGGGTCCTGTAAATGAAATAACATGAATGAGTGCCTTGTATTTATATAGTGTATGGGTGAATGTTTTCTTATTGAGTGAGTGAAAGAGTGAGAGTGAATATTCAACAGTGATTGTGTTAATGACGGAAGTCGAGAATGCAGTTGTGTATAATGTTAAGTGTATGGTCATCGGTCAAGTTCATGCCCAGAGAGAGTAGCAGTGTTACAGCTGTGGGGAGTTCACGGCCACTCAACCTTAATGAGTTTAAATAATGTGTCAGCCCCAATAACGCTCCACTCAAAGGAAAACTGTTGGGTATACATGTATACTGGTATTATGCAGCTATACGTATAGGGAATTTCTGACTGACTTTTTACCCTTCCTGCCCAACCAACAAGAGTTAACAAATATCTCATTAGTCAACAGCGGCCAGAGGGGGTTTTAGTGCACTTCAGTGCTCTTTATGGCCCGTCCACTTATAAATCTGTCAGTCATTTCCTCCCAATAGCCAGGCCATTTTAAAGACTGTATCAAAAGGTGCTTCATGTCCACGGTCATCATGTGACATTCTTTGCTAGCTGTTCTCCCAGGACAGGTTTTCTTTTTCCTCTCTTGTAAACTGCAGACACTACTGAATTACATGAACCAATAAAGTGATTCTATTGTGTTACGGTATTATGACACCGCTGATGTTTCATTTATAGAGCTTTTATTTACAGCATACATTTTATGGTTATACAATGTTAGGATAATTACGTAAGTTCCTTGTTTATACTATTAATATTTGGGAAGTTATACGGTTGTGTGTTTGTGTGTGTTCTTGCAAACATCTGTGTGTGTTAAGTGCCTGTGTCGTCTGTCTGTCTCTGCTTCCAGCTGTCCCTCTGTCTCTCTGTCTGGCTGTGTGTGGTACGTGCTTCCATCTGTCCCTCTGTCTCTGTCTGGATGTGTGTGGTACGTGCTTCCATCTGTCCCTCTGTCTCTCTGTCTGGCTGTGTGTGGTACGTGCTTTCATCTGTCCCTCTGTCTCTCTCTGGATGTGTGTGGTACGTGCTTTCATCTGTCCCTCTGTCTCTCTGTCTGGCTGTGTGTGGTACGTGCTTTCATCTGTCCCTCTGTCTCTGTCTGGCTGTGTGTGGTACGTGCTTCCATCTGTCCCTCTGTCTCTGTCTGGCTGTGTGTGGTACGTGCTTCATTGATGGTCCCAAGTGGGATGTCAGTGATTGAAGTCGGGTTGAGAGAATGGGGAGAGAGGGGACATGGGGGAGTGGACTTGACATCCCCAGCTGGCCTGTGACATCACTCAGGGACGCACCAGGGACAGGAAGCAGGGGAGTTGGTGGGTTATGATAGGGTAGGAGAGAGAGCGAGAGCCGGGGTGACATCACAAGTCTGTGTGGGGCTTGCTACAGTCTTCCAGCTGGGTAAACTAGAGACCCCCTCTCTCTTTGTCTTTCTAACACACACACACCCACACACACCGCACACGCGCAAAGACACACACGTCAAATCGGAGGGCCTGTTGTCCGGACCTCTGGCAGTCTCTATGGGGGTGCCACAGGGTTCAATTCTAGGGCCGACTCTTTTCTCTGTATACATCAATGATGTCGCTCTTGCTGCTGGTGATTCTCTGATCCACCTCTATGCAGACAACACCATTCTGTATACATCTGGCCCTTCTTTGGACACTGTGTTAACTAACCTCCAGACGAGCTTCAATGCCATACAACACTCCTTCCGTGGCCTCCAACTGCTTTTAAATGAAAGTAAAACTAAATGCATGATCTTCAACCGATCGCTGCCCGCACCCGCCCGCCCGACCAGCATCACTACTCTGGACGGTTCTGACTTAGATTTTGTAGTTGTCCACATATTCTAAGTGTCTGGTTAGACTGTAAACTCTCCTTCCAGACTCACATTAAGCATCTCCAAACAAAAATTTATTCTAGAATCGGCTTCCTATTTCACAACAAAGCATCCTTCACTCACGCTGCCAAACATACCCTCGTAAAACTGACCATCCTACCGATCCTTGACTTCGGCGATGTCATTTACAAAATAACCTCCAACACTCTACTCAGCAAATTGGATGCAGTCTATCACAGTGCCATCTGTTTGTCACCAAAGCCCCATATACTACCCACCACTGCGACCTATATGCTCTCATTGGCTGGCCGTCGCTTCATATTTGTCACCAAACCCACTGGCTCCAGGTCATCTATAAGTCTTTGCTAGGTAAAGCCCCACCTTATCTCAGCTCACTGGTCACCATAGCAGCACCCACCCGTAGCACGCGCTCCAGCAGGTATATTTCACTGGTCATCCCCAAAGCCAACTCCTCATTTGGTCTCCTTTCCTTTCAGTTCTCTGATGCCAATGACTGGAAAGAATTGCAAAAATCACTGAAGCTGGAGACTCATATCTCCCTCACCAACTATAAGCGTCAGCTGTCAGAGCAGCTTACCGATTATTGCACCTGTACACAGCCCATCTGTAAATAGCACACCCAACTACCTCATCCCCATATTCTTATTTATTTATTTTTGCTCCTTTGCACCTATACACACTGTGTATAGATTTTTCTATTGTGTTATTGACTGTACGTTTTGTTTATCCCATGTGTAACTCTGTGTTGTTTGTGTCACACTGCTTTGCTTTATCTTGGCCAGGTCGCAGTTGTAAATGAGAACTTGTTCTCAACTAGCCTACCTGGATAAATAAAAGTTAAATACATTTAAAGAATAACATACTGTACATGTGGAGACACACTCCCACTGTACACTCCCACTGTTTGAGTTTATGTAATGAATCAAATCAAATCAAATTTTATTAGTCACATTTATCACATCTGGCCGTAATTTGGAGTTTCATAGGGCGGCACACAATTGGCCCAGTGTCGTCCGGGTTTGGCCGGGGTAGGCCGTCATTGTAAATAAGAATTTGTTCTTTAATGACTTGCCTAGTTAAATAAAGGTTAAATTAAAAATAAATAAATGCTTACTTACGAGCCTCTAACCAATAATGCAGTTTAAAAAAATACGGATAAGAATAATAAATAAAAGTAACAAGTAATTAAAGAGCAGCAGTAAAATAACAATAGCGAGGCTAATTACAGGGGGTACCGCTACGGTACAGAGTGAATGTGCGGGGGCACCGGTTAGTTGAGGTACATTCTTATTCTTCGGTTAGTTGAGTACATTCTTCTGTTACTCCCTGTCTCTCTCTGTTTTACAGTACATTCTTCTGTTACTCCCAGTCTCTCTGTTTTACAGTACATTCTTCTGTTACTCCCAGTCTCTCTGTTTTACAGTACATTCTTCTGTTACTCCCAGTCTCTCTGTTTTACAGTACATTCTTCTGTTACTCCCAGTCTCTCTGTTTTACAGTACATTCTTCTGTTACTCCCAGTCTCTCTGTTTTACAGTACATTCTTCTGTTACTCCCAGTCTCTCTGTTTTAAAGTACATTCTTCTGTTACTCCCAGTCTCTCTGTTTTAAAGTACATTCTTCTGTTACTCCCAGTCTCTCTGTTTTAAAGTACATTCTTCTGTTACTCCCAGTCTCTCTGTTTTACAGTACATTCTTCTGTTACTCCCAGTCTCTCTGTTTTACAGTACATTCTTCTGTTACTCCCAGTCTCTCTGTTTTACAGTACATTCTTCTGTTACTCCCAGTCTCTCTGTTTTACAGTACATTCTTCTGTTACTCCCAGTCTCTCTCTTTGTGTGTATGTTTCTGCGTGTGTGTTCTGTCTACTCCTCGTCTGTCCTTGACAGTGTGTGATCAAATGGCACTGACCCACGGTGGCCACACACAATAGTGTTCTATAAGTTAATTTCCTTGAGACCGCAGAAAGAGGCCTGCCAGTCTTGGAACACAGTTGGCCGTTGGTTTGCACATCTCCGCTTTGAATATATATATAAATATATATATATATATATATAGATATATGAATGAGAGAGAGAGAGAGAGAGAGAGAGAGAGAGAGAGAGAGAGAGAGAGAGTATAATAATCCATGTCTCAATGTGAGAACGCCCTGCCTGTCCATCTGGGAGAACAGTTAATAACCTTTTTTTCCATCCCTCTATAACATCCTCTCTCCATCTCTCCATCCATCTCTCTATAAGTCTCTCTCCATCCCTCTATAACTCTCTCCATCCCTCTATAACATCATCTCTCTATAAGTCCCTCCCTCCATAACATCCTCTCTCCATCCCTCTATAACTCCCTCCCTCCATCTCGCCATCCCTCTCACTTTCTCTATCCTTTGATCTCAGCTCTATGATTGTTCTTTATGCAAATGAGGTCTGTTGATTTAATATGACAATTAAAAGCGTATGGGAGTCTATGTGCTGGTGTGCATAACTGTGTCTGTGTATTCATCAGTAATCTGTTTGTGTAGGTGTGTAAATGTTTGCTCTGTGTACTTGATGCTGTGCTATTTTGCCGGTGTTTGTGTGTGTCATTGTATAGGTTCTGGTGTGTATGTCCCTGTGTGTTACTGTGTTGGCCAGTGTCCTACAGAGAGGAGCAGTGATTGCGTGGCAGCCCCCCCACCCCGTCCCCCCGTCAGTGCTCTGGTGTGTCGAGGTCTTTGCAGTGGGTTTATGATGTCTGCCAGAGAGTGCTGGGGCTGCATATGGCAGGAGGGAGGGAGAGAGAGGTGTGTGGCTGCATTAATATGGCCTGCAATTCTCGTTAGCACTAATCAGGGGCTTCCTGTACTGAGAGCAGACCGGGTTCACCTTCCCCCACAGCCAACACACACACACACACACACACACACACACACACACACACACACACACACACACACACACACACACACACACACACACACACACACACACACACACACACACACACACACACACACACACACACACACACTCCACTCCATCCTTTTGGCTCTTTCCCCGCTCTCACTTCCTACTCTCTCACCGTATTGGCCCATCTCTCTCTCTTACTCTCTGTCTCTCTCTCTCTCTCTCTCTCTCTCTCTCTCTCTCTCTCTCTCTCTCTCTCTCTCTCTCTCTCTCTCTCTCTCTCTCTCTCTCTCTCTCTCTCTCTCTCTCTCTCTCTCTCTCTCTCTCTCTCTCTCTCTCTCTCTCTCTCTCTCTCTCTCTCTCTCTCTCTCTCTCTCTCTCTCTCTCTCTCTCTCTCTCTCTCAATTCAATTCAATTCAATTCAAGGGGCTTTATTGGCATGGGAAACATGTGTTAACATTGCCAAAGCAAGTGAGGTAGGTAATATACAAAAGTCAAATAAACAATAAAAATGAACAGTAAACATTACACATACAGAAGTTTCAAAACAATAAAGACATTACAAATGTCATATTATATATATGCAGTGTTGTAACAATGTACAAATGGTTAAAGCACACAAGTTAAAATAAATAAACATAAATATGGGTTGTATTTACAGTGGTGTTTGTTCTTCACTGGTTGCCCTTTTCTTGTGGCAACAGGTCACAAATCTTGCTGCTGTGATGGCACACTGTGGAATTTCACCCAGTAGATATGGGAGTTTATCAAAATTGGATTTGTTTTCGAATTCCTTGTGGATCTGTGTAATCTGAGGGAAATATGTCTCTCTAATATGGTCATACATTGGGCAGGAGGTTAGGAAGTGCAGCTCACCTCTCTCCCTCTCTCTCTCTCTCTCTCTCTCTCTCTCTCTCTCTCTCTCTCTCTCTCTCTCTCTCTCTCTCTCTCTCTCTCTCTCTCTCTCTCTCTCTCTCTCTCTCTCTCTCTCTCTCTCTCTCTCTCTCTCTCTCTCTCTCTCTCTCTCTCTCTCTCTCTCTCTCTCTCTCTCTCTCTCTCTCTTACTCTCTGTCTTACTCTCTGTCTTTCTCTCTCTCTCTCTCTCTCTCTCTCTCTCTCTCTCTCTCTCACACTCTCTCTCTCTTACTCTCTGTCTCTCTCTATCTCTCTCACTCACTCACTCTCACTCTCTTTCTCTCTCTCTCTCTCCTCCCATCTCTCTCACTGCTCCCTCACCTTCCCAACTCAGTGTTTGTGTTGAGTGTTTGTTCGGCTCCTGAGACAGTGAAACTGGCCATCAAATGAGTTGGAAGGAATTGCAAGGGGAGCAGTGAGAAAGGGGAGCTTTTCCCATAGTCACGGTAACTTCCCATATTCTGAAGCTCACGTGAGATAGTTGACGGCAAGCATAGAGAGAGTGCACTCTCCCTTAGAGAGGCCTCTGTCCCCATATGAACCCTGAGGGGTCATGCACACAGTTGGAGTACAGAGGAACTGGCACACAGGGTCAGGAGAAACAAAAGACGGCAGGGAGGGAGGGGATAGGGGGTAGGGGATTGGCATAAAGGTAACACAGATGACATCCTGGAATGTCGTACACAATGACGCACTTGTAGAAGTGAGTCACTGAGTGCGTCACAAATCGCACTTTATTCCTTATACAGTGCACTACTTTTGACCACGGCCCATAGAGTTATGGTCAAAAGTAGTGCACTGTATAGGGAATAGGGTGCCATTTGGGAAGCATCCTCTGACTACAGCCCTGGCATGGAAACAGACAGGACTCTAGTAAGAGCAGAGTTGATGTGGATACCATCATCTGTGACCACACAAGCAGCATCCCTAATTGCACCCTATTCTCTGTGTAGTACACTTCTTATGACCACTTATGCACTATATAGGGTATAGGGTGCAATTGGGGACATAGCCACAGAGTAGCCATGATGTGGAATGTATGGGCATCATACTGACCTCAGAAGGAAGAGCTTCGGCATGATACTGGCAACAACGTCATACCAACCCTCTCCCCTTTTCCTATCTCCCTCCTCCCCCTCCCTCACTCTCTGGTCTGCTCAGCTTTAGTTGAAAGAGCCCCTGGGTTAGATTGATTCATGTATTTAAGATGTAGAAATCCGATATTGAGAACATTGACCTTACCACTCTTCCCTCTCCTTTTCCGGCTTCTCCCCTGTCCCCCACTCTCCCTCTCTCCCTTTCTCCTTTTCTCCGTCTTCCTCTCTCCCTGCTCGGCTGGGCTGGGCTGTTTAAAATAGTTTAATAGTGCACAGGGAGATAGGCTGAGGGAGACTGAGTGGATTTGGTTTGAACTTTTTGTGCAGTTCACTTTTTTTTGTGTCAAGAAAGCTCAACCCAATTTTTTTTACACTGGGCTTAGCAATGAATAGCCCCCCCAACCCCTCAACCCTACTCCCCCTCAGCCCCGCCCCTCCCTCACTAAACCCTAGCCAGACACAGCTGCCTAGCCAGATGTGGGAGAAAGGGAGGAGAGAGAGAGGGAGGAGAGGGTGAGGCAGCCTCCTATGGGGACTGAGCATTGAAACAGGGAGGAGGTCTGGAAAGGGATGGAGAAAGGGAGGGATGGACCAAACAGTGGAGAGAGATGGAGAGAATGGAGAAAAGACGAGAGAGATGGCTCATGGTCAGACCAGGAATGGAAGCATATGACATATCTTTTATAGACAGGACCTGGCCTTGTCATTAAAAAATTAAAATTAAATGTTTTAACCAGGTAGGCCAGTTGAGAACAAGTTCTCATTTACAACTGCGACCTGGCCAAGATAAAGCAAAGCAGTGCGACAAAAAAACAACAACACAGAGTTACACATGGGATAAACAAAAGTACAGTCAATAACACAATATAAACATCTATATACAGTGTGTGCAAATGGAGTAAGGAGGTAAGGCAATAAATAGGCCAAAGTAGCGAAGTAATTACAATTTAGCAAATGAACACTGGAGAGATGATGTGCAAGTAGGCTGAGGTAGGTAGTTGGATGGGCTATTAGATGGGCTATTGGATGGGCTATTTACAGATGGGCTATGTACAGCTGCAGCGATCGGTAAGCTGCTCAAACAGCTGATGCTTAAAGTTAGTGAGGGAGATATGAGTCTCCAACTTCAGCGATTTTTGCAATTCGTTCCAGTCATTGGCAGCAGAGAACTGGAAGGAAAGTCGGCCAAAAGAGGTGTTGGTTTAGGGATGACCAGCGAGATATACCTGCTGGAGCCCGTGCTACGGGTGGGTGCTGCTATGGTGACCAGTGAACTGAGATAAGGCGGAGCTTTACCTAGCATAGACGTATAGATGACCTGGAGCCAGTGGATCTGGCGACGAATATGAAGCGAGGGCCAGCCGACTAGAGCATACAGGTCGCAGTGGTGGGTAGTATATGGGGCTTTGGTGACAAAACGGATGGCACTGTGATAGACTGCATCCAGTTTGCTGAGTAGAGTGTTGGAGGCTATTTTGTAAATGACATCGCCGAAGTCAAGGATCGGTAGGATAGTCAGTTTTACGAAGGTATGTTCGGCAGCGTGAGTGAAGGAGGCTTTGTTGCAAAATAGGAAGCTGATTCTAGATTGAATTTTGGATTGGAGATGCTTAATATGAGTCTGGAAGGAGAGTTTACAGTCTAGCCAGACACCAAGGTATTTGTAGTTGTCCACATATTCTAAGTCAGAACCGTTCAGAGTAGTGATGCTAGTCGGGCGGGTGTGTGCGGGCAGCGATCGGTTGAAGAGCATGCATTTAGTTTTACTAGCGGTTAAGAGCAGTTGGAGGCCATGGAAGGAGTGTTGGCATTCCTTGGCATTGAAGCTAGTTTGGAGGTTAGTTAACACAGTGTCCAAAGAAGGGCCAGATGTATACAGAATGGTGTCGTCTGCGTAGAGGTGGATCAAGGAATCACCTGCAGCAAGAGTGACATCATATATATATATACAGAGAAAAGAGTCAGCTCAAGAATTTAACCCTGTGGTACCACCATAGAGACTTCCAGAGGTCTGGGCAACAGGCCCGCAGATTTGGCGCACTGAACTCTATCTGAGAAGTAGTTGGTGAACCAGGCGCGGCAGTCATTTGAGAAACCAAGTCTGTTGAGTCTGCCGATAAGAATACGGTGATTGACAGAGTCGAAAGCCTTGACCAGGTCGATGAAGATGGCTGCAGAGTACTGTCTTTTATCGATGGCGGTTATGCTATCGTTTAGTACCTTGAGCGTGGCTGAGGTGCACCCGTGACCAGCTTGGAAACCGCATTAAAGATATAGGTCTGTAACAGTTTGGGTCTAGAATGTCATCCCCTTTGAAGGGGGGGATGACCACGGCAGCTTTCCAATCTTTAGAAATCTCGGACGATACGAAAGAGAGGTTGAACAGACTAGTAATAGGGGTTGCAACAATGGCGGCGAATAATTTTAGGAAGAGAGGGTCCAGATTGTCTAGCCCAGCTGATTTGTACGGGTCCAGGTTTTTCAGCTCTTTCAGAACATCTGCTATCTGGATTTGGGTGAAGGAAAATCTGGGGAGGCTTGGGCAAGTAGCTGCGGGGGTTGCGGAGCTGTTGGCCAGGGTTGAGGTAGCCAGGAGGAAAACGTGGCATGCCGTAGAGAAATGCTTATTGAAATTCTCGATTATCGTGGATTTATCGGTGGTGAGAGTGTTTCCTAGCCTCAGTGCAGTGGGCAGCTGGGAGGAGGTGCTCTTATTCTCCATTATTCCATTATGCTCTTATTCTCCTTTACAGTGTCCCAGAACTGTTTGGAGTTAGAGCTACAGGATGCAAATTTCTGTTTGAAAAAGCTAGCCTTTGCTATCCTAACTGACTGTGTGTATTGGTTCCTGACTTCCCTGAAAAGTTGCATATCGTGGGGACTATTCAATACTAGTGCAGTACGCTGCAGGATGTTTTTGTGCTAGTCGAGGGCAGTCAGCTCTGGAGTGAACCAAGGGCTATATCTGTTCTTAGTTGTACATTTTTTGAAAGGGGAATGCTTATTTAAGATGGTGAGGAAATGACTTTTAAAGAACAACCAGGCATCCTCTACTGACGGGATGAGGTCAATATCCTTCCAGGATACCCGGGCCAGTTCGATTGGCCTGCTCGCAGAAGTGTTTTAGGGAGTGTTTGAAAGTGATGAGGGGTGGTCGTTTGACCGTGGACCCATAACGGATGCAGGCAATGAGGCAGTGATTGCTGAGATCCTGACTGA
The DNA here is from genome assembly GCF_045679555.1 of Salvelinus alpinus. NCBI lineage: Eukaryota > Metazoa > Chordata > Actinopteri > Salmoniformes > Salmonidae > Salvelinus > Salvelinus alpinus. The sequence goes on from NC_092106.1 coordinate 23,009,548, forward strand.
AAACAGCAGAGGTGTATTTGGAGGGCAAATTGGTCAGGATAATATCTATGAGGGTGCCCATGTTTACGGATTTGGGGTTGTACCTGGTGGGTTCCTTGATCATTTGTGTGAGATTGAGGGCATCTAGTTTAGATTGTAGGACGCCCGGGGTGTTAAGCATATCCCAGTTTAGGTCACCTAACAGTAAGAACTCTGAAGATAAATGGGAGGCAATCAATTCAAATATAGTGTCCAGGGCACAGCTGAGAGCTGAGGGAGGCATATAACAGGCGGCAACAGTGAGAGACTTGTTTCTGGAAAGATTAATTTTTAAAATTAGAAGCTCGAACTGTTTGGGCATAGACCTGGAAATTATGACAGAACTTTGCAGGCTATCTCTGCAGTAGATTGAAACTCCTCCCCCTTTGGCAGTTCTATCTTGACGGAAAATGTTGTAGTTGGGGATGGAAATCTCCGAATCCTAAGCCAGGATTCAGACACGGTAAGGACATCAGGGTTGGCAGAGTGTGCTAAAGCAGTGAGTAAAACAAACTTGGGGAGGAGGCTTCTGATGTTAACATGCATGAAACCAAGGCTTTTACGGTTACAGAAGTCAACAAATGAGAGTGCCTGGGGACACACAGGGCCTGGGTTAACCTTTATATCACCCGTGGAGCAGAGGAGGAGTAGGATGAGGGTACGGCTAAAGGCTATCAAAACTGATCGTCTAGTGCATTGGGGACAGTGGTCATGGTAGAATAGATTCAGGGCATAATGTACAGACAGGGGTATGGTAGGGTGCGGGTACAGTGGAGGTAAACCTAGGCATTGAGTGACGATAAGAGAGGTTGCATCTCTGGAGGCACTAGTTATGCTAGGTGAGGTCACCCCATGTGTGGGAGGTGGGACAAAAGAGGTATCTGAGGCATGTTGAGTGGGGCTAGGGGCTCCACAGTAAAATAAAACAAAGATAACTACCCTAAAACAACAGTATGCAAGGCATATTGACATTAGAGAGCGACTGGGGCCGACAGATAAACAAAATAAACAAAATGGAGTACCGTGATTAATGAACAGTCCAGCAGGCATCAACTATGTAGCCAGGTGATCATAGGGTCCAGTGAACAGCAATAGATGAAACAGGGAAGTCGTGACTATGCTAGCAAGCGGGAGACACAGCGTTCATAAAGTTAGCAGGCTTGGGCTAGCAGAAGCGTCTTCACCGACGTCCGACAAAGGCCGGTTGAGGGCACATCGGATGGAATTACATCGGCAGATAAGTTGTGATGGATCGGCGGGGCTCCGTGTTGACAAAGGGTCCAGGCCATTTGGCAAAAGAGGTATTGTAGCTGGATTAATTTTGTTTGCTAGCTGGGAGATGCGCCTGGCTCGAGGCTAACTGGTTTTAGCTTCGGGACAAGGGTGTTAGCCACTATAGCCACTCGGTAGCAGCTAGCTAGTTGCGATGATCCAATGCAAAGGGCCAGAGCTTACGGCAGGAATCCGGCGATGTAGTGGCTTCTTGTTGTGTTAGTGAAGAGTCCGGGAGGCATCAGCTGTGTAGCCGTGTGATCATAGGGTCCACTGAGCAGGCCGGGAGATGGGCCTGGCTCAAAGGCTAGCTGCGGGGCTGGGCCACTTGGTAGTAACTAGCTAGCTGCGATGATCTGGAGTAATGGTCTAGTAATGGAGTAATCTGGAGTAATGGTGGAGGAAAGCAGTCCGATATACTCAGGGTTGATATCGCACTGTGCAGTCTGGCGGGTATTATCCAGGGCAAAAGCAGCTGGTGTCTGAGCTAAAGGTAGAGGCCGCTAGCAGTGGCCAACAATGACTAAATAGCTAGTTGCTAATTAGCTGGTTAGCATCTGATGGCTAGCTTCTGATGGAGGTTCTGGCTATAAGGTCTAAAAATAGCAGGTCCGTATCACATTGTGTGAGGCGGGTTGCCGGAAGGTATATTTAATTTAAAAATGGAAAAAGAGATTGAAATATATTGAAATATGTACAACAACAAAAAGATGAAAAAAGACAACATTTACATGGGACAATGACAAACACGTCTGCACTACTATGCTATCTTGGTAGGCGTAGCATCAAGGACCACCCAGTCCAGACTACTGTACTTGAATCAAGGCAGATTTCACCCAGCCTCATCTATTATAACCCATTGTATTCTATCCTCCCCCACTCACTCATATTGCCATCCTGCCATTTCAGCATGAGCTCAATTTGCCGTCGGCCTGATGGTTACAACTAAACTCCCTTTGCCCTAAATCAGGATGTCAAACATATGGCCTAATTCAATGCGGCCCATGGGTGGTTTGAGTAAAAAAATACTAAATTGACAAAAAGAAAAAAAGAAAAAATATTGGAGAAAGACAATCTCATGCAACAACATAGAGATGCACAATAACATCCACAACATATCCCATTCCCAGACTCACCTACTCACACCCCCATCTCCCCAGACCCACCTACTCACACCCCCATCTCCATAACCCCTTCCCAGACCCACCTACTCACACCCCCATCTCCATAACCCCTTCCCAGACCCACCTACTCACACCTCCATCTCCAGCACCCGTATCACTCTCCGCCACATGGCTTCAAACTACACCATTTTGTTTTTCTCCGTCACCCACGTACTTTCAACATTTAGATAATAAAGCATTTGACATTTCCATTGTGTTAATGATTGAAAGTAGGATTTGTTGATTTCCAGCTTTTAAGTATATGTTTTTCAAGATTATTGACGAGAATATTATGGTCCAACCCAACGGGTATCTCATTGCACCCTCATATGAGATGTCTTGAAATAGGCAGAGAGACAGATTAAAGTACATTATCAGACAACTTTCTAACTCCGCCCATAACTTTTGGACTTAATAGCTTCCCAGAAGGCCTGGATTATTGAGTCATTGTTCGTTTTACACTTTAGACATGACTGCCGTTGTGCTGTAGAATGTGTTAATTTTTGTCTCTTGTGTAATACATTCTATACGTTAGTTTATACTTGATCTCAGTCTATATAAAAATTACACATATATTTTTTAAACCATATACATTAGTTTATACTTGATTAAGAGTACATTTTTGTTAACTGTAATTTCGCTAGTTATGTTCCAACTTTCCCTCCATCTGGTGCCAACATCAGTTCTTTTTAAGTCTTGGTTCCAGTAGTTGATATTTTTTTCTAAAAGATTGTCAGTTGGACTGTGTATAAATTATAATGGACCTACATTTATGCAGTCTCTTCACTCTGACCATCACAGACACAAAAGCAGACAGTCAACGAGCATCACATATTCCAAAAACAGTGGTGAAATAAGTTTGACACCTCTGCCCTACAGTATGTCAACAGAACTAAGCAATGTTACAGTTACATAGTCAGTAGCTATGGTACATTAGCGTGTTAGCCTAGCTTGTGTTGCGTCTGCAGGCGTTTCCAAGGGCAGAGCTGATTTATGATGTGGCTTAGTGGCTCAATGCAGTTAGACCCCTCTCACATCATACTCCTGGGCACTGTCTGATTAGAGATGCATGAAACCATGTGATCACCTCACACACACACACACACACATACACTATCCGCCATTTGGTTGTAGCTATACACACACAGGGAGGCAAGGACCATGTGTCATTGTTAACATGGAGTCCCATTCACACTCTACCTGTGGTTGCTGGTGTTATGTTTGACTGGTTCATTTGAGCGGTGGTAAAAATAGACAGCAGAATGGGAGGACTAGACAATAGAACAATATTATTATGAAAACAGTGGGGCCCAATACATCAAGTGGAGCCAAGTTGTTACAGAGAATGAGTGTTTGAGAGGAAAAATGAGTCAAGAAGATACACTACATGACCAAAAGTATGTGGACACCTGCTTGTCAAACATCTCATTCCAAAATCAGGGGCATTAATATGGTCGTGCACTGATGTTGGGCGATTAGGCCTGGCTCGCAGTTGGTGTTCCAATTCATCCCAAATGTGTTCAATGGGATTGAGGTCAGGGCTCTGTGCAGTCCAGTAAAGTACTTCAACACCAATCTCAATAAACCATTTTTGTATGGACCTCACTTTGTGCACGGAGGCATTGTTATGCTGAAACAGGAAAGGGCCTTCCCCAAACTGTTGCCACAAAGTTGGAAGCACAGAATCGTCTAGAATGTCATTGTATGCTGTAGCGTTAAGATTTCCCTTCACTGGAACTAAGGGGCCTGAACCATGAAAAACAGCCCCAGAACCTTATCCCTCCTCCACCAGTATACATTCGGGCAGGTAGCGTTCCCCTGCCATCCGCCAAACCCAGATTTGTCTATTGGACTGTCAGATGGTGAAGCCTGATTCATCACTCCAGAGAACATGTTTCCACTGCTCCAGAGTCCAGTGGCGGGGAGCTTTACACCACTCCAGCCGACGCTTGGCATTGCGCATGGTGATCTTAGGCTTGTGTGCGGCTACTCGGTCATGGAAACCCATTTCGTGAAAGTCCCGACGAACAGTTCTTGTGCTGACGTTGCTTCTAGGGGCAGTTTGAAACTCAGTAGTGAGTGTTGCAACTTAGGACAGACGATTTTTACGAACTACGCGCTCCTAAAGGTTTCCACTTCACAATAACAGTTGACCGGGGCAGCTCTAGCAGGGCAGAAATTTGATGAACTGACGTTGGAAAGGTGGCATTCTATGACTGTGCCACGTTGAATGTCACTGAGCTCTTCAGTAAGGTCATTCTACTAGCAATGTTTGTCTATGGAGATTGCATGGCTGTGTGCTCGATTTTATACACCCGTCAGTAACGGGTGTGGCTGAAATAGCCGGATACACTCATTTCAAGGGGTTTCCACACACTTGTGTATATATAGTGTAGCAAAGATCACACACTGAAATAAAACCTGAGAGGAATCAAACTCTTGTTAAGAAGCTTTTATTTCTTTCATCACATTCCCAGTGGGTCAGAAGTTTACATACACTCAATTAGTATTTGGTAGCATTGCCTTTAAATTGTTTGTCATTTCAGGTAGCCTTCCGCAAGCTTCCCACATTTCTGGCCCATTCCTCCTTACAGAGCTGTTGTAACTGAGTCAGGTTTGTAGGCCTCCTTGCTCGCACACACTTTTTCAGTTCTGCCCACACATTTTCTATAGGATTGAGGTCAGGGCTTTGTGATGGCCACTCCAATACCTTGACTTTGTTGTACTTAAGCCATTTTTCCACAACTTTGGAAGTATTCCTGTGGTCATTGTCCATTTGGAAGACCCATTTGCGACCAAGCTTTAACTTCTTGACTGATGTCTTGAGATGTTGCTTCAATATATCCACATAATTTTCCTCCCTCATGATGCCATCTATTTTGGGAAGTGCACCAGTCACTCCTGCAGCAAAGCACCCCCACAACATGATGCTGCCACCCCCGTGCTTCACGGTTGGTATGGTGTTCTTCGGCTTGCAAGCCTCCCCCTTTTCCCTCCAAACATAGCGATGGTCATTATGGCCAAACAGTTCTATTTTTGTTTCATCAGACCAGAGGACATTTCCCCAAAAAGTACAATCTTTGTCCCCATGTGCAGTTGCAAACCGTAGTTTGGCTTTTTTATGGCGGTTTTGGAGCAGTGGCTTCTTCCTTGCTGAGCGGCCTTTCAGGTTATGTCGATATAGGACTTGTTTTACTGTGGATATATGTAACGGCTGTTTGAAGAAGAGGACCAAGGTGCAGCGTGGTACGTGTTCATGATGTTTATTAATAACCTGAACACTGAAACAAAAAACAAAAGTGGAACAAAACGAAACAGTCCTGTCTGGTGCAGACACAAAACAGAAAACAACTACCCACAAAACACAGGTGGGAAAAGTCTGCCTAAGTATGCTTCTCAATCAGAGACAACGATAGACAGCTGCCTCTGATTGAGAACCACACCCGGCCAAACACATAGAAATAGACAACATAGAACAAAAACATAGAATGCCCACCCCAATTCACGCCCTGACCAAACCAAAATAGAGACATAAAAAGGATCTCTAAGGTCAGGGCGTGACAATATAGATACTTTTGTACCTGTTTCCTCCAGCATCTTCAGCGGAATCAATCACCACCTTCCGGAGACACCTGAAACCCCACCTCTTTAAGGAATACCTAGGATAGGATAAAGTAATACCTAGGATAGGATAAAGTAATCCTTCTAACCCCCCCCCCCCCCCCCCTTAGAGTTAGATGCACTATTGTAAAGTGGCTGTTCCACTGGACATCATAAGGTGAATGCACCAACTTGTAAGTCGCTCTGGATAAGAGCGTCTGCTAAATGACTTAAATGTAAAATGTAAATGTAAGGTCCTTTGCTGTTTTTCTGGGATTGATTTGCACCTTTCTCACCAAAGTCCGTTCATCTCTAGGAGACAGAACGTGTTTCTTTCCTGGGCGGTATGACGGCTGTGTGGTCCGATGGTGTTCATACTTGCGTACTATTGTTTGTACAAATGAACGTGGTACCTTCAGGCGTTTGGAAATTACTCCCAAGGATGAACTTGGAAGACTTGTGGAGGTCTACCATTTTTTTTCTGAGGTCTCGGCTGATTTCTTTTGATTTCCCCATGATGTCAAGCAAAGAGGCACTGAATTTGAAGGTAGGCCTAGAAATACATCCACAGGTACACCTCCAATTGACTCAAATTATGTCAATTAGCCTATCAGAAGCTTCTAAAGCCTTGACATCACTTTCTGGAATTGTCCAAGCTGGTTTAAAGCACAGTCAACTTAGTGTATGTAAACTTCTAACCCCTGGAATTGTGATACAGTGAATTATAAGTAAAATAATCTGTCTGTAAACAATTGTTGGAAAAATTACTTGTGTCATACACAAAGTAGATGTCCTAACCGACTTGCAAAACTATAGTTTGTTAACAAGAAAATTGTGGAGTGGTTGAATAACAAGTTTTAATGACTCCAACCTAAGTGTATGTAAACTTACGACTTCAACTGTATGTTATGTTTAGAAGTGTGCCACTTGGTTGGCAGAGACAGCTGTGATTTCACTTCCGTTAGTGAAGTGCTTTCCAAGAGCTCTGTCGGTACAGGGTAGTACCCCTCGCTGTTTAATATGAGTGTTAATAATATGTCAGGACTGTAAACACTCTTAGCGGAATCACAGGAGAGCGAGTGGGGTAGGCCTCAACACAAAAAGGGGATGCTAGTGTGAGGGCAGGAGAGGTAGAAGTGGGAAAAATCGTGATGTTAGGAAGATAATTGCTGATAATTACAGATCAGAGGCTGATAATTGACTTGGAGTAGCAGCGGTACTGTACTGTGAGGGCAATATGACAACAGAGCATAACATTGTTCTAGCTTCCAGACTGTACAGTATCCAATGTAGAGTATCTCAGCTTCTGCTCATTACTGGTTTATGGGCCTTTTACATTTTACAACCAGTCATTACAAAGCGGGTGGTTTACTTAGGGGTGGAACCAGGCTTCCATTGAAAATGCCACTACAGCAAATCCAGTGCCATTGCTGTCAGTTACACACAACGGTTTGTTACAGTTGACGTCTCCCAGCCAGGTTGATGCACTCAGACCTCATTCACTTTCTGATCTGCCTCTCTCTGATGAGAACCCTCTCACAGCCCTCCTTCTCCCTTCCCCTCCTCCTTCCTCCTCCTTGGCACCGAGTGTCCCCAACTCTGTTCCGGCCCCCTGCTCCCCCCTCCCTGGGTCCCCCAGGCCCCATATAGAGACTGACATCAGGCCCCAGCTATGAGGGGAAACGTGCCTGGCCCCGCCACATGCCACAGCCCCACACTCCACACGTAGCTACGCCACACCACAGCACGCTGCAGGCTAGCATGGGGACAAGCCACTGGAAAACCATGATGGAAAAAACAGACACACACGCACACACTGTACACACCCTTACAGGACTGGAGGATAATATAGCTGAACACAGTAGAATAGACTGGCTCACCTTTATTGTTAAGGTTGACTCCAGGCTCACCTCCTGACTGACTCCAGGCTCACCTCCTGACACTGTCCGGTTAGGATCTTACACACATGTATGTACACAACACAACAGCCTGACTGAGGCAATGCAGCAATGGACAGACAGTACATTAATGAACAGTCTAATTTAGGTAAGCTACAGTATCAGTAGAATGTGGCGTCATAATGTTTGTATACTTCAGGCTATGATGTATTACATAAGCCCAGCAGAGCACCTGTTGAGGAGACTGTCCTCTTTCCTGGCTGGGACCCTGTGTTGTGTATGTGTTAGCTGTGTGTGTGTGTGTGTGTGTGTGTGTGTGTGTGTGTGTGTGTGTGTGTGTGTGTGTGTGTGTGTGTGTGTGTGTGTGTGTGTGTGTGTGTGTGTGTGTGTGTGTGTGTGTGTGTGTGTGTGTGTGTGTGTGTGTGTGTGTGTGCGTGCCACTGCAGGGGACGTAGTGGAGACAGATCTCTCCGTCGCCGAGGGGGTGTCGCTGTCTGACAGGAAGTGAAAGTCAGCTGTGTGTGTACAGTGCCTTCGGAAAGTATTCAGACCCCTTGACTTTTTCCACATTTTGTTACGTTACTGCCTTATTCTAAAATTGATTCCGTGTGTGTGTGTGTGGACCTGTTTAACTATTCTTGTGGGGACCAATTTGACTAACTGGGGACCTTTTGTTGGTCCCCACAAGGTCAAATGCTAATTCTAGGGGGTTTAGGATTAAGGTTAGAATTACATTTAGAGTTAGGAGCTAGGGTTAGGAACTAGGGTTAGGAGCTAGGGTTAGTTTTAGGGTTAGGAGCTAGGGTTAGTTTTAGTGTTAGGGTTACTAGCTAGGGTTAGTTGTAGGGTTAGGGTTAGGAGCGAGGGTTAGTTAAAGGGTTAGGAGCTAGGGTTAGGTTCAGGGTTAGGTTTTTGAGTTAAGGTTAGGGTTATGTTTAGGGTTAGGGGTTAGGGAAAATTGTATTTTGAGTGGGACTGAATTGTGTGTCCCGACAAGGTTAGCTGTACAAGACTGTGTACACACACACACACACACACACACACACACACACACACACACACACACACACACACACACACACACACACACACACACACACACACACACACACACACACACACACACACACACACACACTAACACACGTGCACGTGTGTGTGTGGCCGCTGACTGGGCAGCCTGCAGGAAGCAGCTCAAGACATGCCGACTCTTTAGGGGCAGACTTAACCCCTTCACTGCCACTTGTCTACCCGAGAGCAACTGTTACTGTCCAACTGTTACTGTATAACTGTTACTGTCCAACTGTTACTGTCCAACTGTTACTGTCCAACTGGTACTGTCCAACTGTTACTGTATAACTGTTACTGTCCAACTGTTACTGTCCAACTGGTACTGTCCAACTGTTACTGTCCAACTGTTACTGTCCAACTGTTACTGTATAACTGTTACTGTCCAACTGTTACTGTCCAACTGTTACTGTCCAACTGTTACTGTATAACTGTTACTGTCCAACTGTTACTGTCCAACTGGTACTGTCCAACTGTTACTGTCCAACTGTTACTGTCCAACTGTTACTGTATAACTGTTACTGTCCAACTGTTACTGTCCAACTGTTACTGTATAACTGTTACTGTCCAACTGTTACTGTCCAACTGGTACTGTCCAACGGTTACTGTCCAACTGTTACTGTATAACTGTTACTGTATAACTGTTACGGTATAACTGTTACTGTCCAACTGTTACTGTCCAACTGTTACTGTATAACTGTTACTGTCCAACTGTTACTGTCCAACTGGTACTGTATAACTGGTACTGTCCAACTGTTACTGTATAACTGTTACTGTATAACTGTTACGGTATAACTGTTACTGTCCAACTGTTACTGTCCAACTGTTACTGTATAACTGTTACTGTATAACTGTTACTGTATAACTGTTACTTTATAACTGTTACTGTATAACTGTTACTGAATAACTGTTACTGAATAACTGTTACTTTATAACTGTTACTGTATAACTGGTACTGTCCAACTGTTACTGTCCAACTGTTACTGTATAACGGTTACTGTATAACTGTTACTGTCCAACTGTTACTGTCCAACTGTTACTGTATAACTGTTACTGTCCAACTGGTACCGTATAACTGTTACCGTATAACTGTTACTGTATAACTGTTATTGTATAACTGTTACTGTCCAACTGTTACTGTATAACTGTTACTGTATAACTGTTACTGTATAACTGTTACTGTCCAACTGTTACTTTATAACTGTTACTGTCCAACTGTTACTGTCCAACTGTTACTGTCCAACTGTTACTGTATAACTGTTACTGTATAACTGGTACTGTATAACTGGTACTGTATAACTGTTACTGTATAACTGTTACTTTATAACTGTTACTGTCCAACTGTTACTGTATAACTGTTACTGTCCAACTGGTACTGTCCAACTGGTACCGTATAACTGTTACTGTATAACTGTTACTGTATAACTGTTATTGTATAACTGTTACTGTCCAACTGTTACTGTATAACTGTTACTGTATAACTGTTACTGTATAACTGTTACTGTCCAACTGTTACTTTATAACTGTTACTGTCCAACTGTTACTGTATAACTGTTACTGTCCAACTGTTACTGTATAACTGTTACTGTATAACTGGTACTGTATAACTGTTACTGTCCAACTGTTACTTTATAACTGTTACTGTATAACTGTTACTGTCCAACTGTTACTGTATAACTGTTACTGTATAACTGTTACTTTATAACTGTTAATGTATAACTGTTACTGTCCAACTGTTACTGTATAACTGTTACTGTCCAACTGTTACTGTCCAACTGTTACTGTCCAACTGGTACTGTATAACTGGTACTGTATAACTGTTACTGTATAACTGTTACTTTATAACTGTTACTGTATAACTGTTACTGTATAACTGTTATTGTATAACTGTTACTGTCCAACTGTTACTGTATAACTGTTACTGTATAACTGTTACTGTATAACTGTTACTGTATAACTGTTACTTTATAACTGTTACTGTCCAACTGTTACTGTATAACTGTTACTGTCCAACTGTTACTGTATAACTGTTACTGTATAACTGTTACTGTATAACTGTTACTGTATAACTGGTACTGTATAACTGTTACTGTCCAACTGTTACTTTATAACTGTTACTGTATAACTGTTACTGTCCAACTGTTACTGTATAACTGTTACTGTATAACTGTTACTTTATAACTGTTAATGTATAACTGTTACTGTCCAACTGTTACTGTATAACTGTTACTGTCCAACTGTTACTGTCCAACTGTTACTGTCCAACTGTTACTGTCCAACTGTTACTGTATAACTGTTACTGTATAACTGTTACTGTATAACTGTTACTGTACAACTGTTACTGTCTAACTGTTACTGTCCAACTGTTACTGTCCAACTGTTACTGTATAACTGTTACTGTCCAACTGTTACTGTATAACTGTTACGGTATAACTGTTACTGTATAACTGTTACTGTCCAACTGTTACTGTATAACTGTTACTGTATAACTGTTACTGTCCAACTGTTACTGTCCAACTGTTACTGTCCAACTGTTACTGTATAACTGTTACTGTCCAACTGTTACTGTCCAACTGTTACTGTCCAACTGTTACTGTCCAACTGGTACTGTCCAACTGTTACTGTCCAACTGTTACTGTCCAACTGTTACTGTATAACTGTTACTGTCCAACTGTTACTGTCCAACTGTTACTGTCCAACTGTTACTGTATAACTGTTACTGTCCAACTGTTACTGTCCAACTGGTACTGTCCAACTGTTACTGTCCAACTGTTACTGTCCAACTGTTACTGTATAACTGTTACTGTCCAACTGTTACTGTCCAACTGTTACTGTATAACTGTTACTGTCCAACTGTTACTGTCCAACTGGTACTGTCCAACGGTTACTGTCCAACTGTTACTGTATAACTGTTACTGTATAACTGTTACGGTATAACTGTTACTGTCCAACTGTTACTGTCCAACTGTTACTGTATAACTGTTACTGTCCAACTGTTACTGTCCAACTGGTACTGTATAACTGGTACTGTCCAACTGTTACTGTATAACTGTTACTGTATAACTGTTACGGTATAACTGTTACTGTCCAACTGTTACTGTCCAACTGTTACTGTATAACTGTTACTGTATAACTGTTACTGTATAACTGTTACTTTATAACTGTTACTGTATAACTGTTACTGAATAACTGTTACTGAATAACTGTTACTTTATAACTGTTACTGTATAACTGGTACTGTCCAACTGTTACTGTCCAACTGTTACTGTATAACGGTTACTGTATAACTGTTACTGTCCAACTGTTACTGTCCAACTGTTACTGTATAACTGTTACTGTCCAACTGGTACCGTATAACTGTTACCGTATAACTGTTACTGTATAACTGTTATTGTATAACTGTTACTGTCCAACTGTTACTGTATAACTGTTACTGTATAACTGTTACTGTATAACTGTTACTGTCCAACTGTTACTTTATAACTGTTACTGTCCAACTGTTACTGTCCAACTGTTACTGTCCAACTGTTACTGTATAACTGTTACTGTATAACTGGTACTGTATAACTGGTACTGTATAACTGTTACTGTATAACTGTTACTTTATAACTGTTACTGTCCAACTGTTACTGTATAACTGTTACTGTCCAACTGGTACTGTCCAACTGGTACCGTATAACTGTTACTGTATAACTGTTACTGTATAACTGTTATTGTATAACTGTTACTGTCCAACTGTTACTGTATAACTGTTACTGTATAACTGTTACTGTATAACTGTTACTGTATAACTGTTACTGTCCAACTGTTACTTTATAACTGTTACTGTCCAACTGTTACTGTATAACTGTTACTGTCCAACTGTTACTGTATAACTGTTACTGTATAACTGGTACTGTATAACTGTTACTGTCCAACTGTTACTTTATAACTGTTACTGTATAACTGTTACTGTCCAACTGTTACTGTATAACTGTTACTGTATAACTGTTACTTTATAACTGTTAATGTATAACTGTTACTGTCCAACTGTTACTGTATAACTGTTACTGTCCAACTGTTACTGTCCAACTGTTACTGTCCAACTGGTACTGTATAACTGGTACTGTATAACTGTTACTGTATAACTGTTACTTTATAACTGTTACTGTATAACTGTTACTGTATAACTGTTATTGTATAACTGTTACTGTCCAACTGTTACTGTATAACTGTTACTGTATAACTGTTACTGTATAACTGTTACTGTATAACTGTTACTTTATAACTGTTACTGTCCAACTGTTACTGTATAACTGTTACTGTCCAACTGTTACTGTATAACTGTTACTGTATAACTGTTACTGTATAACTGTTACTGTATAACTGGTACTGTATAACTGTTACTGTCCAACTGTTACTTTATAACTGTTACTGTATAACTGTTACTGTCCAACTGTTACTGTATAACTGTTACTGTATAACTGTTACTTTATAACTGTTAATGTATAACTGTTACTGTCCAACTGTTACTGTATAACTGTTACTGTCCAACTGTTACTGTCCAACTGTTACTGTCCAACTGTTACTGTCCAACTGTTACTGTATAACTGTTACTGTATAACTGTTACTGTATAACTGTTACTGTACAACTGTTACTGTCTAACTGTTACTGTCCAACTGTTACTGTCCAACTGTTACTGTATAACTGTTACTGTCCAACTGTTACTGTATAACTGTTACGGTATAACTGTTACTGTATAACTGTTACTGTCCAACTGTTACTGTATAACTGTTACTGTATAACTGTTACTGTCCAACTGTTACTGTCCAACTGTTACTGTCCAACTGTTACTGTCCAACTGTTACTGTATAACTGTTACTGTATAACTGTTACTGTCCAACTGTTACTGTATAACTGTTACTGTATAACTGTTACTGTATAACTGTTACTGTATAACTGTTACTGTCCAACTGTTACTGTATAACTGTTACTGTCCAACTGTTACTGTCCAACTGTTACTGTCCAACTGTTACTGTATAACTGTTACTGTATAACTGTTACTGTCCAACTGTTACTGTATAACTGTTACTGTATAACTGTTACTGTCCAACTGTTACTGTATAACTGTTACTGTCCAACTGTTACTGTCCAACTGTTACTGTATAACTGTTACTGTATAACTGTTACTGTATAACTGTTACTGTATAACTGTTACTGTCCAACTGTTACTGTATAACTGTTACTGTCCAACTGTTACTGTCCAACTGTTACTGTCCAACTGTTACTGTCCAACTGTTACTGTCCAACTGTTACTGTCCAATAAGGACTGTCTACTCTATTAACTTCCAGATGTGGAAGAACTACTTGTTTCACTTATTTCCCATTAACTTGTTGCAAAACAAGAGCCAGACCACTTGACACCTGTCTGTTATGTTTTGAAAAAGTTGTAGTCTACTTTTGCTGAGATCCTATTAGTCCTGTTACAGGCATGTGGTAATGTACACGTGACTTTCCCAATATGGACTAAGGTGTTCTAAATTTAGCCTTTCCTTGACTCTCCCCTCACCTTCCCCTCCCGCCCCCAGCAGTCATGCCTTCCAGACTGAAAACAATGGACCTCCCAGGTCCCTCCCCCGGCCTCCCCCTCCCTCGACACACACTCCCTGTGCCATTATGGGACACGCTGCCTCCACCCTCGTAGGGAGTGTGTGTGTGTGTGTGTGTGTGTGTACGTACGTGTGTGTACACCTTCAGCTGTGTTTCCTAGTCCTCTGGAGTCCCATAAGGAAGAGCGGAGAATTAAGCCGCTCCTCTCCACGCTGCGCTCCACTGTTTCTTTAATGATGGGGACACTGCTACACAGTACAGGAAGTGACTCTGGTAGCGACGGAAAGAAATTCTCAGACGGCGGGCTGGCGGGCGGGGGCCGCGAGGTGATGCTGACGTTATGAGGGCAGAAATACGCCATTGAGACCAAGCATGCGACAATTCTGGACAGGATATCAGTGCCTGTCAACGTATATATATCAGGCTCATCCAACTCTATCTGACCTATACTGAATGACCTGCACTTGAACTAGCCCTGTCTATGCCCTAACGCCTCACGCATCAGCTATCAGGCCTAACCTTGTGGCGTTTTCCTGGTGCCCTACCCAGGGCACTGTTGTGTACAGTAGCACACAAACAGGAGTCTTGGGGTGATGTGGGTTCATCCTGTTTTGGGATGCTGCTGTAACCTTAAGCAGTGTCATTTTCCTGGATACATCTGTTATCATTGAAGATTGTGTGGCGGAAGCTTCACTGGTAGCCCTCATTAGTTCACCCTCTCGTGTCCTCTGTCCAGATCGCTTTCCAGAGTCCGGGTACATTGCTGTTTGCTCCCACATCTCTCTCATCTCTTTCTTTATATCTCTATATATCATTTGGTTTGCATACGCATACTTTGGCGTGTGTTTGTGAGAAAGCTTAGAGTTGATTGTGCACAGTGTGTGTATGTGTGTCTGTGTACATGCATGAAGGTATTTGCATTTGAGAGCATAGAGGGATAGTTTGGTGTGTGTTGTGGAGTGTGTGTGCGTCCGTGTGTGTATCTGGATCTTGTGCGCGTGTGTATATCTGTGTCCAGAATGTGTGTGTCTGTGTGTGTCCGTGTCCATCTCTGTATGGCTGGGTTCCAGTATAAGAGCTAAAACCAGTGAGGGGTCTCTGTGTCTCACATCCCTCTTCAGTCAAACACAAACACACACGTCCGGCCAGCCTGGCCCACGCTATCTCTCACTGCCTCCTAGTGCCAGAGGCGCACACCCTCTCTCTCTCTCCTCTCTCCAGGCCCACTCCTTATCTTCCCACGTTTCTCCTCTCCTCTCTCTGTCTCTCCTCTCTCCAGGCCCACTCCTTATCTTCCCACGTTTCTCCTCTCCTCTCTCTGTCTCTCCTCTCTCCAGGCCCACTCCTCTTCCCACGTTTCTCCTCTCCTCTCTCTGTCTCTCCTCTCTCCAGGCCCACTCCTCTTCCCACGTTTCTCCTCTCCTCTCTCTGTCTCTCCTCTCTCCAGGCCCACTCCTTATCTTCCCACGTTCCTCCTCTCCTCTCTCTGTCTCTCCTCTCTCCAGGCCCACTCCTTATCTTCCCACGTTTCTCCTCTCCTCTCTCTGTCTCTCCTCTCTCCAGGCCCACTCCTCTTCCCACGTTTCTCCTCTCCTCTCTCTGTCTCTCCTCTCTCCAGGCCCACTCCTTATCTTCCCACGTTTCTCCTCTCCTCTCTCTGTCTCTCCTCTCTCCAGGCCCACTCCTCTTCCCACGTTTCTCCTCTCCTCTCTCTGTCTCTCCTCTCTCCAGGCCCACTCCTCTTCCCACGTTCCTCCTCTCCTCTCTCTGTTTCTCCTTTCTCTGCTGTTTTTTCCTATTTCCCCCCTCCAGTTCAGAACCTCTTGTACATCTCATTGTCTCCTTGCTCTTCATTTTTCTCCACTTCCTGTGTCCTGCTCCTTGTGCCCCCTACACCCTTTCCTCCTTCCTCCCCCGTTTCTCCCTCTCTCTCTCTCTTCTCGCGACGTGACTTTTAGCACAGACAGTGGGGCCACTGCCAGCAAACTGGGGCAGGAGGCTGGGGCTGAGATGCACACACACACACACACACTCCCCGAAATACACAAGGAACTTCGGTTCACACCAATGCCTAGTACACTTTATCTCTGTCCCTTGCAAATTTCCTTTCACATCAGGGGTCACAGATTTCCTATGAGCTCACTGTTTGGGTTGTAACATTATAATAAGATGTTATAAGTATAAACATCCACAATTATACAGTCATTATACAGTAATTACAAAGTAATGTCCATAGTATAGCGTTTCTCCACGTGATGATAATATGTGATGAAGAGGCTCCGCGCCGACATCGCACTGTGACAGCAATGCTGTTGAAACTCCGTCCCAACTCAAAGTTGATTTGAGCTAGATTCCTTTATGCTGGGTAAACTCTGAATGTTTTCAGCCTGACTTTACTGTTTTAAATTGTTTAAATGTTTGTGATTTTCACTGTAAATATCTTGGGAAAACGGATTCCTTCACCCGGAGCTAAAAATAAATGACAAACTAAGAACTTTGTTGTCCTGCACTTCTCTGATCACCTCACTAGGCTCTGAACATTCTACTTCAAGTCTCACAATAGACATTAACGGGAAAAGGAAATCAAGTTCACACTCACTTCCATCTTTATTCTTTAATAACCGAAGAGCCAACTTTTGCCTCGTCCCTGTTACGTGGATTGGAACAGGGAAACCCAAGAGCAGACTCAGACGAGGAGACTGGGATGAAGTAACCAAGGTATTTATTGAAACACAGGGGGGAGATGGAGTGCTGACCAGGGAAAGCTCGGGCGGGTTGCAGGAAACCATGTGTGGAGGCTGAGGCTGGAGCAAGAGTGGTTGGGACAGGGTAAGCAGGTCCGGAGGGGAATCCAAGGGAGCAGTAGAGTGGGGAATCCAGGCCAGAGTAGCGGGATGAGGAGACGTGGGACTGGAGACAGGGACCAGAGTCGGAGAGGGCAGAATGAGCAGAGATTACGATCTGGTAGTGTGGAAGTGGCAGGACTGAGTATTTGTAGAGGTCTTGATTATGGAACAGGTTGCAGCTGGTGGGGATCTGCTCAGACTCTAGCACACCTGTCTCCGCACACACAATCACACACACAGAGAGAGAGAGAGAGGGAGAGAGAGAGGGAGAGAGTACTGGGGGAGTGGCGGCAGGTCAAGCAGACACAGGATGAGCAGTAGAGGGCGTGGCAGGAGCAGATGTAACAGTTCCACTCTCAGCCTGATCTACATTCTCAACACACAGCAGAACAGCCAAAAAATCCACTCTTGGCTGGTTATCTGGTTAGTCAGAATAGTTGGCCAAGTGTGGGTAGCTACCTGCTGAGTAGTCATCACTGTCATCACTATCACTATATACATAACCCTGGCTATGTACTGTAGCTTGAGATGATCTGTTGTTCAAATTGAAAGCTCTGTTGAGCAAGACTGGGCCATGTGATCCTGGGAACGAGATAGTCTTGGTGTGCCCAGAGGGAGAGAGGGAATAAGTGAGAGCGTGATAGAGAGGGAGGGAATGTATGTATGTATATATATATATATACATACATATATACATACATACAGTACCAGTCAAAAATGTGGACACACCTACTCATTCAAGGGTTTTTCTTTATTTGTACTATTGTAACGATCGTCTTCGGGAGAAAGAGAGGAGGACCAAAGCGCAGCGTGGTAAGTGTTCATGATGATGTTTTTAATTAAACTCAGAACACTAAACAAAACAATAAACGATGTGAACAAACAAAACAGTACCGTGTGGCGACAAACACTGACACGGAAGACACCCACAAACCAAAAGACAAAACATGCTACCTAAATATGGTTCCCAATCAGGGACAACGATTGACAGCTGCCTCTGATTGAGAACCATATCAGGCCAAACACAGAAATACAAAACATAGATTACCCACCCAACTCACGCCCTGACCACACTAAAACAAAGAAAATATGAAAGAACTATGGTCAGAACGTGACAACTATTTTCTACATTGTAGAACAATCGTGAAAACATCAAAACTATGAAATAACACATTTTATAAATGTGTGCAGGAATTTGTGCATACGTGTGTGTGTGTGAGTGTTATCAGAGGGTAGTGGTGGATGGCGCAACATGCTGTCACAGTCGCACGTCAGAATTAGACGTTCATCCATGTTTCTCAAACATCACATTTTGAAGTTGTTCCAAACGTCAAATTTCTAAGTGTTTAATGTTCGGTTTAGGCACTAACTCAGCATTTTTAGGTTAGGGATAAGGTTTGGGATAGGCATAAAACAAAAATCTCTTTCTATTGCTCGATTCAAACATGCAACCTTCGGCACCAGAGGAACATGCTTACACCCATCCCCCATCCCCGTTCACAAAGCCCGAGCAAAACTGAAACCTACTTGACGGTAACAGCGCTCACTGTTGCCCCTCGTGGCCAGTTACCACGTCATCTCCCGACGTCCTCAGACATGGATGGACGTCGAATACCGACTTGTTTCACGGGTGACCTGGCTGGGATGGAGTGGACCTGGGACTATCACCTGGCTGTGTTTATAGCCAGTCCAAACACAGGCCAGCCACTGATGCTAATAGGGGTACCAATCTACGGCTGTATGACACACTTAGTCTTCTGAACTTTCCTCTCGCTGACACGTGCTCAAGTACAACACACTCACCCATCCAATGCAGCATTCACATACACTACAGTACTTGGGATAATTCATTTTTCTCAATAACAAAAATCTTGAGTCTCAAACTCAGGAGACTGAGGACACTATGACTACACACACACACACACACACACACACACACACACACACACACACACACACACACACACACACACACACACACACACACACACACACACACACACACACACACACACACACACACACACACACACACACACACACACACACACACACAGAAACAAGAAACAACACCCTTGGTTTTCTTCTCACTACATCTACAGCACCCACTGCTAAAACAAAGTCTAGTGGAATGAAAGTGAGAGTAATTTATGGACCCTGTCAAACTGTACAGAATATTAATGGACTGCTTTTAAGGATGTAACTTAATATGCTGCAGAGGTAACTGACACCCAGCTCTCAATGCTTCATTACCTTTTTGTACTCAGTCCACCAACCACCAACCCTTTCCAATACACACACACCCATGCATGCACGCCTCAAACAAACACACAGGCACACAAACACACACTAGCACATTCACACACACGCACGCATGAACACACACAGACACTCACACAGGTGCCTGTTGCCTGTCCAGTCCAGACCCAGCCCACGCTTGACATCACCGCATCAAACAACAGCATCAAAGCATCAACCACTTCTCCAACTGATACAGTCGCTCCCTCTCACTGACACATGCCAACAATCACACATCAATTAGCACTCTCACATTCATCAACAGTCACGCATGCAAACACACTCATTTTGCACATGATAATGTACTTTTACTCACACAAACACACAGTCACACACACACATACAGTACCATTCAAAGGTTTGGACACACCTACTCATTCAAGGGTTTTTCTTTATTTTTACTATTTTCTACATTATACAATAACAGTGAAGACATCAAAACTATGAAATAACACATATGGAATCATGGAGTAACCAAAAAAGTGTTAAACAAATCAAACAAATCAAAGATTCTTCAAAGTAGCCACCCTTTGCCTTGATGACAACTTTGCACACTCTTGGCATGCTTCACCTGGAATACTTTTCCAACAGTCTTGAAGGAGTTCCCATATATGCTGAGCACTTGTTGGCTGCTTTTCCTTCACTCTGCAGTCCAACTCATCCCAAACCATCTCATTTGGGTTGAGGTCGGGTGATTGTGGAGGCCAGTTCATCTGATGCAGCACTCCATCACTCTCCTTATTGGTCAAATAGCCCTTACACAGCCTGGAGGTGTGTTGGGTTATTGTCCTGTTGAAAAACAATAGATAGTCCCACTAAGCAAAAACCAGATGAGAAGGCGTATCGCTGTAGAATGCTGTGGTAGCCATGCTGGTTAAGTGTGCCTTGAATTCTAAATAAATCACAGAACGTGTCACCAGCAAAAAAAGACACACACCATCACACCTTCTCCTCCATGCTTCACGTTGGGAACCACACATGTGGAGATCATTCGTTCACCTACTTTGCGTCTCACAAACACACAGCTGTTGGAACCAAAAATCGCAAGGACAGATTTCCACCAGTCTAATGTCCATTACTTGTGTTTCTGGCCCAAGCAAGTCTCTTCTTATTGTTGGTGTCCTTTAGTAGTGTTTTCTTTGCAGTAATTCAACCATGAAGGCCTGATTCACACAGTCTCCTCTGAACAGTTGATGTTGAGATGTGTCTGTTACTTGAACTCTGTGAAGCATTTATTTCGCCTGCGATTTCTGAGGCTGGTAACTTTAATGACCTTATCCTCTGTAGCAGAGGTAACTCTGGGTCTTCCTTTCCTGTGGTGGTCCTCATGAGAGCCAGTTTCATCATAGCTATTGATGGTTTTTGCGACTGCATTTGAAGAAACTTTCAAAGTTCATGAAATTTTACAAATTGACTAACCTTCATGTCTTAAAGTAATGATGGACGGTCGTTTCTCTTTGCTTATTTGAGCTGTTCTTGCCATAATATGGACTTGGTCTTTTACCAAATAGGGCTATCTTCTGTATACAACCCCTACATTGTCACAATACAACTGATTGGCTCAAATGCATTAAGAAAGAAAGAAATTCCACAAATTAACTTTTAACAAGGCACACCTGTTAATTGAAATGCATTTGAGGTGACCACCTCATGAAGCTGGTTAAGAATGCCAAGAGTATGCAAAGTTGTCATCAAGGCAAAGGGTGGCTACTTTGAAGAATCTCAAATATAAAATATGTTTAACACTTTTTTGGTTACTACATGATTCCTTATGAGTTATTTCATAGTTTTGATGTCTTCACTATTATTCTACAATGTAGAAAATAGTGAAAACAAACAAAAACCCTTGAATGAGTAGGTGTGTCCAAACTTTTGATATGTACTGTACACACACACATATGCTGGAAAACACATACATACACACACACACACACATATTCACTGAAACACACACACACCACTCCTCTGTCAGGTAATTGGTTTGCATGCCAGCACATTAGCTTTCAGATCATCCTGTCCCCCTGTAGGCATGTAAAGTCTCTCTCTCCTTAATTCTACCTCTTTCTCGTTCTCTCTCTCTCTCTCTTCCTCTCCAACTCTTCCTCTCCTCCTCTTCACTGATAGATAGACATCTCCTTATTATCCACATGTGAATGAATGTGTTTGTTCTGACCCTGCCTCTCTGGCTGCCATGCCTCTGTTCTGTTCTGAGCTCCAGAGCTGGCTCAGCCAGCCTCCCAGCCAGTCAGCCACGCAGTCTTCCCCTGGCCCCACTCCCCCCCAGGCCACGGGGGCTCCGTCTGGACTTGTCAGGCCTCCGCTGTGCTGGATGTGCCCATTCTGACTGTAAAGGCCCCTGTTTACCATGTGCTTCCCCACAGCTTCCAGATCCAAGCATTACTTATTCATTATCCTGAGCTGCTTAGAATGTAGTACAATTAGCAGTTCCGTGGAGGGTGGTACATGTGTATACATGCTTTGTTATTACAGAACATATTTTTGTCTTCAATTAAGTTGTAGATTGTAGTGGGTGGTGGGTTGTGAAGGTGTTGCTCTGTGTGGGTAAGGGTGGGTAGGTGTGCGGGACAAGAGGCATTGTGGTCGTGTTTGTGTGCGTCTTCATCTCTTTGTATGTATGTGTTTTGGCCGTGTGTGTGTGTGTGTATATGTGTCCTTACAGCAAGCTGAGAGGAACAGGATGGGTGGTTCTGTCAAGGCAGGTGCCCACATTTGAGTCAATCATAGGGCAGGAAATTGAAATGGCATACACACACTCTGTCACACACACACACACACACACACACACACACACACACACACACACACACACACACACACACACACACACACACACACACACACACACACACACACACACACACTTGAAAAGAATGCAATTCTGAATTGCATTGTGGTGTTGTAGGCTAGTCTAGATAATTGTGTTGTCCCTAAACAAGACCAATAGGGGAGCTTTTTAAGCTGTGCGTCTCATGTCTTTTCTGTTCGTTCATGAGCAATGACATACCTGGCCTCTCCGCTGCCTATCAGCTATTATTCTATGTTCATGTGCATTTATATAGACACCTGGAGCAGCTTTGAATGGTTAACCTATTGCACTTTGGGACAAATGATCTACCTACCACTGTTGTCACTATGAATGGTGGATATGCACCATTCAAAACATTAGGAACACCTTCTTAAGATTAAGTTGTACCCCCTTTTGCCCTCAGAACAGTCTCAATTCGTCGGGCATGGACTCTACAAGGTGTCAAGTGTTTCACAGGGATCCTGGCCCATGTTGACTCCAATGCTTCCCACAGTTGTGTCAAGTTGGCTGGATGTCCTTTGGGTGGTGGATCATTCTTGATACACACTGTTGAGCTTGAAAAACCCAGCAGCGTTGCACTCAAACCAGTGTGCCTGGAACTTACTACCATACCCTTAATAATCCTTCTTCAACCTGTCTCCTCCCCTTCATCTACACTGATTGAAGTGGATTTAACATGTGACATGAATAAGGGATCATAGCTTTCACCTGGATTCACTTGATCAGTTGGTCCTGATGTATGGCAGTATAGACAGTTAAACTGGTAGTCTATATTGACCTGGGGTATAGTAAATGTGCAGAAAAGCATAGTGCATAAGGGAAGTACCAAAACACCTTGATTTTGTAGGCACATGCAAGCCGATGAGGAAATGTGGCTATATGGAAGAAATTATAAAACCTGTCGTAAATCGTAAAACCTGCAAAAGGGCAAATGTAAACCATCCCCTGTGCCCAATAAAAAGCCAAACAACACTCCCCAAAGCCCTAAAACAAATGGTACAACCCTCCCCTATTTTGGTCAGTGGGGGGTGATGGTGCTGGTAAGTCAAAGTTTAATTCATGCTGGTAGGTCAAAGTTTAATTCATGTATGCCTAAATTCAGATATAGATATCACTTACCCTTTCATTTCTTGACCAGTTTATAGTCAAGTTTGTAGCCAGTTTGTAGGCAAGTTCTCTGCATTTGAGGCTACTAATGTGCCAGTTTGTGAGCAAGTTCTCTGCATTTGAGGCTACTAAGCCCATGAAACTAGTCTGCGAGATTCAAGCTCAGACTCCATGTCTTTCACACAGGTATGTGTGAGTTTTATTTCTTGTCATTGTACCTCTTCAGTGTCATTCAGTCTATTTTTTCCTCCCTTGCTGCTGTTCAAATGAACTTATTCCCTTCTCTCACAACTCTCATTTCCTGGTTGCTCTCTCAATAACCTCAAGGGGGCTAGACCTCTGATTGTTTTCCTCTATCCTACACTCTTAATAAAAGTGCTATCTAGAACCTAAAAGGTTTTTTAGGCTGTTCCCATAGGAGAACCCTTTGAAGAACCCTTTTTGGTTCCATGTAACAAAACTTTCCGCAGAGGGTTCTACATGGAACCAAAAAGGGTTCTACCTGGAACCAAAAGAGGTTCTCCTATGGGGACAGCCGAATAACCCTTTTGGAACACTTTTTTCTAAGAGTGTATACACGGGGCATGATGATATCTGCCCTGTAACAACGCACTATCTTGAGTTCATATACATGACACACTGCAAAAATACTACACATATTATGCATAAAACTGACAAAATGTTATCATTTGTATGGGGTATGGTGGCCATTGGCTCAAGTTACCCCAAGGCAAACATTGGAGTAACAACCAGCTACTTTGATGCTAGGGGTAGGACCTCATATTGTAGCTTACAGAGACCCCAACTGGTGTATAAAACAATCTACTTTGGGTTAGATACAAGCATCATGACACCTATAACGCAATAAATTCATTTGACTTGGTGAAAGTCTGTTTTTTTAACCTAATTTACAACTTTTTCCATAATCTCTTCTTAGATATTTTGGTCACGTGATTACTTTTGTGTATGGTTTCCTAGAAACAAGAGGTGGCTCAACTAAACCTTTGGCTCAACTTACCCCACTATCCCCTACATGTCTGACCAGTGGAGTAGCCATTTTACCAACATGCTGCATTATGTTTAATCAATCATCTTTCAATAGAAAAGTTTCTCATGTCCAACCAATGTGCCATTGTTCTCTCTGTTATTTGGCACCAGCAGCTGCTGTTGTCGTACTAATCTGCAGTCTGCAACCCCTCTACCTTCCACAGCAGGTGAACTAGGTGAGGGTGGAAGGGGGGGTAGTAACTTCTTTAACACGTTACCCAAGTTAAGGATACAAATACTTAGCTGGAGAGCTCGGCTGCACTATATCTCAGCATTTTTCTACTTGTCAAAAGTAGGAGCAGTCATAACAGCAGAGGATCAGCAGGGAGTTGGGTTGGGAAAGGAATTCACAGAAACAGAGAGAGAAGAGTACCATATGTGGTTGAGAACCATGTTCTCATACAAGCTGTTTTCCTTTTGTTCAGCTGCACAACCACACCTTAAATGAGGAGAGGGAGCAAGGGAACGCATTGGACAGGGTGGAGGAGAAGAGGGGAGAAGGGGAGAGGTGGGGGGATCATTGAATAGCTGGGCATAATGTGCTCTGGGCAGTCCCAGACCCAGCTGTTTTCCATTCTGTGGAAGTCCAAGGAGTGAAAGAGGGAGTGGGAGAGAGGGATAGAGGGAGAGAAGGGTTGGGTGGACAGGGAGAGGAAGAGAGGGGAAGAGAAATACAGGGAGAGACTCATGTGGTGAAGAACATGAGGGTTGGGTATGACAGAGGTCAGAAGAGCAGTACCCTCTTAACAGCTCTGCCCCTCAACAGACACCCACACATATACATGCTAGCTCCCTCTATAGGCTAAAGTGGTGTGTGTTGGTTTGGGGAGGGGAGGGGAAGCTAAATGCTGAGCAGACAGACAGTGTGTGTATTTCTATATCTTCTGTCCTGACTCTGGCAAGGCCCCTGCCCCTAAGGATGAGACAGCAGACAGCACCCGTGGCCTTCTCATCCAGTCCCCCCTCACCCCCGAATTCCTCCCCTCATCTCGGTCCACCGACTCCTTCCCCTCACCTCGGTTCCCTGCCTTCCTCCCCTACTTCTCCAGGGTTCATCACCCCATTCCAGACGCCACACACAGCCAGGCCTGCATACTGTCCACACGCACGCACACGCACACGCACACACACACAGATAAGACCACTCCCATCCCTAGATGTCGTTTTCCTGGAAGACTACTGGTATGCCTATGCAGAATGCAGAATGGTGGTACACTCAGTACCTAGGGCCATGCTGATATGACCATCTGAAATGGGGAGTTACCTTTGGCTGTTGTTGATTGAGGGCACACCTTGGCAATGCCCTAAGAGCATAAACATGTTCTCAATGTAACCAAAGTGAGTTTAAATTATGTAGATTGAATGTGATCCTTGGCATGTGGCTCCACATGTTTTTTACACTCATATCTGTGTTGATCATGATCTCATATACCTATGCATGTCAGTGATTAAGTATATGCCCATGAGTCTGTGCCTTGCAAGGAATGCCCATAAGAGTGCTTGTGTGACAGGCTGGGGGGGACGGTGGTGGGGGCACCCACCTTCTGTGCCCCCTGACATTACCATGCTGGGTCAGGGCACCAGTGCCCGATACCAGACACCTCAGACCTTTGCCATTTGATTTGGGGTGTTGCAGGGGGGCAGAGTGAGAGTTGGCACACTGCCAGTAAGGTCCTGCCTTTTCAGACCACCCCATCAGAATGTGCCCTGGGCAGAGGCATCTCTGCCCCGGCCCCGGATCCACCACCCCTGCCCCTCCAAGGCTCAGGACAGGAATACAGATAGCTGGGGCACTCTGGGACATTCAGTGTATATCATGTTGGTATACAAGCTTCCCAATGAAATCACACCAAAGAGAAGTTTGCATTACAGTTTATAGTGAATTTATGTATTTGAA
Organism: Salvelinus alpinus; assembly: GCF_045679555.1. NCBI lineage: Eukaryota > Metazoa > Chordata > Actinopteri > Salmoniformes > Salmonidae > Salvelinus > Salvelinus alpinus. Next base: position 23,036,179 of record NC_092106.1, read on the forward strand.
TGGAGATTATTTTGTGGCACTGACGGTGTCTATGTTCTGTGTCATAATGTTCCTATTCGTTGAATGTGAAGGTGGTGGCGCAAGTAGAGCTCTAGATTTCAGGTACAGCGTTCTCTCTTTTACATGTCTTCTATGTCACGAAGCAAGTCGCAGCAAGGTGCTGGCTATGGATCCATATCCAGATATGGATGTCAATTATACAATGATTTCACATGCTGTTGAATAGTGTATCAGGAAACGTGCACACATGGTGTGTGTCTCTGGCTGCTCTTGCTCTTGCTGACAGGGTAATTGATCTGTTCAGTGTTGCATGTGGACCTAATATGATGCATGAGATTCCGCTGAAATTCTTACTTCCACATGAGGTTCTTGTCTCTGTTCCATGGGTCTTTATTTCAGAATGCATTAAAAAAGATATGGTAATCATCATTGACATTCAGTGAAATCTCAATGAAATATTTCAGGCGCAGGTGATAAAAGCTGTACTTTTTTTTATTAGTCTCCCGGAAGGTAAAATAGCTATCTCACTCATCTCAGGTATTTGATGGAAGCCGAATCACAGACTGCGTTGTGTGAGCTGCCACTGTCTGGCACAATGTGGTGAAACTCTTCAACACAACACTAGGGGCTCTATTCAATCTGTAGCTCTGAAGAGACTGACGATTAAAGGCAACATTTCCGTGGTTACGGAGACTGCATTCGCAGTAAACGCTGCATATGTCGGCGCAATCGGAAATGACCTTTAAATGTGAACTGCTCTACAATTCAGATATTCTTTGCTATGGATTTAATTGAGTCTGGTGCTGAAAGACAATCTTATTGATGTGGATGGATTCATTCCTTAAAAGTGACAAGAAAAATAAAGTGACAAGACAGCCGCTTTGTGAAACCATTATGCAATTCATTTTTATTGCCAAGTTGATTTTGAGTATAGAAACAAACAAAAACATAACATTTTCACAATGGCTTAAAACAAATAAAAGCCTTATCAAAAATGATTTATTTAGACATTGGAATTAAAGAAAATAATGATAATATCCCACAATTGAAATGTACACAAAACAATGACCTATAAAACATTTAGACATGCAATAAATACATTCATTTCACTAATGCAAAATAAGAACAATATTGAAAATGTAACATAGAAAAATACTGTTTGGTTTTTTGTTCATTGCTTTGTATTCAAACCCTTGGTTTTTATTTTCAAGAAAGCGCTTGAAAAAACTGAAATATTTTAAATTAATAAAATAAAAAAATACTGGTGTGCTTGTTTAGTAAATTAAATTCCATCATCTTCCTGGAAAAAACAGAATAATATCTGATGTAAATTGGTGAAGTTTTACTGTAAGTAAAAGTGCCTCTGTCGTCCCCCATTCAGTACACATGCCTGTTGAACTTTCCATCTCTGTAACCACAAATTCAAATTCTATTTCCACCTCAATTACCTCAGTAAATCCACCATTTCTATATGAGATCAAATTGGTTGTGTGTGTGTGTGTGTGTGTGTGTGTGTGTGTGTGTGTGTGTGTGTGTGTGTGTGTGTGTGTGTGTGTGTGTGTGTGTGTGTGTGTGTGTGTGTGTGTGTGTGTGTGTGATATAAATGGGGAGTGTGTGTAGGAGAGTGTGTGTACCCTCTGTGACATTCTGGCAGGCATCTCAGTGTGTGTTCAGTTCAGGCCGTCAGTAACATTGCCTTTTCTTTAGTAATGACTTTTTCTACAAGAACTGACACTCCAAAAGGAGCAGGGAAGCCTAATTAAATCTGACCTAATCTGGAACAGCCAGTTCTGAACAGTGACAGGGCAGTCTGCCATCCAGGTGTGTGTGTGTGTGTGTGTGTGTGTGTGTGTGTGTGTGTGTGTGTGTGTGTGTGTGTGTGTGTGTGTGTGTGTGTGTGTGTGTGTGTGTGTGTGTGTGTGTGTGTGTGTGTGTGTGTGTGTGTGTGTGTGTGTGTGTGTGTGTGTGTGTGTGTGTGTGTACTCATACATGACTATTAGACCCCGGGTTAGATCCGAAACGGGGTACTTTAGGAGAAGTACCGTAAATGAATAATATCATTAGAGTCAAGCTTTGAGAAACGGCAAAATTATATTCTAGATTAAACGTGTCCACTTAAATTTGTCTGTTGATCAGGTCTGCGGTCTGACTATTTCACTGCCTGGTGGAGACAGAACGCTCCAAGCAAAACATACTGAAGAAGACATGGGGCAGCCACTAGCCACACCACTCTCCTCTGCTTGAACAAAGACTGTCTGTCTCTATCATGTGGAGACTGAGTGATGACTTGAAGGCCTGGTAAGAAGACACCAATGCTGAGGGCACTCAGACTGAGACGCCAACATGAAAACCTGACGATGCAGCAGCTCACCGCCACTCAGTTTTTTCTATGTTGTTTACTTAAGCTATGACTGGTACTTTAACTCTCTCATTATTTCTTTCTCTCTCTTTCTTTCTCTCCCTCTCCATCTCAGCGGTCCGGCTCAATTGTGCAATTTCATCCACTCATGTTTACTTTACTGGCATCTTTCTTAGCATATTTCCCCCTGAACATTTCCTTCTCATAGTATCCTGCATTTCCTCAATAATAATGCTATTTTATCTGTCTTTGTAATACACTTCCTGACTTGAAAGCAAGTACATAATAACGTCATCAAATGTTTGGCCCGTCATCCTCAGTATTGTAACACATGCCATGAAGTTCATTTTGGAACTTGATCAGGGCGTTAAGAAAAAGAAAGTTGTTTGCGTAAACATTTAGACAACTGTCTTCTTCAGCAGGAAAAACAGCTGGAAGTGACTTGATCATGGGAGAGAGGGGGAATAGGGAAGGAGGAGTAGAGGAGGAGGGTTGGCGGCGTGGGCTAGTGGTTCGTGCTGAGTGTCAAGAAGAGAGCGGGAGACAGACAGAGAGGTGAGGGGAGAGCAGTGCTTTGAAGTAACGAGGGAAGAAAAAGTGGGAGGCCAGTGGTTGGATCGGGGAGAGACGGAGGAAGAAAAAGGAGGACAAGGAGGAAGCAATGTGGGAGAGGAAAGGCGATTGAGGGGGGTTTTAGGGAGTCGCGAGGGTAATACAAATCATAATTCAATGATTTCTCCAGAAAAGTGCAGTTTGGGGGAATAAATGGAGGAAAGCAGCTGCTTGTAATGAAGACCGTTGAAAGTGTCAATTCTCTCCCTCCCTTCTAATTCAAACAGGTCCACTGTGGGAACAGCAGAGAAATAACACAGATGGACAGGTGCATTGTGGTCACTCAGCAGATGCACACGCACACCAGACATCAGAGTAATTTACATAATCGAATGTACTGCGGGCTTATTTCATAATAATTGACATATGGATCAGGCTTAGGGTTCAAATACCTATACATGTTTCCACATGAGTTTATAAGATTCCCCACAAAAAAATCACAGGAGTAAAAAAATTAAAACCTCAATATGAACATTGACCAGAAAAGTTACAACAAGTCTGCATTGAATGCTAGTATCAGCATTGCTTGTTTTTCTAATAAGGCAAAGTCAGTCTGCAAGGCAAGAATGAGGCACAGATTATCCCAATAAAATAATTATGAAAATATTGTCTCTGCATTAAAACTGACAGAGCTTTATTTTTCTGTCTTGTATTGAGCCCTAGCACTGTCAACAAAATGCTAACGTTCTCTTGGCACACATTGTGTAGTAAATGTCAACTGTAATAGTGGTGATATGGAGGGAGGCTGCTCTTCTTTTTCCTAACCAGTTATGTTATAGAGAGCCCTCTTCTGAACTGGCTGTGCTAAAAGTACACCACAAAGTGGGATGTTTTATTTGGTAATAAGCTTATGAAAGTGGTTGTTCAAAGACCAGTGCAGTCAAAATCGTGATTTTCCTGTGTTTTATATATATATATTTTCACACTATCAGGTTGGAATAATACTGTGAAATTGTGAAAATTATGAGAATGCCCTTTTGGTGTAAGAGCTGTTTGAAGAGCTGTTTTGTTGGGATGGAGTTTTGGCCAGACTAAATTAGTTAATAGACCAATAAGAAAGAGTTCCAAACCTCTCTGCCAATAACAGCTAATTATCAGTTTTCCCCTCCCCACTCAAACCACTCCCAGACAGACTTGTTTGAGAAATTGCTCTTTGCTAAGAAGCTTTTTTTTCTCTACCATTTTGATTGAAAACAATCACAGTAAGGTACTTCATTGTTACCCAGAAATTGTAATATTTAAATAAAAATGGCTGCATTGGACCTTTCTGGAAGTAGAGCACAGTAAGAACAGCACTGTACAATATAAGAGTGGACAGGGGTTTCCTCCCTTTAAAAAAAAAATTAAAAGAAAGGAAGGAAGGAAGAGGGGAAAAAGAAGATAGGGAGGCTATTAACGTTTTCTGAATGGAGAGGTTTAGAAGTAAGATCAGTCTTTCATATTTAAACAATGGGCTCATGTCCACCCTGCTGCGCTCTCCATGCTCCTCTCCCTCCCTTCTCCCTCCCAATCTCCATCTGTGTCTCTATCGGTCTGCGAGCAGAAACACACTGCACATCCTGCTCAACACTAAAGCCCAGCCAAGAGTTCACTTCCTGCTCCTCCACACCTCTCCTCTCCTTCACACCAGAACTATTCCCAGAGCATACATTAACAGCCATTCATATTCTCAAATAACATGTGGACGCAAACAGACAACCCAACACTTCTCCCTTTAAACTCGCACGCACACACACACACACACGGCACCCCTGCCCCTGGGCAAGGCAGTTAACCCATCTTTACCGAGCGCCGAAGACGTGGATGTCGATTAAGTCAGTGCCCCGTACCTCTCTGATTCAGAGGGGTTGGGTTAAATGCGGAAGACACATTTCAGTTCAAGGCATTTAGTTGTACAACTGACTAGGTATCCCCCATTCCCTTTCCCTTTATATAAAGGGTCATTTCACAACAGTAACGCTGAACATTATGCTGCTTTCTCTTCCTGTACAGATTCGGAGTGTCAGTGGAAACAAATTTTTTCTTGTTTTAACGGTGCACAAAAAGGAAAGTGGGAGATAGACTTTCAGTGAGATTGAACTAATGAATGAGAGAGAATGAGCAGGAGAGATGTATATTCCCACCATCGACATCCACTTCAAATGGGCTGTTACCTCTTGTCTATGGGACTTCACATGTCTGTGGTCTAACCTCATACTGCCATGATAAATAGAAGATTGAAATTGTCCACTGCCCCTGTCATTTAAACTAGTTTATTTTGTTATAACAAAACAGCTGGAGACTATTTTTCTAAATTAACTTTGGAGACAAGTGTGGATTTTTGTGTTCCACGTAGGCTGGAAACAAGCTAGCTTAAAGTGTGTTTGTGTATGAATACACACACAGCCGTAGTCTGAGTATCATCATCATCAGCTCACAAACCCCCTCCAGAGAAATGGGTCATCAAACATCTTCAGGCTATAGCTTTCACCCACTCACAGCCCAGCCACTGTTTATCTGTTTAGGGAAATATTGAGAAATACATCACTCCTCGTGTGCAACCAAACACGTCACTAAACATTAAGGCTTCGGGTGAAAAATAAAAGACCTAATTCACATAGTGTTTATATGTTTCTTTGGAACCAGAGGTATTGCCTTACGTCTTGTCTTACAAGCCCTGTCAACATGTACATTTGTATATTCTGTTGAATTAAAGAAGATCACCAGCTTGACTTTTCCTTATTAAGATAATGTCATTGGCCTGAACCACACAAAGCCTCTTTGAGGGCAGTAAAAAAGGAACATTTACACAAAATATTAAGATAAAAGCAGAAAATGTTAATATCACATGTTATCAACAAAATTGTAAGACAAGTAAAACATCTCATAACCATGACATAACCACAAGTTTAACACAGGACTATTGTCCCCTCAAAATAAAAAATGTCAAAATAAAATGTGTGTAGATGTCTGTATCTGCCTCTTTCTAAGTGTGTACGTGTGTGTTTGGTTGGTTGATTGCTGTGTAGCTAAAGTGTTGCGTCCCCATGCTGGGTTCAGTCCTGAGGTGAGCACCAGTTTCACTTTGCTTTGGTTCAAAATCTAAAGAAAGAGAAAGAAAATATGGGACAGAAAAACACACCTTGATATGCTCATTATGCTACAGAATAAAGCCCTTCAATTAATGTTGTACATTAATACAATCCTACAATACTAGGGCTTACTGTCTCAGTCTCCAAGCTAAGGTTTAAGATTCACTAAGTCTATCACAGTGCATTCATGGCTTTAGTCTTCACATTAACCTACTGAGGTTGGCATTGGCACTATAGTGGTCAACAAACTCCAATCTGACACAAGGTCCGACAACGTAGAAAAAGAAAAAGCCAGCATGCTCCTTGAAATATTATTATTTTTTTAATTGCAAAACAATAAGTGCCCTCAACCCCCAAACCCATAAGTGCTCATTGTTTTCTAAAGGAACTGGTCAGTTGATATTGAGGTGTGCTACTGTACTGTATTGTGCCATGTTTGATAGCCTGCTAGCAGAGAGGCAGGGAAGGGCAGATGGTAGGACTCGGCTCGGCAGTGCTCGGATGTCTTGTTATGGTGTGGATCAGAGGGGCTGGATGGCAGGCATGAAATGGGGCGTCAGGCCGACAGACAGTGTGAATTGTCAGGGAGAATGTGAGATTTCACAGGGATTACTGGAAGACTGGGAGGCCAGCAGCTGGGGTGTGCTGTGCTGTTCACCCACACTGACGGCCCGGCCTGCTGCCGCACCACGAGCAGAGCACTGTCAGAGGCAGCTAGCGCCCAGCTCTCATGTTCACAACGCTGTCACATTAGCAGCTCCCAGTCCCTGTGTGGGTAAACGTGTGTATTAAGGCAGCAGCGGAGAAGTCACTTTGGCCTGTCAATGATAGCACGGCCCTCTGTCTCTCAGACAAGAGTTGAGACTACATGGGGGTGGTCAAAAGGTTTTTAAAGTGGTTAGTACTATTTATCTGCAGTATGGGACAATTGTCAGTCCTGATTCTTCATCTGTGTTAGAGGGAATTGCTGCTATTGATAGTGACTGATTGGTGGTAATTGACTCTAGCCTCTCGGCACTGACTTGGATGGCCTCTCTGTGCTCTCCTCTGGTGAGTTGTACAGCTGCACCCACCATTGTAAATATTACACAATGTCACAGGCAACACCCATGCTTAGTCTACACTCCACACCACTGGATGTTGAAGCCATGGAGAAGGATTGGCGTGTCATCAGTTGGGTATGCACCATGATGCGTCCCAGTTGTGAGATCACAGGGTTGTGCTCCTCGCTACTTTTCAATAACAGTTTGAAGGCACTGGGATGCAAGTCAAAAGAGAGGTTATGGGTTCAAAGGGTTATGGCACTGGGTTTTAGAGTCAGTAAGCTACTATTATTTAATATGAGTCTCTCTGTACACAACATCATGAAGTACGTAACAACGGTGGAAAAACAAAGCATAGATCACTTGACTTAAATGGCGGAGCGAATGCTGTTTTCCGTTATTCACTCCCTCATGACTAGAAAAGCTGGAGCATGGGGTAAAACTGAATAGGAAGATACAGAGGAAATCCAGTACCCCAAAAACTAAACTAAGTGTTCCAATCACTTGCAAATCCCAAAGGTTTGGCTTTTTCTTTTGTGTCCTTTCAGTTCTGAACAGGAGCCCTGAATCATGTCCATATGTGCTTTTTTCCATTTTATATACATTTATAACAGTAATAGTACATTTAGTACACAGGTTTAGGGTCTGATTGCAACACTTTCTTGCAACAGTTTCTTTGGTTTTTCATTATGCACAAAAAAATAAATAAAAACAATTGCTTTTTGGTTCTCAATTTGTTTTTGGCTCGGTGGTTTAATAAAAATAAAAAACGTGTTTACGTATAGATACTACACTGTTTTGAGTGGGTATTCCTTGGTCAAAATATAATAGAAATAGCACAGTTCTTCTAGGAAGGTCTTTGAAATGCATATAATGCAAACTTTGGAAAGAAAGGCACTTATAGGAGTCTACACAGTGTGTGTGCATTCTTTAGGCCAGGTATTGGCCTTAGTCTGAGGTGCAGATACTGATGGAGTTGAGGTGAATGACGTTAGAATACTGTAAGTTAAGTTGTGTGCCCACAGGACTGTGTGGTTGCCAAGGCCATCTTAGCTGGGGGAGTAGCGGTCAATGATACGGGAGTGGGAGTCAGAGAGGGACCCTGGGGGAGGGGGCAGGACCTGGACCCCCAGGACATCCATCTTGTCATGGTGGTTGAGGCGCAGGTGTTCTGCTGCCAGTTTGGACAGCGGGAACAGGCTCTCCATGGCATGCTCTGCCAGCAGCTCTGAGGCCTTCTCCTGCTTCAGCCCCAGGTGCTCTGCTGCGTATTTACTCAGGGGGTAGATCCCTTCCGCAAAGTCTAGCTTTAGCTTGCCGTCGGCCGTCAGAGCCCCTCCGGCCCCCCCACTGCTGTGCATCTTCATGTGGCTGATGAGGTTGCGTTGCTGGGCGAACTTGCCCCCGCACACCTGACACTCATAGGGCTTCTCCCCGGAGTGGATACGCATGTGCTCTGTGAGGCGGTACTGGCGGGTGAAGCGCATGCCGCAGTGGTCACAGGCAAAGGGCTTGAGTCCCAGGTGGCTGCGCATGTGGCGGGTCATGGTGCCGCGCTGGGTGAACTTCTTGCCACAGATGCTGCAGGGGTAGGGCCTTGTCAGCCAGTGGGTCTTCTCGTGCTGGCGCAGCGTGGCCGGGTCCTTGTAGGACTTCTCACAGGAGTTACAGCGATAGGGTCTGATGATCTCCCCCAGGACCCCAGGCGTCAGGCTCTGGCTGGACTTCCCCTCCAGGTAGGACAGGCTGCCGTTACCGTTGCTGTTGCTGCTGTTGTTTTTGGGGTTGCTGTTGCTGCTACCCATCTCCCCTCCAGAGTACAGCTCCTCCTCTGTGTGGGTCTCCACGTGGGCGTTGAGCTGCTCAGAGCTGGGGAAGCCCTTGTCACAGGGGATGCACACGTACAGGTTGTCCCCAAAGCTCTCAGGCTCGTAGGGTAGGTGGAACCTCCCCATGGCCCCTGTGGGTGATGGTCGACCCTCACTACTGCCTGTCTCCTCACTGCCTGAGCCACTCTTCTCATCCTCCCCATCACAGCCCACCCTACGGTAGCGATCATCGCTCTCCTCCCCTGCCTTATGATGGTGGTTGTGATGCTGGTGGTCTTGGTCTCCGTTTCGACGCCCTTCCTCCTCATCCTCGTCATCCTCTTCATCCTCAGCTGTGTATGACAGTGGCTCATGCTTCACCCAGCGGTAGATGTTGCCCACCTCCCTGCTGGGCTCTCCAGCCTCGGTGGGGGTGTCGGGGCTGGGGGGGCAGGGGTAGTGGTCTGGACCTTGGGAGCTGGAGCGGTGGAGGTGGGGCAGGTGGGGCCCGAGGGGCTGGTTGAGGTGGGGGTAGGAGTGAAGTGGGAGAGACCCAGCCTGATCAGCCGTTTCCATCTTTTCTGTGGGGTAGGCCCCCAGCATGGGGCTAGTGCGGCCGCTCAGCCCCCCCTCCCGATCCTCATCGTTGTGGGGCAGGGCATGAGCCAGGTGGGGGTGGGAGGGCGTGTTCTGGGACTGGGAGTTGGGACTCTTCTTGGAGAGGTCCAGGCCATAGATGGGGGAGCAGTTCCTGTCAGAGTGAGCTGGACGCAGGCTGGGCTGGGCAGGCAGGGCTGAGGGTGTGGAGGGGAACACCTGAGGGCCCTGTGAAGAGGTGGGGGCATACAGCTCCCCTGCATGGGTGGCATGGGGGTGCAGCGGCAGCTCCTCTAGTGGTGGGGCACGTGGCGTGTGGGTGTTCCCAACTCCCCCTGGGTAGCAGGACTGAATAACAGGGGTGGACACCCGATACCTGCCCCCTCCCCCTAAACCCAAACTATTGGGGACCATCTTCCCATAGCGCAGAAAGGCAGGAGTGGGGCGGAGAGGGTACTTCCCATTTCTCCTCATCTTCTTCTTACACAGTGCCACTAAGTCCAGTAGCTGCAGATAGCTAGCTGCAGCCAGCACGGCCCCCAGGTTGGGCTCTGTCGGGGAGCTGGGGTCTCCTTCGGTCAGGCGGCCCGTGTAGATGTAGTCTAGAATGACCCGGAACACCCCGGGACTCACCATCTCGTGGTCTAGGTTGATGAGGTTGTCATGGACGACCAGGGACTTCAGGTAGAGGCTGCTGGCGGCCAGAATGTTCTTGTGGGCTCGGAACAACGCGTTCTGCACCACGATGATGACATCACACAGGAAGCCCTTGGTGCGCTGGGTGTTGAGTTGCAGGAGGAGGTGTCTAGCATGACTTGGGACTTCCATGGCATGGAGCATCGTCGTCAGACCGCCACCTAAAACAGCAGATATCTGTAAACGTCATGCAGTGCCAGTAGTATCAGTCCACAATCAGTCAATATCTACTATACATATATATATTTTTTTCTTCTAATATGCTTGCATGACATTGTGGTACATTCTCCAAATAGTTTTTGTCTTCTTTTTATCTATTTAGGTGAGACATTTAAAACAAATGTATTTTTCATACATAAAATGTAATCTCATTACTGACAAGGGTCTGATTTGCCATCTGTATATAAAAAATGATTAAAGTGAACTAAAATCTACTACTGCCAGACATCTCAATCTTCAATTTGAATATAGGGCAGTCAATTCAGGAAGTAAACTTAAATAACAATGACTTCCCAATAAACTGAGGAGTAGAAGCATTTTTTTTATTATCAATTTTTGATTTCGAAATGAAGCTAATAGCTGAACTATGCCACTGTATCCCCTAACTTAACTTGGTTTCAACAAATTGTATTGATTCCATGTGTAAGGAAAAGTGAACAGATTGGCTTCAGTTTACAGTAAAGGCAGCACACGTTGGAGTCGCTCTATAAAAGTGAGCTATTGCTATAGCTGAGCAGCAGTTGAAGGTTTTGTCATTATCAGAAACTCAAGTGTACACATGAGAGAGAGAGAGAGAGAGAGAGAGAGAGAGAGAGAGAGAGAGAGAGAGAGAGAGAGAGAGAGAGAGAGAGAGAGAGAGAGAGAGAGAGAGAGAGAGAGAGAGAGAGAGAGAGATGTTTTCTTGTTGCCGGCTTCCATAAAAAAATATTCCAGAGGTGGGGTGTGCAGTGTTTTAAACAAAGCAGAGATTGAACATTTTGCAAGTATGATGAACAGCAGGTATAAACCTGTGGAGGGAGAAGACGAGTCCAAAAAAAGATGTCTTTGAGCTCCCATTCGGCCCAGTCATATAAGGAACTCTGATCACACAGGGTGTAAATCATGACAAAATGAGAAGGTCCAATGGTTTAACTTGAGATGAACTCTGGGATTCTAATGTGCACACACATGCTTCTCGCATACCAATACACACACACACACACTCACTCAAACACACACACTCAAAAGTTGTGTATTGTTGTACTAAGGCTTAAATAAACATTATTAACTGAACAAATTTAGTAGGATGCATTGTTCAAACATTGGTGTCTGAGGATACTTTACTGGTGAGATGAAACAGTTTGTAACTGTCCCTAAGGGCTTGGTCTCGCTGATGGGAAACAAGCAACTAAATAAATATGTCCGACCATGGTCTTCGTCTTCCTGACATAAGTTCATCATCTTATTGTTTATTTCATTGACTATAAGCCCCAAGTCAGAGGGAAAGGGAAGCATGAGATTTCAAGCGGACATTTAATTACCTACTGAGCCCTCCTTAAGACACTATTCTGCCCACAACCAGGCCCTGCAAGCCCACTGCACACCACACATAAACATATCAAGAGATCCATCTAAAGAAAAGCAGTGTATGTGGTTCTTATACAGTTGTATACCCTGGATGTCTCATAGCCTTCCATTCCTATCATTTAAAGACACACCTCAGTCTTACGGAGTTTTCTGTGTAGTTGTGTTGATATATGTTTAGCATTACCCAAAAGTAACTTAGCCATTTAAAACACGGTCTCGTTTTGGTGCAATAAAACCCATAACCTAACCATGTACAGGTTTCCACTGCTGCTCTCTTAAACGCTGCGGTCTTTCATTTCTCCCAGGTCATATTTTACTACACATTCCACAGTATGAGGAGCAAATCAAAGAAAAGGAACAGATAATTCAATATGGCTCATATGAAAATTGATATTCAGAGCGATTGATAAGTTATACATTTAACAGCGCAAAGAATTTCAGGCATATATCTGAGCACTGCACTACTCGATTGGTGCGCTGTGCGTAAAGCTTAGCCCTCATAGGCTTTTACGCATGAGGTTGGGACAGGCGCGGATGTTTCCCCAGGGTGAATGGGAGTGCACCATACACTTTTATTCTGTCACAGCAGGCTATACATGGCCTGAGAGAATAAAAAGGCAGCATGAAACAGAGATCTGGGCTACTCTGTCCCCTTTACGCGATTCGACAAAACATACCACCACCTTATGGGATGGCAGCCATCAATAACTAAATAGGGTTTAACTTAAATGTTTCAAAGGTAGAGCAGAAAAAAATAGCAGGCATATACAAAAAATGATAATAATCTGGAAACACTGTCAAATTTACAAGCGCACCTGTCCAACGCACGAGAGTGGGCTTGCATGTATGGCACAATTATGCTTTACATTTACATTACATTTAAGTCATTTAGCAGACGCTCTTATCCAGAGCATTTAGCAGACGCTCTTACTTTGCTTAGGTTCGTTTCCGTTTGTTTGATTGCTATCTTACTCGGATGTTTTATGAAATCGTTATCATATCACACATGTAGGCTACAGAAAGGCGCGCACACGCGGTCTAAACAGTTAGATAAAAAAATAACCTTGCATGTGGCAGCGCACCGGCCTCCACCACTAAATCCCTGTTTCTCTTGCAGGTGCATGAAAAATCTACGTGAATCCAATCCGCTTGTAACCTATGCGTAAAGGCGGGTTTGTCATTTTCTGCATCGTTTGGATATATCAATTGCAAAAATAAAATGTTAAATATTAACACATTTAAATCCGTTATTTGAAAAAAATATTAATTGTGGGGCGAAAAATTAATTAAAATGAAATATTATTAGCATGATCATTCAGTTAGAATACACGAATGAACTGTCTGTCATATCTGTAGAATTTGTGTAATATGCACATTGTGCTTTTTCTCTTGTTGAAAGAGAAGGAAGTGTTACCAAAATAAATAATGTATTAAAAACTTTGTCTGAGCATCAAGCATTAACAGTTAGGCTACTGTATCCTCCTGACGGCCTATCAAAGACAGCCCTCAAATCCACTGAGCCAATCAAACGTTTTAAAACTGTGAGAGAAGCATCTCATTGCAAGTTTATATTCATTACTCAAATATCATTAACCTGCACAATATAGGATGAGGCTACTTTATTTTTCATATTTTTCCTCTCTATATCTTTCTATCTCTCTCTCTCTAACCTATAGATTGTTTATTCTCAATTATTACACATGCTTTTAAATAATTTGAAAAATGTATCATCACAATGAGTGATCTTGTGGAATATGATTAACCAGTAAGTGGATATTGAAGGTTCTTGTGTCTGTTATGTACATTCTGAATATTTTCCTGTATCATGATTTGTTTCCCGAGTGGTTAGTTATAGGTGAATGCTAGACTTGGTACAAGGGTGACTTCGTGAAAAACAGTGTTTGAGTCATCTTTTGGACAGTTTGGTATCCATGATACCTGTGTTGTGTCTGTGTTGTCACTGCTCTGGTATGGGGGTGAGGCTGGGTTTAGACTGAGAGGGTCTGCTCTAGGTTAAGAACACACTCCACACTTCCTATCCACGCCTTCTGCCTGTCTGATTTTCAGGGAACGACTTTGTATGCATGTAGGTTTACCATGTTTATGCAAAAATTCCAGATTCTGGTATTAATTAGAGCAACTTCCTACACAACAATATTGATCTGGGACATCAGTGTAGTCTTTTTTCGTTTGAGAATGGTCTATTTAAGGCACATAATAATAAATGAACGTTGCAAATAAAACATATCTACCTAATGATAGCAAATGAAATGCTAGTTGTGTTTAATGCATGATTTATTTAGTCTATTCTAAATGAATGTTTCGAGTAAAAACTCAACTTTGGGGAAATAGCTAAACGTTTGTTTTCATGCTGTGAAATACTATCTATCATTGCTGTTGTCATTTTGTTTACGGGCATAACATGAACCCTGTCAAACCAAAAGGAAAAACTGTGAGCCGCTGAGCTCTATAGCTTATAAGGCCTTACGTAGCAGGATATTTTTGTGAATGGGTTGTATAAAAGCAGTAGAGCATGAAACCTTATTTAATGAAAACCACACTTGAGGCTTTATAAGTAGCCTAAGGGGTGGGTGTCCTGCGCTTAGCCTAAACAGTGCAGAGAGATGGCTCGAATTATGTCGACATTGTTTGATTTTAGACAAGGCCAGAGACATTTGCATTTTACACTTCCTCTATAGTTAGAAGGCTAGATAAGTGAGTTTAGAGGTTTAGACACAGCCGCCAAAATGAGTCTGTCACCTCATCAACGCAACCTCGCCTTTATCTTGGATATGAATTTGATTCGCTCTGTCGTTGACTTCCTTATAAGGGGCATTTCAAATGAGACACTCAGCTGAAACTCCTGAGCTGCGCGCCTCGTCTCTCTAGAATACAGACCCCCAGATTTCCATTCCTAATCCCGCCGTAGACATGTTCACACGATCCCCGTTATTAAATGTGCCTCTTTCTCAGAGCCACAGTGATAGCAGTTGTCAAATTGACAAAACGATCCCTTATTACCATAATTGTTATAGCGATGTCTCAAAAACCAAATCAAAGTACTCAAGGCCTATCGATGGACAGAGAAAAATGGTTCCTCAAAAAATATTTTTGTATTTGTTTTATAATAGGTTTTTGCTGTTAGTTTCCTTGTCACTACTAACTTGTATAAGAAAAGACAACAATACTTACTTAAAAATGTGCCTCCTTTTTAAAACTATATGTTGCCTGCAGTAAAGTTTGTAAAGTTGTAAAAGATAAGTCTAGTTTGATGCAACCATGTCTTAATTAAATCATTAGATTTGATTGAATACGCACCGAGAGGAGAAGTAGGCCTATAGGCCTACAAACTCAAAGTCCTTTTAACAAAATAGACTCGCCTACTCCTGAGCCCTGTCAACTTTTTTAGAAACTGTAATGATATGTCTACTCAATGCGTCCATTAGGCTATAGATCTTTACAACATGTCTTAATAAATACGTCGGGTATTAAGAAATTGACCATTTGAGAAGTCATTTGTATTCAGGTTTATAGGCCTATTTTCTTTAAAAGATAGGATACATTTTCCACAACAACAAAACAATTTTAACATAATATACATGATTTAGGTATCCTAAATCTCGCCTTCTCTCATCCCTTCTCTTGTAATCTTGTCCTCGCATTAGACAAATCACCATCGTTATCTCAGTCAGATAACCACATGAGTCTACACTAAATCCCCTCCACAAACAATGTACAAAGGGAAATTCAAGCAGCCCTACATTTCATCGAAATAACTGTAGATTAGTGATTGCCTATGACATAGGCCTATACATGCGTAACGTGTTGTCAATATTTTTTTGATTGATTAATTTGATTTCATACACTCTCTGTACATTTAAGTGCTGTCGTTTACCTAAACAGAACGTTTAAACAAACGACAGCACTTAAATGTTGACATAGAAAGGTACAGAGGGGTTGGAAGAGGAACAGAACAGGTACAGAAGATAAAGCCGTCATCGCTGTCCCTAAGATCAAATCAACTCAACTCCATGAGAAGCGCCATGAACCCTTCATTAGTCCGATGCTAGGCGAGCTGTGATCTATAGCTGCACGGTGGTGGGGTGTGAACTCTGCACGGAGACCCACCGCATCAACCTACCTCTGACTGAGGATGAGGCATCATGCTGAACACCCAGAGACTTAGCTACACTGTTTTCTGTATAAAACTAGATAACTACACAACCATCTGATGGCAATAGGTGACATATAGGCTAGGCCTACTTCACAGCAAATAATCCAATAGAAATCTTACCTTGTTGTAGCTTTACAGAACTTAGTCCAGTGATCCATTTATTAGCATGATACAGTTATGTAGGATATTCGTAGTTTGGTAAAGTGGAAATGAGAATGTTTGAATTAAACAAAAGATACCTCACATAAGCAACCATTTCTTATTACAACCAAAAATATATAGACTAAGAGGTTCCATCACAAAATTAGGAAAACGCGATTATGTTTTGCTTTAAAAAATACACACAAATTAACCAAACACTAAACGCGCGATAACCCCCCTATGTTCACATAAAGATCGCTAAAAAGTTAAATACTATCTATATCTGGTCTCAATAATGTTGGCTGATCTGTAGCTGTGCTGGACTTTAAAACGCTGGTATTGAAACGTTACCTGGATGCCCGATCTCTTCTGCCATCCGATCTAAGTCTCCCTTAATGATCATCTCAACAGTCTTTTGGAGTAATTTCTGACGTTTCAACTTTGAACTGCCAGCCTCCAAAAACCATGCCAGTTTTCCAAGCACGACTGCCAACTCTTTTTATTATTAATTGCTATGAATTTCTTGTTACTCTCTTCGTACTCTCTCTCTCGCTCGCTCTCCCTGCCCCTCCCCTCTCCCTCTCTTTCTCACCCCTTCCTATAAAAAAAGACGTGCTTAGTCCAGCATCAGTTTCCTCATATTTTATTTTGTAATTTCCTCGGCAATTTTTTTGTGTCGAGGCAATAACGTGCGCGGGGATGATAATGGAGCCTCTATGCACCTTAAGTGTTTTAGCGCCCCATGTGATGTCAGTCTTTAATAAAACTAAAAGGTAAACTCGAGGGCAGGAACTTCAACTGACCCCCACTTGAACTTCACAACACATCGCGGCTTCGTCTTAAAGAGACAGGTCTTTATTGTATATCACACGGCCCAGCAGTCCTACACTGAACTGAAGTTTGGAGACATATGAGACCCGTAACAAAAATGCATATTGTCAACAATTAGACTACGAGGAAATAGCCTACACACCGATAGATGATGGCTGGTTTATTCATATGCCATTTGACTGAAACTGATCTATAACCCTTTTATATTTTAATTAAACCTACTGATAAGGTTAATCTTATGATAGTGTTTAAAATGTGTACTAGTCCTAGTAAAATTGTGTACTAGTCCTAGTGAGTGAACCTTTGATATCCTATACGGATGTGACATTCTACAGTCCAACCCCCATTGGCTAACTAAGAGCCACCTCATCATTAGAGTTTGGTGTCTAGTGTTTGTAGCCCAAGGCCTAACGAGTCTCACCTGCTTACGTAAAGACAAGCAGACAAGAGCTTACAATAAGTAAACTGCCACGGCCCATATCCTGCGAGATTCGGCGCACTGACAGAGGTGGGCGGGGAGGAGCAGAACTCTGTCCCCTGATATTTTTATCCATCCATCAAATATAACTATAAGGTAATCCTGCAACCATACACTATATAGTAACCTAGTGGTGCAGTCATTGGCCTTATTTGTTTTCGCGCGTAAACGTTGTTTCGTGCGTAAAACGTGGGCCTATTTTGGAACGGAAAAGGTACCTCTATGTTTGGGGTAGGCTAAATATATACGCAGTATCAGGTGATTAAGTGTAAACATAAATTGTACTGTAAATTAGCTCAAAATAATGACAATATATATTCATCATGAAGCTGTTAGGGTTGTTTAGGGCTTTTATGCAGGTTTGTTTTTGTTTTCAGACCTATAGTAATTAAGTGTTCCCCACAGTAGTACACACTTCTGAAATTGATCATGTTTGTACAATAACAAATTATTTTAGCCTAGGCGTTGCTATTTTTAGTACACGGTTATAGTTGCACTATTATGTTGCCTGACAGAGTCTGAAAATCGTGAAATCTCTCTCAACCAGCTTTTGTCATTTACATCAGTTGTAAAACTTTTAGAAGCTGAGCATATGTCAAATAATTTTTTTCTATCAATTGACTATATGTATACAATCTTTGGCTACTAATTGTTAAATCTTTCTGTTAGTTGTCACTGCAAATGGGCCTTTTGCCCTTATCGCGAACATCTTAATAAGTTAACAACATTATTTTGAATTACTAAGGCATGTTTCCTCTCTCGGATCATTCCAAGAAAAAATTGCAACTTGTCTTCAATAGATTTTTTCAGATAGGCCTAGAGATTCTCACGAGAGATTTTGTTTTAATCAACCTCACGATAATATAAAGTTTTTAAAATGCGATATAACATGCCAGCTCCGGACGCGTAAATTTAGTCTATACTTGTCAGCTGTCAGACACAAATGTTTTTTAAAACGTTTATAAATATATACTTAAGTAGGAGAGCTTTTATAGTCTATTGCCTTCACTGACTGAATGCACCTAAAGTCGCAGTAAGTATCCAGACGGGATGTCAATATGATGAGGCTAGTGGAGGGCATCGCTCTCTTTATCTCTCTCTCTCACATCTGTCATTTACCCACCTCGGACTCATGTCTGGTGTCGTGGCCGTTTGTGAGTTCTCCTCCTCGGGATTCCCCCATCCAGACTTCCACGCTCACTCGCCCAAAATTCCGTGCTATTACCAACCTCTTCCGTGCTTTCTCCTGTTCTCTATCACTGCTCGCCCGTTCTCTCTGCCCCGCACACTCTTTAATTTCTCACGTGCTATAGTACTATATCAGACACCTCTTGAGATTTGGTCGGGGTCCGATCAGACCAAGGTTTATGGCCGGGTGGATGCGCCCACAGCGACACCCAATGGTTGGCATTCTAGGATGTAATGCGCAGCAGCAGCAGCCTTCGTTGCGTAAAGGTACCGTCATTCACTGCTAAACCAGTTCATTTGCACTTTGTGCTTATATTATATTTGGAATTATGAAAAATCCATATTACACTATTGCTTTGTTTTTTCAGTGTATATACTTTCTCCATACTCCAAGCTGTATGTGAACATTTTCTGTCAGATTCACTGTATTACCAGACATGCCAGTGTAATGGGGCAACCTCAATGGATTTCGCATAGAACACATCACCCCATCAGTAAAGCACACAAAACCATACCGATACCAGTCATAATTTGTTCCAAAACTTTCTAATGTGATGTCATTTTTCCCCTTAATGGCACAAACATGGGCACAATACTTTTAACTATCTATATAATCCATCATTTAGAAAATATTTAAAACTGTACCGAAAACATTACCCTTTTTCGCAAAATTGGATGGATTATTAAAAGCAGATACATTAAGGTTAATATTTTGTTCATATTAACATATCCTGTCTATTTTAGACAATCTGTTATTTTGAACAGGAAATTATATGTCAACTTGTTTGTAAATGAATGAGTCTAAACTTCTCATTTGATAGTGCTAACTACCAAATATTTAGCAGGTGTCTAAAATACATATTTACTGTACATGACAGAAATCAACAAGGTTTCCATAAGACATTTGATTAAGTCGATTTAGTTATTTTGGTCAATCAGTGAGTCACTGAAAGTGAATTTCAATTAGTCTTATCTTTGATGATCACAACGACTCAACCGTTCCCTATAGAAGATTCTATAGGCCTTGCTGTGGATTGTGACTGCTCCCTCCAACACCCAATCCTCCCATTGTCTGACCAACACCATGTCAATATGATAAGAGCTGCTACAGGTTATTATGAACACCACTGGACGGATCCCTGATTATTTCACCATCATTATTTTGTTGCTGCGCTTTAGACAAAAGATGTTGATTTAGTAGGACACTTACCGGGCAGAAGCCTATTCGTGTCTCAGCCAACGCGTGTTGTGGTATTTCAATCACAATAGCAGCTGACAATCTTCTGATCCAGGGTCTTCCTCTTGGTATTATCCAAGTTCAAGATGCTGCTGGCTGCTGTTTCATTAGAGTGGTCAAAGTCACTCGAGGCCTCGGGCCTAGCTTGGTGGAGAGGAGAGAGAGGAGAGGAGGTATTGTCTCTCACTTCCAGGTTCCCATGATGAACTGTTGATAACCTCAGTCACAGTGGTGGGCAGAATGGAACCAGACAAGGATATGGGCCATCTAAGGATCTGTGAGAGAGCTTCGATACATTTTCATAGTATAGTACAATAATATAACATGGGAATACACCATTTTATTAATTCAAATGTTGTTGTTTTGTTTTGGTTGTAAAACACATATTAGTATTTGTACTGAATATCACAGCATAAGAAAAAACAAGACTGTCAGAAAAAGTGGGTTGTTGGGTAGGCCAACATTACATTTCTCACTTCTCTTCCTACTCTGGCTGGTTTGGTTAGGTAGACCTAAAGTACACTTCTCTCTTCCCTCCCCTCTCTTCTCTCTCTGTTTGGATATAACAGTGATCTTCCCAGACAGGGCCTTATCTGAGATGTCAAGCACTCTCCAGAGGCCTGCACTGGACATTTAACTTAAGCTTTTTAAAACACAATTTACCATAATCTGGTGTGCGACAAATCTAAAACATTGAACTCTTAATGAACTGAGAAAGCTTCCAAATTGCTGGTGTAAGCAATGATTGAATTAAGGACTGTGTTTGAGGAGTGCTGAGCTGGAGGGAGGGAGGGAGGGAGGGAGGGAGGGAGGGAGGGAGAGAGAGAGAGAGAGAGGGAGGGAGGGAGGGAGAGAGAGAGAGAGAGAGAGAGAGAGAGAGAGAGAGAGAGAGAGAGAGAGAGAGAGAGAGAGAGAGAGAGAGAGAGAGAGAGAGAGAGAGCGTATGCAGAATACATGGCCACATCCTCCAGGACCACACTTAGGAACCAGACCTGGAGATAAGGCAGGCTGGCTGCAGCAGCTAAACAGCTACAGGCACTGAAAAGTCAGCTGTCACCTTAATCACACACCTCCAAACTTACACTGAGTGTACAAAATATTAGGAACACCTTCCTAATATTGAGTTGCAACCCCTTTTGCTCTCAGAACAGCCTCAATTTGTCAGGGCATGGATTCTACAAGGTGTCAAAAGCGTTTCACAGGGATGCTGGCCCATGTTGACGCCAATGCTTCCCACAGTTGTGTCAAGTTGGCTGGATGTCCTTTGGGTGGTGGACCTTTCTTGATACACATGGGAAAATGTTGAGTGTGAAAAACCCAGCAGCGTTGCAATTCTTGACAGACTCAAGCCTACTACTATACCCCGTTCAAAGACACTTAAATATTTTGTCTTGCTCATTCACCCTCTGAACAAGTAACATCAAGAAGGGATCATGGCTTTCACCTGGATTCACCTGGTCAGTCTATGTCATGGAAAGAGCAGGTGTTCCTAATGTTTGTGCACTCGGTGTATTTACGACTGTGTCAGGGCTGCAATTTTGTGTTTGTGTGTGTGTGTTTTTAGAGCAGGGTTGGATCAACTTGGATGGATGTAGACCCAACATGAGTTAGGATTTTTTTGCAGACAGTTGTGAGGAGTAGATACGAGGGCGCCAGCCCTCCAAGGCTCAGAGCACCTTGTTTCAATTTGCGCTCAGAGTGACTAATAACATTCCAATCAAGTTATTATTGCTCCATTATTGTCTGGCAGGTGGCCTGCTGCAGTCAAGACAGTACAGAGCATAGCAGAGTGGGAGGGACCAGGGGATAGAATGGTTCGCCTGCAGCCATCTTAGCAGTTAGCACCCCACCACCCTACACCAGACACCAAGACCAGATGAAGCTATCGTCACTCTGCTCCCAGTCCAACCTTCCAAGGGTCTTTCTCTCCCACTTTCTCTATTTTTCTCTCTCAGGGCAGTCTGCTCATTCTCTCTCTCTCTCTCTCTCTCTCTCTCTCTCTCTCTCTCTCTCTCTCTCTCTCTCTCTCTCTCTCTCTCTCTCTCTCTCTCTCTCTCTCTCTCTCTCTCTCTCTCTCTCTCTCTCTTTGACCCAGGCTCATCATCCCACTCTCCCTTCTCTCCTGCCCTCCCTGCAGACATGGCCACGGTCCTTATCAAATGCACTCCCCCTGGAGAGCCAACCCTACACCAGAGATTTAACGGTAGGCTCAACATTGAATCACACCCCTCTCTTAAGTCAATGTAATGAGCAGCTTTGCGACAGTTTTAGAGGATAGGCATGCAAGGCATGTCATTTGAATGTCCTGAGCTGTTGTGTGTTGTTTGGTCGCTATTCTAGTTCTGTGGTGAGCAATTATCTTGCCATAAAAAAATTCAGATTAGAAATACTCATGGATGAGTTATGATAATACAAGGATAGTAGGGGATTCACGTCTCAGAGAAATGGCTATGGTAAGAGTAAATTGGTGGCATTGAAATGTCTCTGCAAATCATACTGCAGATGTGTGAAAATGTATGTTTATCATAACATATACGTTTGATACGTTTATCACTCAAGGTGGAAGTGTTGGTTGGGGTAGCTCCAGAGGTGTGCAGCTGCCAGTCCTGTCCCTCAGGGCTGCCCCAGCACCTACAGTTTGTTGGTTCCTGTGGACCATCATGCAGGGGGAGTATATTGGTAATCCCAATGAGTGTGTGTGTGTGTGTGTGTGTGTGTGTGTGTGTGTGTGTGTGTGTGTGTGTGTGTGTGTGTGTGTGTGTGTGTGTGTGTGTGTGTGTGTGTGTGTGTGTGTGTGTGTGTGTGTGTGTGTGTGTGTGTGTGTGTGTGTGTGTGTGTGTGTGTGTGTGTGTGTGTGTGTGTGTGTGTGTGTGTGTGTGTGTGTGTGTGTGAGCAGGCCAGCCTGCTGGGTGTCTGTGGTGCACATGGCTGTCCGCTGAGTGGTCTCTGGTCCTCATTAGCCTCACACAACATAGCCCTTCCCTTCTCACCCCCTCTACCTCTCACCCTCTCCTTCTGACCCCTTCTTCTTCTCCTCCTCTCCTTTTACCTTCCACTATCAGAGCAAACTTTTGTTTTCAGTGTCCTACGCACACCACACACCCGCTCCACCCCTCCTCCTTTTTTCTCCTCTCCTCTCGGCCGACTAAATCTCTTTTCCGGCTTGATACTCGCTGAAAACCATATGGTGTGTGACATCATGAGGGCAGGAAGCAGGGAGAGCTAGCGAGAGCAAGAGGAAAGGGGAGAGCAGAACAGAGCAGGAAAGAGATTGGCTTGCCAGGTCTCTGCTTAGTGATGTCAGCAGATAGGCATTCTGGGAGGCCCGTTGGGGGGTGAGGAGGTTGGAAGTGTTTTTTTTTTTTCACTCCCACCTGGATAATCAGGGAAGAGAGGGGGGAGGGGCATGGACTGGAGGAGGAGAGGGGAGGGAGGGGAGTTGAAGAGGGAGGGCGGAGGGGCATGGACTGGAGGAGGAGGGGGGAGGGAGGGGAGTTGAAGAGGGAGGGCGGAGGGGCATGGACTGGAGGAGGAGGGGGGAGGGAGGGGAGTTGAAGAGGGAGGGCGGAGGGGCATGGACTGGAGGGGGAGGGGGGAGGGAGGGGAGTTGAAGAGGGAGGGCGGAGGGGCATGGACTGGAGGAGGAGGGGGGAGGGAGGGGAGTTGAAGAGGGAGGGCGGAGGGGCATGGACTGGAGGGGGAGGGGGGAGGGAGGGGAGTTGAAGAGGGAGGGCGGAGGGGCATGGACTGGAGGAGCAGAGGGGAGGGAGGGGAGTGAGTTGAACAGGGAGGGCAGAGGGGCATGGACTGGAGGGGGGGGGGGGGAGTTAAACAGGGAGGGCGGAGGGGCATGGACTGGAGGGGGAGGGGGAGGGAGGGAGGGTCTCATGGACTTTGTATGAACTGCTTTCCTTCAGGGAACCGTCCCTGTATAATGATGTCTGTACTTTCTTACCTGTCGTACACACTTGTGTCTTGTCCCTGATTTGCACTCTGCTGCACACACATGAACATTCTCAAAGTGTTCGTGAAAGGTATTTAAAATGTTATGTTGGTCTTGGGCAGAAGAGTCATTCTGAGGATAACAGACAGTCCCATCACTTCTCTGCCTGAAGAATGTGGGTCATGTACATACGGAAAGGCCTGGACCATCTCTGCCTCTGTAGATCATCTAGCTCGTCCTCTGTCTCTCACTGGCAGTCACAATCTGTACACCAGGCTTTTTGTCTGTCAGCCTCCCTCCCTTTCGCTCGCTGGGTGAACTCTTCAGCTTTGTTGGGAGGTCCTGGTCTCTGTACCATCACCCCCATTCCATCCAGCTCTCTATCAGCACACACAAACATACGCATAAACACACACATTCAGCCACATGTGCGCTCACACACACACACACACACACACACACACACACACACACACACACACACACACACACACACACACACACACACACACACACACACACACACACACACACACACACACACACACGCTGAACTACCCCTCACTCCCTGATTAATGGCAGAGCTGGGGAGTGTGCCAGGCCAGTTCCTTACAACGTGAAGGGAAGGGAAAGAGGACAGGAGAGAGAGAGAGAGAGAGAGAGAGAGAGAGAGAGAGAGAGAGAGAGAGAGAGAGAGAGAGAGAGAGAGAGAGAGAGAGAGAGAGAGAGAGAGAGAGAGAGAGAGAGAGAGAGAAGGAAAGACTGCTGCAGCTGTGGTTTTGGAGCCTGTCTCTGCGCCCCCTCGCTGCCCCCTCTCTCCATCTCCTTGCTGGCTCCTCCAGGGACACACGCCTTGGCCAGGCCCCAGGAATCAGGGAGTCAGGACCAGGCTAAGGGGGAGAAAAAAGGGGAACAAGAAAGAGAGGGTTGGATATCATAAAGGAAAGAACAAAATAAAGTGTGAGGTGATAGAAAAGTTTGGGAGAGTATATTCAATCGGGGGGAAATACAGGATTTGTGATAAGATATTGTGATATCTTAATTGTGAGAGTGGTAGTGTGAGGTAAGAGATGTGTCCGGTGTGATCCTCTATCAGCCCTAGTCTGTTATGTTCGCAGTGTTAAAGTGTTGAGGATGGATTGATAATAAGAAAATAGACCGTGTAAGAATGGGTCAGACCACATGTGGGTGGCCTACTTTCTAGCATCGCTGTAACAATTCTGCCATGAGTTCAATACAGAGCTATGGTGTGGCTGAACATTCCCAGTCTACCCACATTATCAAATGATATGTTTCACTGTATGGAGAACCTACCACTGAGGGAACATTACTGATCCATTTGACATAAGAAATCTGTGTCATTACTTAACTGTTTGATGCACTGATAATTTACGAGTTTACTAGGTTTCTAGTGGTCTAAGACTGGGGTTTTCAAACCTTTCTTTCCCAGGGACCCCCGCCCAGGCAAACCGGCGACCCAGGGACTCCCATCATCTGTTATGAAAAAATAATAATACACTGAACAAAAATATAAATGCAACATGCAACAATTTCTAAGTTTACCGAGTAACAGTTCATACAAGGAAATCAGTCAATGTAAATAAATTCATTTGGACCTAATCTATGGATTTCACATGACTGGAAATACAGATATGCATATGTTGGTCACACCTTAAAGAAAAGAAGGGGCGTGGATCAGAACACCAGTCAGTATCTGGTGTGACCATTTGCCTCATGCAGCGTCACATCTCCTTCGCATAGAGTTGATCCGGCTGTTGATTGTGGCCTGTGGAATGTTGTCCCACTCCTCTTCAATGGCTGTGCCAAGTTGCTGGATATTGGCGGGAACTGGAACAAGCTGTCTTACACATCGATCCAAAGCATCCCAAACATGCTCAATGGGTGATATGTCTGGTGAGTATGCAGGCCATGGAAGAACTGGGACATTTTCAGCTTCCATCATCATGCTGAAACACAAGGTGATAGCAGCGAATGAATGGCACGACAATAGGCCTCAGGATCTTGTCACGGTATCTCTGTGCATTCAAATTGCCATCGATAAAATAAAAATTGTGTTTGTTTTCCTTAGCTTATGCCTGCCTATACCGTAACCCTACCGCCACCATGGGGCACTCTGTTCACAACGTTGACATTAGCAAACCGCTCGGCCACACAACGCAATACACGCTGTCTGCCATCTGCCCGGTACAGTTGAAACCGGGATTCATCCGTGAAGAGCACACTTCTCCAGCGTGCCAGTGGTCATCAAAGGTGAGCATTTGGCCACTGAAGTCTATTACGATGCCGAACTGCAGTCAGGTCAAGACCCTGGTGAGAACAACGAGCATGCAGATGAGCTTCCCTGAGACGGTTTCTGACAGAAATTCTTCGGTTGTGCAAACCCACAGTTTCACCAGCTGTCCGGGTGGTTGGTCTCAGACGATCCCGCAGGTGAAGGAGTCGGATGTGGAGGTCCTGGGCTGGCTTGGTTACACAAGGTCTTCGGTTGTGAGGCCGATTGGACGTACCGTATTCTAAAACGACGGCTTATGGTAGAGAAATTAACATTACATTCTCTGGCTATAGCTCTGGTGGACATTCCTGCAGTCGGCATGCCAATTACATGCTCCCTCAAAACTTGAGACATCTGTAGCATTGTGTTGTGTGACAAAACTGCACATTTTAGAGTGGCCTTTTATTGTCCCCAGCACAAGGTGCACCTGTGTAATGATCATACTGTTTAATCAGCTTCTTGATATGCCACACCTGTCAGGTGGATGGATTATCTTGGCAAAGGACAAATGCTCACTAACATGGATGTAAATACATTTGTACAAAACATTTTAGAGAAATATGTTTTTTGAGCTTATGGAACATTTCTGGGATCTTTTATTCTGGGATCATTTTACATGTTGCATTTATATTTTTGTTCAGTATAATTGTGTCTTATCATTAGGTGAATGTCAATGGCAAGTAGAAGTAATCAATATTTTTAAATTAACATTTTTTGTAGATAGTTTCATTATTTTGACGTCTCCAGAGTTCACTCTAACATAGTCTATTTGCTCGAACGGGAAAGGTATCTTGTCGGCGTAGAGAGCATTTTGCTGTTGTAAAGCAAATTTTTGCCAATTCTACAGTTTGGCATGGAGCTGAGAGACAATTTAGCAGTTTTAAAGCTAATTTCCTGCGATTCTATGCATTTTGCCATTCGTAAGGCTATGTTCTTCTGCTCAAACATTATAATAAAATCAATGGGTATGTGGCCTGAATGCCCGTTTAAATTAAACAATTAATTATTATCCCTGACTGTCTAGCTTTTATTTTGATTGTTTGTTCTCAAAGATGGTATTAATAAAAAATATATATAGTTCAATATCTTTTCTGCATGCTTTCTATCTGGTTTTGGTTGTTGAAGTTGACACAAACTGTTTTTCAGTGTCAACTAAATTACCACTTAGACGGCCAGCCTCAGAATTGTCTATACAGAAAAACCCCTGTAATTAATAGCAATAACTGTAATTTCCTCCATATTAAAGGGATAGTTAGAAAATTTGGCAAGGAAGCCCTTTATCTACTTCCTCAGAGTTGGATCAAAGGAATAGCTAGCATGCTAACTTTTCCTGTAAACTCGCAGCCATTGCGCTAACGCTAGTTTGCATTGACTCATGAAACTACCTGTACCGTCCTTCATACTGGACACAGACAAATACAAATTGTATCCACAATGGTATGTATTCTGTTGCAGCTAGCGATATTCATAAAATCACTATTTTCCACTATCGTGGACCCCTTCCTGTACCTCAGGCCAATTTTAACATCCCTGGTCTAAGAGATCATTGTTTTTTCTCAACCTAAGAATGCATAGTGTTTGTGAGTGTGATTTGCTCACCCTCACAGCCTTGGAGTCCCAGGCTGGTGTGTGAGGCCCAGGCAGTCTTCCTTCTCTCCCTATCTTCCCTCTCTGTGTTTTATGGGCTGTGTGCTGCGGTGCAGTGACCTCCCTCTCACCCCGGTGCCACCCAGCCGGTGCGGGATTCAGGCGCGCTCGGCCCCTGCCAAAACCCCACAGCACCACATCTGCTATCCATAAACGCCAGACACTCTCGCTTTCCTTCTCCCTCACCCACACCACCTAGCTCTCCCTCTTCAGCTCTTATTCTAATTTCCCAGTTCTATAGATCCCTTTTGCATTCTCTCTCTCCATCTCTGGTTTTATTCAGTTTGAACACCCCTAGAAGGGTTCTTCCCTTATCTCTCTCTCCTTGACTAGCCCCCCCTCTCTCTTTATATGCATCCAACGGAAAAATCTCACCCATTATATCTTCAGTGGGAGCCAGCTAAGTGTGGTGGCAGTGAACTGGGAACCACAGGACATTCCTGCAGCAAGCAGAGCAGGCCTCAGTCAGTCACGTTAGTTAACTCCTTCTGACCATGCCCAGCACCCAGCAGTACCAAGCACACACTTCACTTATTTTTAGGCTGGATTCCACCGCGTTACCACATCGCCGTTGGTCCCTAAACAACTGCATTTTTATGTTTCAAATTAATAGTGTCGGCGGGAAATTTTGTGTACGCTGTCTATAGACATAGTCCTATTCTTTTACGTGTTACTTTAAGGACATTCTCCATGGCGGGTGGGGATATTGCCCCCCCCCCTGATCATGAACAGCTAGCTAGAACAGCCACACCCCTTCCTTCAGCTTTAAACAAGATGTGTTCAACACATCACTGTTCAGTGCCCTTGCCTCCATCCACACGAGTAAATCAAAAAAAGCTGATAATAAATGGAGTGTTTCAGCAAAACTGTCCAGGGCTCCCGGCGTGCCCCCCAAGGCAATAGAGGCATTACTCGTGCGATTGTTTAATCTTTCTTTTTCAACTTTTTCCACACTGTAATCAAATTCGCAGTATGAAAAAATGTACACAGTGAACTTTTGATCCCCTCCATTTCTTGGATCATGTTCCGCTCCTCCAACCCCAAGTCTTCACCTTCTAGTTTCCCAGACATATTGGCATGCCTCTTTGGTGCAGTCCCAAAAGAGACCCCGGATGAATAATGGGAGCTGCAAGCATGCAAGAGCGCAGTTTTATGATAAATATTACAATTCATAAATCACTGTTTCTCTGAGGAGCACAAAGCATGAGATGAGGATGGGGAGGGATGTAAAACTGTTGAGCGTTGGGGATCCAGAGAGACCAACATGGGGTCACGCGCTCTCTGCTTGAGTCTGACTGGTGATGAAATGGAGTCTTCAGGTCGGGGAGAGACAACCGGGGAGTTGGGGGGGTGCACTGTGTAAAGGTCTGAGACCGTAGCTAGTGTGGAGGATATAAGCAGTCGACCAAGTGTTTAGAATAAACTTTTTCAATCAAATAAATTAATTGAACAGGCAGAAATTGTTTCGTCAGAAATGTACACTATCTACATAAAATAAACAAAAAAACTATTACAATATGGGAATAAAACGTAAAGACCTAAAGGAATGGCAGTGGAAAGAGCTGGAGAAGACTTCCCCAAACAGAGTGAGCACTGGACCTAAATATGAAAGGCAAGCTAGTTCATCCAAAATTGTGATCATTGTTGTTCAGATGATATATTTCTGTGTAATTCATGTGCCAAACATGTTGAAATTGAGAATGGAATCTGTACAACAGTATTATTGATCTGAACATGCTCCCTCTGATTATGCCTCAACATTTTCTTCATGTTTTTTCAAGTTTTTATTGTTTGAGTCCAGGGACATGACAGTGCATGGCTCTCAGATAATCAGTGAGTTTAGTTCCACCCAGTTATCAGTCACTGCAACAAAGAGCCTGTTTCCTCTTACACAATGCTGCCATCTAATGGCCAGGAAACAAACTAACTGGACCACAAGGACGTTTTCTAATGAAATAAAAATAAACAAGTGATTTGGTCTGATTGGTTTTATTTAATACAAATGACAATGCATCTCTTGGAGTGAAAATGTCATCGCCACAGTCCATCAGAACAGACTCCAAAACCCATATAGTACACCTGTATGTGTACATCCCCACTGAGCTGTACATAGACCACTGAGCCACTCGGGAGCGCAGGAGAGATACAGGCTCAAATACAGCTAGAGATACTAATTCAGCCACACATCAGATACACAAACATTTATATGAACACAGAAGCAAAGAATGGCAGTGTGTTCCTCTGGCCTTCCCCATCTTCAAACAGATAGAGACATACTAATTCAGCCAAACATCCCTCTATCCAGGCCCTTACCATCCTCCCTCTGTCTGAAGAGCAGTACCCCAGCGGTGGGGAATGTAATGGGGGCGTATACAGAAACCACCGTGGGGGCTCGAAGGAAACGCTCCAGCTTGTGCTTGTCGGGTGGAGAGAGAGCCAATCACAGGTTAGATACAACACTGAGGCGAACACTGACTGTAGACATGGTTCCATCACTTGCTTTGTTAATGCTAAAGTGCTGAAAGCTAACCAACACACAATACTCCAGTCCCCACAGTGTCAGCATATTTGCCATACTTTTTATTCAATAGATAATTTTGTTCAAGACATAAATGGTGCAGTTTAGCCAGGTCCCCCAACCTGATGTGTGCTGGGAGAAGATGGGGCAGGCCCTGAACCTCCTGAATCCACAGTGGAACACCAGCTCCTCTTTAGACTTGATAGGGTCTGTGTTGCTGGGGTGTCTCCTCACCACAATGTGCATCACTGACATCTAATCACAGAGGATAGAAAGAAACCAAGGGGTAAGGAACTGGAAGAATAGTTTCTGATGAACTATAGTGTTAATAAGACCATAAGCTAGGGTTGTTAGAATTATAACTTCTATCTATCTATATACAGTGCCTTCGGAAAGTATTCAGACCCATTGACTTTTTCCACATTTTATTAAGTTAGCCTTATTCTAAAATGTTTCTCTCATCAATCTACACACAACACCCCATAATGACAAAACAAAAACAGGATTTTAGAAATGTTATCAAATGTTATAAAAAATAAAAAATGAAATATCACATTTACATAAGTATTCAGACCCTTTACTGAGTACTTTGGTGAAGCAACCTTGGCAGAGATTACAGCCTCAAGTCTTCTTTGGTATGACGCTACAAGCTTGGCACACCTGTATTTGGGGAGTTTCTCCCATTCCTCTCTGCAGATCCTCTTAAGCTTTGTCAGGTTGGATGGGGAGCGTTGCTGCACAGCTATTTTCAGGTCTCTCCAGAGATGTTTGATTGGGTTCAAGTCCGTGCTCTGGCTGGGCCACTCGAGGACATTCAGACTTGCCCCAAAGCCACTCCTGCGATGTCTTGGCTGGAGGAGGTTTTCATCAAGGATCTCTCTGTACTTTGCTCCGTTCATCTTTGTCTCAATCCTGACTAGTCTCACAGTCTCTGCCGCTGAAAAACATCCCCACAGCATGATGCTGCCACCACCATACATCACCGTAGGGATGGTGCCAGTTTTCCTCCAGAAGTTGACACTTGGCATTCAGGCCAAATAGTTCAATCTTGGATTCATCAGACCAGAGAATCTTGTTTCTCATGGTCTGACAGTCTTTAGGTGACTTTTGGCGAACTCCAAGCGGGCTGTAACCCTTTTACTGAGGAGTTACAGAGTTACTCTACCATAAAGGCCTGATTGGTGGAGTGCTGCAGAGATGGTTGTCCTTCTGGAAGGTTCTACCATCTCCACAGAGGAGCTCTAGAGCACTGTCAAAGTGACCATCGGGTTCTTGGTCACCTCCTTGACCAAGGCCTTTCTCCCCCGATTGCTCAGTTTGGACTGGCGGGCAGCTCTGGGAAGAGTCTTGGTGGTTCCAAACTTCTTAAATTTAAGAATAATGGAGGCCACGGTGCTCTTGGGAACCTTCAATGCCGCAGAAATGTTTTGGTACCCTTCCCCAGATCTGTGCCTCAACACAATCCTGTCTAGGAGCTCTACGGACAATTCCTTTGAATCATGCCAATCAATTGAATTTACCACAGGTGGACTCCAATCAAGTTGTAGAAACAACAAGGATGATCAATGGAAACAGGATGCACCTGAGCTCAATTGAGTCTCATAGCAAAGGGTCTGAATACTTATGTAAATAATGTATTTCTGTTCTTTACTTTGAATAAATGTACAGAAATGTCTAAAAAACTGTTTTTTTCTTTGTCATTATGGGGTATTGTGTGTAGAAGGCTGAGGATTTTTTATTTAAAATCCATTTTAGAATAAGGCTGTAACGTAACAAAATGTGGAAAAAGTCCAAGGGTCTGAATACTTTCCGAAGGCACTGTACACACGCACAAATACACGCACACACGTTCAATAGTATGTGGACACGTTCTCGTCGAACATCTCATTCCAAAATGATGGGTATTAATATGGAGTTGGTCCCCCCTTTGCTGCTATAACAGCATCCACTCTTCTGGGAAGGCTTTCCACTAGATGTTGGAACATTTCTTTGGGAACTTGCTTCCATTCATCCACAAGAGCATTAGTGAGGTCTGACACTGATGTTGGGCAATTAGGCCTGGCTCGCAGTCGGCGTTCCAATTCATCCCAAAGATGTTTGATGGGAATGAGGTCAGTGCTCTGTGCAGGCTAGTCAAGTTCTTCCACACCGCTCTCGACCAACGATTTCTGTATGGACCTTGCTTTGTGCACGGGGGCATTGTCTTGCTGAAACAGGAAAGGGCCTTCCCCAAACTTTTGCCACATAGTTGAAACCACAGAATCATCTAGAATGTCATTGTATGCTGTTGCATTAAGATTTCCATTCACTGGAACTAAGGGGCCTAGCCCGAACCATGAAAAACAGCCCCAGACCATTATTCCTCCTCCACCAGACTTTACAGTTGGCACTATGCATTCGGGCAGGTAGCGTTCTCCTGGCATCCGCCAAACCCAGATTAGTCAGTTGGACTGCCAGATGGTGAAGCGTGATTTCATCACTCCAGAGAACGCATTTCTACTGCTCCAGAGTCCAATGGTGGCGAGCTTTACACCACTCCAGCCGACGCTTGGTATTGCGCATGGTGATCTTAGGCTTGTGTACGGCTGCTTGGCCATGGAAACCCATTTCATGAAGCTACCGACAAACAGTTATTGTGCTGACGTTGCTTCCAGAGGCCATTTGGAACTCAGTAGTGAGTGTTGCAACCCAAGACAGGCGATTTTTACTACGTACTTCAGCACTTGGTGGTCCTGTTCTGTGAGCTTGTGTGGCCTACCACTTTGCGGCTGAGCCGTTGTTGCTCCTAGACGTTTCCACTTCACAATAACAGCACTTACAGTTGACCGGGGAAGCTCTAGCAGGGCAGAAATGAGACAAACTGACTTTTTGGAAAGGTGGCATCCTATGACGGTGTCATGTTGAAAGTCACTGAGCTCTTCAGTAAGGCCATTCTACTGCCAATGTTTGTCTATGGAGATAGCATGGCTGTGTGCTCGATATTATATACCTGTCAACAACGGGTGGGGCTGAAATAGACACTAATTTGAAGGGGTGTCCACATACTTTTGTATATATAGTGCATATTTATAATATACAAATATATATATTCAGAATTTCTATTATTCTGTAGTTTGTCTACACTTTTAGCAACATATTTTACAGCAGAAATGGGTTACAATTCTTAACTTTCAGACTTAAGACACGTTCATTCAGGAGTATGCCAGTACTGTATACCTTCTGTTCATGTGGCAGTAAGGAGACCAGCACCAGAGGCCTGCCTGTCTGGACACTCTCCATCACCGTGGGGATAACATCCACTACATGGAGGGTCACATACCAGCCCACCTAGAGAGCAGAGCAGGGTTAATGGATGGGGGCGGGGCACAGAGAGGGGACAGGGATGAAACAGAATGTCACACACACGGCAGACTCTTACCATGGCCCCCTCTTCCTCCTGCGCAGCCTCAGCCAGTACGCGGCGGCTTGTGCGCTCAAAGCTCTGGAACTGGAAGATGCGGGAGTAGTCTGCAGGCAGGTTCTCCACGGGGTCCCAGGGGGAGGAGCGCAAACTCTTCAGGCCTCTGTAACGCTGGAACCTGAGCACACAGGAAATTAGCAACGTCAACGTATAGCTAAATAATTACGCTTGGCCAGGACGTCCTGGAAAGTAAAGTTTGGGCGTTAACGGCTCGACGGCATTGTCTACTACATATGACCAGATGTTTCAGACAAGTTTGGTACATTCCTCCCTCCTCAGACTTTCCCTTGAGTGTTGCTAAAGGAAATGTTACATCTTGGAGTGCTTTGACTCTTTGACCAGAGGCCAGGATCAAGTCACTGGCTGGAAATGAGCTGTTCATCAAGGTTATCACATTCTGCTTGACCATTTTTCCAAATGTAAATATAAACTCAACGTACAGGTAACCACCAAAATAACGGAAACACTTGAGTAAATGAGGGACACAAAGTATATTGAAAGCAGGTACTTCCACACAGGTTTGGTTCCTGAGTTAATTAAGCAATTAATATCCCATCATGCTTAAGGTCATGTATAAAAATGCACAAATTGCCATTATTTTGGCTACTATGGCTAGAAGAGATCTCAGGGGTCTCAAAAGAGCATAGAGTTGTTTAAACGGTGTGTGTGTCTCAGTCACCAGATCTCAACCCAATCAAACACTTATAGGAGATTCTGGAGCGCCTGAGACAGTGTTTTCCACCACCATCAACAAAACATCAAATTATGGAACTTCTCGTGAGAATGGTGTCGCATTCCTCCAATAGAGTTCCAGACACTTAGAATATATGCCAAGGTGCACTGAAGCTGTTCTGGCTCATGGCGACCCAACGCCCTATTAAGACACTTTATGTTGGCGTTTCCTTTATTTTGGCAGTTACCTGTATGTGAGCCATGGGTCGACTGTGGATGTTACATGTCTTTTTCATGGATCGTTTGAATGGTTTTGCTTAGACAGCCCCGCTGTGTTGTAGCCTACATTAAGAGCAGAGGGTCCTATACAGTACTGAAGGAAAAGGGGCCACTGTGTATTTGATAGACAATACGATAGTCATGCCCTTACCTGTTCTTAGCCGATTGGTCTAGAGGTGTGTCCACTTCATCTGGGAACCTCTCATTGGCCCGAGCCTCCCAGTAGCGTTTTAACCCCTCCCCTTCCTCTGCCTCGTCCATGTGCTCATCATAGCGCTGGTCTGATCCACCCTTGTTTGATGTGGAATTCAGCTCCTCCTCCTCATCCTCCTCCGAGCCACAACCTGAGGCAGCATCCTAAACAAAATGGAAAAAGACAGGATGTTTCTACTAGGGCTGGGAATTGCCAGGGATCTTATAATACGATATTATCACAATACTTGGGTGCTGATACGATATGTATTGCGATTCTCACAATTCTATATGTATTGCGATTAGATACTGTGATTTTATTGTGATTCGATGTTCCAAACATATTGCTCACTATATGTCTGCTGCAGAAGGACAAGAGAGAGCCATGAGAAAACAAGTTTTGATCAGACATTGAAATAAAAGTGCTGAAAACAAAATTGGCTCCCTATTAAACAAGCTATGAAGTAAATATGCTGGAATTCTGGTGAAAGTACAGCCATCTGGCGCAAAAATAATATTGCGATATTGTCAATACAATATATCGTCAAAAATAATATCCCGACGATATGCAACTGTATCGATCCCCCCATCCCTAGTTTCTACTGTAGAGCTACTGTACATACTACATCATATACATGACTTTTTCCACATTTTGTTAAGTTACAGCCTTATTCTAAAATTGATTAAATTAGTTTTTCTTCAATCTACACACAACACCCCATAACGACAGAGCAAAAACAGGTTTAGAAATGTTTGCTAATTTATAAAAAATATAGAAACTTAAATATCACATTTATATAAGTACTCAGACCCTTTCCTCGGTACTTTGTTGAAGCACCTTTGGCAGCGATTACAGCATCAACTCTTCTTGGGTATGACGCTACAAGCTTGGCACACCTGTATTTGGGGAATTTCTTCCATTCTTCTCTGCAGAGCCTTTCAAGCTCTGTCAGGTTGGATGGGAGCGTTGCTGCACAGCTATTTTCAGGTCTCTCCAGAGATGTTCGGTCGGATTCAAGTCCGGGCTCTGGCTGGGCCACTCAAGGACATTCAGACTTGTCCCATAGCCACTCCTGCGTTGTCTTGGCTGTGTGCTTAGGGTCGTTGTCATGTTGGAAGGTGAACCTTCGCCCCAGTCTGAGGTCCTGAGCGCTCTGGAGCAGATTTTCATCAAGGATCTCTATGTACTTTGCTTTGTTCATCTTTGCCTCGATCCTGACTAGTCTCCCAGTCCCTGCCGCTGAAAAATATCCCCACAACATGATGCTGCCACCACCATGCTTCACCGTAGGGATGGTGGCAGGTTTGCTCCAGACGTGACGCTTAGCATTCAGGCCAAAGAGCTCAATCTTGGTTTCATCAGACCATAGAATCTTGCTTCTCATGATCTAAAAGTCTTTAGTTGCCTTTTGGCAAACCCCAAGCGGGCTGTCATGTGCCTTTTACTGAGGAGTGGCTTCAGTCTGGTCACTCTACCATAAAGGCCTGATTGGTGGAGTGCTGCAGAGATGGTTGTCCTTCTGGAAGGTTCTCCCATCTCCACAGAGGAACTCTAGAGCTCTGTCAGAGTGACAATCGGGTTCTTGGTTACCTCCCTGACCAAGACCCCCGATTGGGAAGGGAAAGGGGATAACTAGCCAGTTGTACAACAGAATGCATTCAAATTAAATGTGTCTTCCGCATTTAACCCAACCCCTCAGAGAGGTGCGGCGGGGCTACCTTAATCTCAGTTTGGCCAGGCTGACAGCTCTAGGAAGAGTCTTGGTGGTTCCAAACTTCTTCCATTTAAGAATGATGGAAGCCATTGTGTTCTTGGGGACCTTCAATTCTGCAGAAATGTTTTGGTACCCTTCCCCAGATCTGTGCCTTGACACAATCCTGTCTCGGAGCTCTACGGGACAATTCCTTCGACCTCATGGCTTGGTTTTTGCTCTGACATGCACTGTCAACTGTGGGACCTTATTTACACCTTATACAGGTGTGTGCCTTTCCAAATCATGTCCAATCAATTGAATTGACCACAGGTGAACTCCAATCAAGTTTTAGAAACATCAAGGATGATGAATGGAAACAGGAGGCACCTGAGCTCAATTTCAAGTCTCATAGCAAAGGGCCTGAATACTTATGTAAATAAGGCATTTCTGTTTTTTCACTTTGTCATTATGGGGTATTGTGTGTAGATTGCTGAGTATTTTGATTTATTTAATCCATTTTAGAATAAGGCTGTAACAAAATGTGGGAAAAGTCAAGGGGTCTGAATACTTTTCGAAGGCACCGTATGTAATGTGAACTACTGGTGTTAATGAGGTTCAAGCCAAGGGCATTATACTACTTATAAACCTAATGGTGTTGGCCCAAGGAAGTTAGAAGAAGTGTACAAGTGGTTCTCACAGAAGTGGCATTACAGTAAGCAAGAGATACATGAGAGGGAAATCCACACTGCATGGGGTCGATTCACAACCTTCAGAACAAATCCAGCTGTAATAATAATAATAATCATGATCATCCCCAGCACCCTTTCCTCCATTGTTAACATCTCCTAGATGTTAAAATCCTGTCCAACCCCAACATCAAACACATTCTAGTAACGATTAAAGAAAATAAATGGAGCTGAACCTTTTCTCCAAAGACGAATTTCCCCCTTTCTTTCAAGCAGGGCTGCTATAAATAAATGGCCGTCCCTCCCTTGGTCCAGACAGGAAGTTGTGTCCGCGGAGCAGGAAGTCAGGTGGCTTCTCTCGGGACCCTTGCTCCAA
Organism: Salvelinus alpinus; assembly: GCF_045679555.1. NCBI lineage: Eukaryota > Metazoa > Chordata > Actinopteri > Salmoniformes > Salmonidae > Salvelinus > Salvelinus alpinus. The sequence goes on from NC_092106.1 coordinate 23,073,740, forward strand.
ACACTATTGTTGCCACGGTGAGCAGCCTGGCACTACAGCCCAGAGGCAGACACTGAGAAAACAAACAGTGGTGCTGCGCTGCAGACCAACCACGGGTTACGTATACACTGTTTTGTTCCACCCCCAACCACACACCGTCCGGCGCTGCAACTTTTTTTCTCCACCAATCACTGTCCTGTCTGAGCTGCTTCCCCCTGACGTCTTCCGTATCACCCCACATCAGCTCAGACATCTCAACAATCAACTCAGACTGTAGGATCACCCTCTTCTCCTTACACTACCCTGTCTGCTTACACTTTCCTTTAGTGGTTTCACTATTGCAACAGGCAGAGGGTAAACAAACACGTAAACAAACACCTTAGCAGTGCACCCAATGCCCTGGGACAGGACGAGGTCAGCGTAACAGTTGTCACTCTTTCTTCTGTATTAATGGCTACACCAACTGAGTTGACCTTCACATTCATTTATGCACTGTCTCTATGAACACTCACAGGACTCCACACACTCACACACATAACATGCACACACATTTACACTAACTCTACACACACATAATCTTAATTTACACTGCTACTACTCTGTCATACATCCTGATGCCTAGTCACCCTACCCCTATACATATCTACCTCTATCACTCCAGTATCCCTGCACATTGTAAATATGGTACTGGAACTGACCCTGTATATAGCTTCTTACTTTCTCCTGTTCTTATTTCTAGTGTCTTTGCTCTTCCTTATGTTATTTTTACTATTACATTGTTTTTGAATACTGCATTATTGGGTTTAGAGCTTGCAAGAAAAGCATTTCACTGTACTTGGGCACGTAACAATAAAACTTGAAACTAATGTATGTGCTGGAAAAATACATACATAAGTATTCTTCTGTGCAGACTTTTCAGTTTCCTAGGCTGTGGATTGTATTCTCTACTCACCACCTGAGAGTTAAGGTCCTCTCCATCTATGGATTCGTCCATCATCGCGTCCTCATCCTCCTCATCGTCCGTGCTCACTTCACCCTCCTCGCCATCCTCATCCTCCTCATCCACAATCCACGTGGCCTGGTAGTCTGATGTCCCCTTCGGCACCTTCATAGCACGCTTGCTCTTTCTGGCCTCTGAGGGAAGGACGAGGGAGGAAGGAGAACATTTATTTAAAAAGTTCATTACATTGTAAACCCAAAGACAATAATAAACTCAATGTGTTGACATGAACCAGTTCAAAGTACCCATACAATGGATGCCAACAACAGCACTGCGACCATAAATCTATCATGTAATTCAACGTAACGACCCTCTATAACTCTGTCCACTCTCTCCCTTCACCTTCAGCCTCCAGCAGTTCAGTATCAATGGGCCAGGTCTGCTCTTCATCCATGGGGTCTACCCCTGCCTCGGCCTGCAGACTCTCCCTGCGAGCTGGGTCTGCCTTCATCAGCACCCGCACTGACGCCACCTCATCAACACCACCATCCTGAAAGAGCAGTTAGCACGTACTGCCAACAAGCAGAAGCAGCACTGATAAATGCCTTCACTATAGTTTGTAAATTATTCATTAAATCACTGTCAATTTTCTATGTAATGATATCAGCCCGTGATAAGCTGTGACCATCTTTGTAACATTGCAAAAATCTGAAATGTTGTGCCCAAAAATGCAGAAAAGCTAAACGATGCCTTTGTCAATTCTAGATTAGACTACTGCAATGCTATACTCTCCAGCTAAACTGATAAATAAACTTCAGTTAGTGCTAAATACGGCTGCTAGAATCTTCACTTGAACCAAAAATATTTATCATATTATTCCAGTAATATTACTCACTTCCTGTTAAGGCTGATTTCAAGGTTTTACTGCTAACCTACAAAGCATTACATGGACTTACTCATACCCATCTCTCCGATTTGGTACATAGCTACACGTACGCTACGGTCACAAGACGCAGGCCTCCTTATTGTCCCTAGAATTTCTAAGCAAACAGCTGGAGGCAGGGCTTTCTCCTATAGATCTCAATTTTTATGGAATGGTCTGCCTATCTATGTGAGAGACGCAGACTTGGTCTCGACCTTTAAGTCTTTATTGAAGACTCATCTCTTCAGTAGGTCCTATGATTGAGTGTAGTCTGGCCCAGGAGGAGCGAAGGTGAACAGCAAAGCACTGGAGTGATGAACCGTCCTTGCTGTCTCTGCCTGGCGGACTCCCCTCTCTCCACTGGGATTCTCTGCCTCTGACCATATTACGGGGGCTGAGTCACTGGCTTACTGGTGCTCTTCCATGCCGTCCCTAGGAAGGGAGCGTCACGTCGTGCAACGTGGTAGCTACGTTGCTATACTCAACTTGAGTGGATTGAGTTACTGACGTGATCTTCCTGTCCGGGTTTTGTGCTCCCTCGGGCTATAGATCTTTGAGGGCTATACTCAGCCTCGTCTGAGGGTAGTAAGTTGGTGGTCTGTTGATATCCCTCTAGAGGTGTGGGGGCTGTGCTTTGGCAAAGTGGGTGGGGTTATATCCTGTCTGGTTGGCCCTGTCCGGGGGTATCGTGGGACAGGGCCACAGTGTCCCCCGACCCCCGCGTCTCAGCCTCCAGTATCTATGCTGCAATAGTCTACAGTTGAAGTCGGAAGTTTACATACACCTTAGCCAAATACATTTAAACTCAGTTTTCACAATTCCTGTCATTTAATCCTAGTAAAAATTCCCTGTCTTAGGTCAGTTAGGATCACCACATTATTTTAAGAATGTGAAATGTCAGAATAATAGTAGAGAGAATGATTTATTACAGCTTTTATTTCTTTCATCACATTCCCAGTGGGTCAGAAGTTTACATACACTCAGTTAGTATTTGGTAGCCTTGCCTTTAAATTGTTTAACTTGGTTCAAACATTTTGGGTAGCCTTCCACAAGCTTCCCACAATAAGTTGGGTGAATTTTGGCCCATTCCTCCTGACAGAGCTGGTGTAACGGAGTCAGGTTTGTAGGCCTCCTTGCTCGCACACTTTTTCAGTTTTGCCGACAAATTTTCTATAGGATTGAGTTCAGGGCTTTGTGATGGCCATCCCAATACCTTGACTTGCTTCTACACCTGCATTGCTTGCTGTTTGGGGTTTTAGGCTGGGTTTCTATACAGCACTTTGATATATCAGCTGATGTAAGAAGGGCTATATAAATACATTTGATTTGACTTTGTTGACCTTAAGTCATTTTTCCACAACTTTGGAAGTATGCTTGGGGTCATTGTCCATTTGGAAGACCCATTTGCGACCAAGCTTTAACTTCCTGACTGATGTCTTGAGATGTTGTTTCAATATATCCACATAATTTTCTTTCCTCATGATGCCATCTATTTTGTGAAGTGCACCAGTCCCTCCTGCAGCAAAGCACACTCACAACATGATGCTGCCACCCCCGTGCTTCACGGTTGGGAGGGTGTTCTTCGGCTTGCAAGCCTCCCCCTTTTTCCTCCAAACATAACGATGGTCATTATGGCCAAACAGTTCAATGGCCAATATAGGGCTCGTTTTACTGTGGATATAGATACTTTTGTACCTGTTTCCTCCAGCATCTTCACAAGGTCCTTTGCTGTTTTTCTGGGATTGATGTGCACTTTTCGCACCAAAGTACGTTCATCTCTAGGAGACAGAACACGTCTCCTTCCTGAGCGGTATGACGGCTGCGTGGTCCCATGGTGTTTATACTTGCGTACTATTGTTTGTACAGATGAACATGGTACCTTCAGGCGTTTGGAATTGCTCCCAAGGATGAACCAGATTTGTGGAAGTCTACAATTTGTGTTCTGAGGTCTTGGCTGATTTCTTTTGATTTTCCCATGATGTCAAGCAAAGAGGCACTGAGTTTGAAGGTAGGCCTAGAAATACATCCACAGGTACACCTCCAATTGACTCAAATGATGTCAATTAACCTATCAGAAGATTCTAAAGTGATACAGTGAAGTTATAAGTTAAATAATCTGTCTGTAAACAATTGTTGAAAAAATGACTTGTGTCATGCACAAAGTAGATGTCCTATCCGACTTGCCAAAACTATAGTTTGCTAACAAGAAATTTGTGAAGTGGTTGAAAAACTAGTTTTAATGACTCCAACCTGGGTGTATGTAAACTTCCGACTTCACCTGTATGTGCCGGGAAGCTAGGGTCAGTCTATCCTATCTTTTGTCCTGTGTGAACTTAAATACGTTCCCTCTAATCCTCCCATTTCTCTCCCCTCCCAGAGGACCTGAGCCCTAGGAAAGAGAGAGAGAGAGAGAAACTGACCCACCTGCATGCCTACGTCTCCTTCCTTCCCAGGCTTGGCAGGACGAGCGGTCATAGAGTTGAGGGGAAGGGGGTCTATGGGCGCATCGATCTGACTGAGCTGGAAGTCTCCAAACCCAGAGATGTGCACCAGCCTGTCCACCTGCAGAGGGCAGCCTCGGACATACCCAGACACACGCAGGGTCCCCAGGCCCGTGGGGGCTTCCTCTCTCCCTTTCTCAGAGCTGTTGGGGGTGTAGGAGACCTGCTGGGCCAGGAGGTGAGGCCGACGGGAGCGGAAGCCCAACCTCCTCTGCCTCTGTGTTCCCAGGTGTCTGAGGTCAGTGTGGCATCCTGGTCTGAGTCCAGAGGGAAGAGGCGCGCCCCAGGGAAGCGGATTTCGGATATCTTGGCTAGCACCCGTCATGAGTCCACACGCTTCTTTACTGCCAGGTCTGAAACACCCTTACACACCAGAGCTGGGGGAGAGAGAAGTGGAGGTTATATAGGATAGAGATGACAGTGTATGCAGAGAAAAAAGGGATGGGGTAGTTGAGATTTGGAATAAAGGAATCAGTATAATATCTACAGTATGTCATCTGCTAAACATTTATCTAATCAGCAAGGGGAGAGGACAAGTCGAAAAAAATAAAGTGCACTGTGAGCATCTATTTTGGATAGCTTGTATGGAAGCTCACAATGGGCTGGTAGCCCCTGTGCAAAGAGACAGGAGAGGCAGTAGTCTCCATAACTGTCCCAGCCTTCTGTAGAGTCCAGCACAAACACCAGACTATCTGCTACCTTCACCACATCCAGTAGAGAGTGCATGTCAGATAGAGAGAGAAGGGAGAGGGAGGGAATAGAGTCAGAGATTATGTTGTCGGATTAGTACTAGCGTCAGCATCGAATGACGGCAGGTAGCCTAGCGGTTAAGAGCGTTAGGCCAGTAACCTAAAGGTAGCTGGTTCGAATCCCCAAGCAGACTAGGTGAAATATCTGTCGATGTGCCCTTGAGCAAGGTACTTAACCCTAATTGCTCCTGTAAAGGAGTCAGCATGCTTCAGTTCGGCTGGTGCTTAGCCAAACTCGGCTAGCCGAACCAAACGAGTGCGCTCGCATACTCCCTGAGAAAACCTCTGCTTAAAAAATATAAATATAATGACAATAGTACTGTTTGTCCATTTTGAGACGCCATAGCAAGTATACACTTCCTCAAAATAGTCGAATTTATCTAAGATATCTCAAGAAATCTATAATTAAATGATGTTTTTGCAGAGATCTTAGTAGCGCAATTTAACATCTACCTAAGATATTTGGTGCAGTATTTCTCAATTAAAAAATGTGCATGAAAGTGAGTTGTCTCTCGTTGAATGACAGAGTTTATAGAAGAATCTCTACTGTTGACCAATCACCAACGAAGGAGCGTACACTTCGGCTCCGAACTTCAGCTTGCCCCCAGAAAATGCCCCCTCCCAAGTCCAAAACTAACATAAACGTCATCATAATATATGCACAAACACATCGGATGGGAAGCATGCGGACGCCTTAAGTCGCTCTGTATAAGAGCTTCCGCTAAATGAATAAATATCCAATGTAGATGAATGACTCAGAATGCCCCTTATAAACGTTCAGTACATCCAGACATGGATTACATTTACATAAACTATAGTCAGTATCTATAGAACTTTAGTTTTCACAACATAAACACATTGTTGTAGCCAAGTCAGTGAGCTACCTGTGTCTGGGTGGAGGAAGGTGAACCTCTAAAGCGGGACATGACCAGGCTAAAGCTGTCACTGACCCCATACACACTCTTCTCCTCACGCACCAGCCCGCCAGCCTCACACCGCAGCAGCCTGGTCACAGCCTCAGCATCTACACCTGCATGGAGGGCCACCACAGCCACCAGGTGGGGGGGACCATCCCTGATGCCCAGATGACGTTTCTCTGCCAGGACCTGGACAGGACAGACACGTAGCATTTAAGGTAGACTCAGCAATGTACGAAGTAATAGCAATAACGTGCTGATTTCCAAAACAACTAAGAGTGCATTGATGCTGAACTTCTCATCTATTTTGGTCCCATAGCTACCACGTTGTAGCATATACTCTGTGTGACTGCAAAGTCTTGCATCGCGTTCATCTCAATATGTGCGGTGCTGCTCGTTGCAATGTCATAAAGCTGACTCTACTTTTAACTTGCCTGATTTATACCGCTGTGGTTCCAAAGTGACATTGTGTCAAATGTAAGAGCATCTTACCAGGTCCTTCTTATTTTGCCGCAGCTGGTTGGCTTTGTGTCGTTTGTCCAGCTTTCTCGCCTCTTTCTTCTGTTGTTTGGTAAGAGCCGTCACCGACACTCTACCTGTTTGGGATGACATCATTCAAAGGTGAATGACAGATCAGGATGGAAACACATGAAAGGGCATGGCTACCAACATGTGCACTAGCAGATAGACAATTACAGTTGATGTAAGGGTAATGGACTAAACGCCTCTCCATGGTGAAGGGGGTTTCTGATGATCCACAAAAGGTGTGGAGTAGAGACCAGGCTTTGTGGAATCTAGCTCCTACTACATGGACTTGCCCAAGGTCATTACTTCAAAAATGTAAATTATGAAACGCCTACCATGTACCTATGTTCGTCCTCTGTAGTTCCGTGCCTTTCATTGTTTGCTGAAATCTATACATTTTCAATAAGCGTTCATCAAATACAACCACTGTTTGCTCATTGCTGTTGCTCCTGAGTGGCGTAGCGGTCTAAGCCACTGCATCTCAGTGCAAGAGATGTCACTACAGTCCCTGGTTTGAATCCAGGCTGTAGCACATCCGGCTATGGCTGTATCCATGTGAACATAGCCGGATGTGAACAAAGAACAAATTCTTATTTACAATGACGGCCTACCCCGGCCAACGCTGGGCCAATTGTGCCCCGCCCTATGGGACTCCCAATCATGGCCGGATGTGATGCATCCTGGATTCGAGTAAGTATGCAGTGAGTATGCAGTGATGACCCGTCATTCAGGGCAGGGGGGGGCTCGTTGTTATTTTGTCATTAATACGTGTCACATATCAGTTTGCAAACAAAGTAAAAAAATATATATATACACAGTACCAGTCAAAAGTTTGGACACACCTACTCATCATTCAATGGTTTTTCTTAATTTTTTACTATTTTCTACATTGTAGATGTCACGACTTCCGCCGAAGTCAGCTCCTCTCCTTGTTCGGGCGGCGTTCGGCGGTCGACGTCGCCGGCTTTCTAGCCATCGCCGCTCCATTTTTCCATTTGTTTTATCTTGTTCCCTGCACACCTGGTTTTCAATCCTTAATCACACTGCATGAATTTATTCCTCTGTTCCCCTCCATGTCTTTGTGTGAAATTGTTTTTGTTACATGTTCGTGTGTACGCGCCAGGCTGGGTTTTTCCGTTATTCCGTGGCTTTTCACGAGGGATGTTTATTGTACAACATTTGCTCCCTTTTTGTGACTGTTTCGCGCATAGCACTTTTACCTTTGGCTGGAGGTTTTGACGCAGTGGCGTCTGTCTGTTTTATTTGCCTCTGCCTTAATAAAGTGTGCGCCTGTTCACAACTCTCTGCTCTCCTGCACCTGACTTCTCCACCAGTAACGTACAGCGTGACAGTAGAATAGTCACCAACTTGTCTAAATTGTCCACCCCTCCTTTTGTGGCATTGTAATCCATTATGATTTCTGTTTTTTGATGTTCCTGGCCACAGATTCTCCCATCCCTATGCAGCGTACTCATGACTACCACATTTTTGCCTTTCTTTGGCACGTAGGACACTAGGGATGTGTCGGCCGTGAACACAAACTTAGAGGAATTGATAGGCCTGTTACGTGTATTCAACAGCTAAGGTAGGAGCTCTGGCTTGTTTTTTCGTTCTGTTCCTATCATCGTCAGCTTCCTCTTGAGGAGCTCCTGTCCCAGCTTGTGCGAAGTAAAACATTTATCCCATGTGATGTTGTGGCCTCAGAGTCCCTGTGTCAAGTCCAGGACAACCCACATCCCTTGGTTTTCTCAGGGGCTCCTCTATCTGGCTTCTCTGTATACACTTGCAAGTTCCACGCATATGATGAAGCAGCATCACAGCAGCCCAGATCTTGATTCCATATTTTGCGGGTTTAGACGGTATGTACTGCCTGAAGGGGCAGCGGCCCCTAAGTGGCATAAGGTGTTCATCAACAGTAACGTTGGGCCCAGGGTTGTAAAACAAGGGAAGGCGGACCACCCACTTGTCCCACACTGACCTGATTGCAGCTAGCTTGTATCTCTGCAGCCAAGCAGGTCTGGTGTCTCAGTTATCAAAGCAGATAATCCTGGAAATAATGTGGAATTTTTCCTGAGACATTGTTGGACGGAAAAGTTCTCTGCCAGTTTCTGCATCCCACAGGGATTCTGTTGATTCCCAATTGGATCTTAACACCAGCAAGGAGAAGAACCCCAAAGTATGCATGTAAATTAGTTTGGTCCATCTCCTTCCATGTCTCTCTCCAAAAGCACACCTTCCCTCCAAATTAGTGCAGTCCAGAATGATTTTCTGGATGGTGTCTGGGATGAATAATTCAAAAGAAGACATGAGTAACCGCCATCCGCGTCGGCCCTGGTTGCATCCTTATCATATTGGCAGCCATGCGGGGTGGCTCATTCCTTGGGCAAGAAGACCTTTTCATTTGAGAATTTTTTGATGTCCACATTTCTTCTCCTGCAGGCTGCTGATGAGCTGGTTGCCAACGGGTTGGTCCTGGGCTGGCTGCTGACGGGCTGGCTGAGGGTCAATCTCATCCTCTTCTTCCAACATGAGACATGATCCTCATATTCGGAAAATTCTTCATCTTCCAAAGTGGAAGATGCTCTTTCCACACTAGCTCACACCAGCTCTCTCTGCAAAAATTATTTCTAAGGCCCTCTGAGGAGAGATTACTTTTGCCATACTGATTGATTTTGGTAAGGAGCCACACATGCAAAGCTATATATTTGTTGTGTCCCTCCCCCAATTTGCACCTGGCTAGGGTAGTGTGGGAAAACACAGATTTTTTTTTTACAATGTATCAAAATAATGTACTGTAATAACATTGTGCAGGTTCCCACAAGACATTGTATAGTTTCACACACTACAAAGGGTACAGTGTGCGAGAAAAGCAGGAGACAGGTTATTGGCGATATGTTGAAACAGCAGGCCCAGGGAGGAGGAAGACAGAGTGAAGGCACTCAGCAAACCTTGTTTCATTTTTACTGGTTTTCATCCACACACACACACACACACACACACACACACACACACACACACACACACACACACACACACACACACACACACACACACACACACACACACACACACACACACACACACACACACACACACACACACATAAACACTTTTATTACCCTCAGGTCCACATATGTAATATACATTTGTAGGGGGTGCGCAGTGTGCACTCAATGAAAATGTGTTATTTAACATGTTCTTCCCAGAAAATGAGCAAAGGCCAATGAGTCTCAGGTTGGAAAAATTATTCATTTTATCATTTTTCTTTTAGTAAACATTGAAAATGGGTCCCACGGACCGGAAAACAACCAGGGTTAAGCAAGTCAGCCATATCAGCTGTTTTTTTAAAGGAAGTAAATTAGGCTGAATGAACTGTTTTGCTGCCAGACAAGGCTCTGTTGTTATCCTGGTGCGGCAGTGGTAATGTGTTGGGACTGCTGTTGGGACAGTACGCCCTAACAGTATGTGAGCACCGTTTGTCACCGTCATAGCGCAATTATTATTATTTTTTATTTTTCACCTTTATTTAACCAGGTAGGCCAGTTACAACTGCGACCTGGCCAAGATAAAGCAGTGCGACAAAAACAACAACGCAGAGTTACACATGGGATAAACAAAAGTACAGTCAATAACACAATAGAAAAAAATCTGTACAGTGTGTGCAAATGTAGAAGAGTAGGGAGGTAGGCAATAAATATGCCATATAGGCTAAATAATTACAATTTAGCATTATCACTGGAGGGATAGATGTACAATTAATGTATTGTTTAGTGTTGTGCCTTTGCTGTCATGTATCCCCAAAACATTTTTTGTGTTTGCCCCAACAAGCTGTACATACTAAAATCGACCACTGAAAGTATGGAGTTTCCACATCTGATGATATTAATTTGTCACAGCTAACGTTACGTTCGAAACAGAATTTGAAGCACGTGTTCGGCAGCACAGCAGCAGCACGTCCATGGCTACAACCAGCAACAGAAAGGGACACATTCCTCCGTCACAAACGTACCCTTGTTCTCCCGTTCGATTTCTCCTTTCGTCCGATGCTTGCCACGTTTATGTTTTTTGTTTTTCTGTTTAAAAACTCCGGCTCTGTGGCCCTGTTGTTGTTCTCCACATGACACCAATTTCTCCACGCTCGTGTGACGGCATGCCAACTTTGATGACGTAGTTCACTTGCTATTGAGAAAGGCCGCTGTAGGCAGACCTTGAAGACATGCTATGTGAACACTGCCCACAAAATGAGGGGGAAATTGAGCTGCACTTCCTAACCTCCTGCCAAATGTATGACCATATTAGAGACACATTGTCACGCCCTGACCTTAGAGATCCTTTTTATGTATCTATTTTGGTTTGGTCAGGGTGTGAGTTGGGGTGGGTATTCTATGTTCTATTATTTGTATTTCTATGTTCTATTTCTATGGTTCTCAATCAGGGACAGCTGTCTATCATTGTCTCTGATTGAGAACCATACTTAGGGAGCCCTTTTTCCCACCTGTCTTTGTGGGAAGTTGACTTTGTTTATGGCACTTAGCCTTAAGCTTCACGGTTTGTTTTGTAGTGTTTATTGTTTCGTTCTGCGTCTTTTTCTAATAAAGAGAACATGTACGCCTACGACGCTGCACCTTGGTCCTCTTCCTTCAACAGCCGTGACAGAACTTCCCACCAACAACGGACCAAGCAGCGTGGTAAGGAGGAGCAGCGTGTTCAGGATTCATGGACTTGGGAGGAAATCCTGGATGGTAAGGGACCCTGGAGGCAGGCTGGGGAGTATCGCCGTCCACGGGAGGAACTGGAGGCAGCAAAAGCAGAGCGGCAGCGTTACGAAGGGACACGGCTAGCAAGGAAGCCCGAGAGGCAGCCCCCAAATTGTTTTTGGGGGGGGGGGGGGGGCACACGGGGAGTGTAGCTGAATCAGGTTGGAGACCTGAGCCAACTCCCCGTGCTTACCGTGGCGAGGGTCATACTGGTCAGGCACCGTGTTATGCGGTGGAGCGCATGGTGTCTCCAGTGCGCGTGCACAGCCCGGTGCGCTACCTTTCAGGTCCCCGAATCGGCCGGGCTAGAGCGGGCATGCAGCCAGGTCGGAGGGTGCTGGCTCAGCACATCTGGCCGCCAGTACGTCTCTACGGCCCAGGGTATCCTGCGCCGGTGCTGCGCACTGTGTCTCTGGTACGTCTGCACAGCCCAGTGCGCCCTGTGCCAGCGCCCCGCATTTGTGGGGTGAAGATAACCACCCAGCCAGGACGGGTTGTGCAGGCTCCAAGCTCGAGACCTCCAGTGCGCCTCCACGGCCCAGTGTATCCGGTGCCTCTGCCAAGGACAGGGCCTCCTGTATGTCTCTCCAGCCTGGTGAGCCCTGTGGCAGCTCCACGTACCAGACTGCCCATACGTCTCCTCACTCCAGTGATGATCCATGGCACGAAGCCTCCAGTGATGATCCATGGCACGAAGCCTCCAGTGATGATCCATGGCAAGAAGCCTCCAGTGATGATCCATGGCACGAAGCCTCCAGTGATGATCCATGGCACGAAGCCTCCAACGAAGGCCTCCAGTCCGGAGCCCCCAGAGACAGTCTCCAGTCTGGGGCCCGCAGCGAGGGTGCCCAGTCTGGGGCCCGCAGCGAGGGTGCCCAGTCCGGGGCCCGCAACGAGGGTCCCCAGTCCGGGGCCCGCAACGAGGGTCCCCAGTCCGGGGTCGGCGAAGAGGGTCCCCGCACCAGAGGTGCCACCAAAGTGGGGTGAGCCAGTGGTGGAGTGGGGTCTGCATCCCGCACCTGAGCCGCCACCGCGGATAGATGCCCACCCAGACCCTCCCCTATAGGTTTAGGTTTTGCGGCCAGTGTCTGCACCTTTGGGGGGGGTACTGTCACGCCCTGACCTTAGAGATCCTTTTTATGTATTTATTTTGGTTTGGTCAGGGTGTGAGTTGGGGGTGGGTATTCTATGTTCTATTATTTGTATTTCTATGTTTTGGTCGGGTAGGGTTCTCAATCAGGGACAGCTGTCTATCGTTGTCTCTGATTGAGAACCATACTTAGGGAGCCCTTTTTCCCACCTGTCTTTGTGGAAGGTTGACTTTGTTTATGGCACTTAGCCTTAAGCTTCACGGTTTGTTTTGTAGTGTTTATTGATTTGTTCGGCGTCTTTTTCTAATAAAGAGAACATGTACGCCTACCACGCTGCACCTTGGTCCTCTTCCTTCAACAGCCGTGACACACATATTTCCCTCAGATTACACAGATCCACAAAGAATTCGAAAACAAACTCAATTTTGATAAACTCCCATATCTACTGGGTGAAATACCACAGTGTGCATCACAGCAGCAAGACGTGTGACCTGTTGCCACAATAAAAGGGCAACCAGTGAAGAACAAACACCATTGTAAATGCAACCTATATTTATGTTTATTTATTTTCCCTTTTGCACTTTAACTATTTGCACATCGTTGCAACACTGCATATAGACAGAATATGACTTTGAACTGTGTAATGTTTACTTGTAATTGTTATTGTTTATTTCACTTTCATTTATTATCTACTTCACTTGCTTTGGAAATGTTAACATATGTTTCCCATGCCAATAAAGCCCTTAAATAGGGCAGAGGCAGCCCACTCAGACCTATCTCAGGAAATGCCTAGAGGCAGAGATAGGACGAAGGAAGTTCTAGGCAGGATAGCACTACTGAGCTCACAGTTTTCTTCTTCTTAGCAAACACTTGAACAGCTTTGGGATAGGCTACATCTAGCGCCCTATCATCCAGCCTCTTTCTAAATTGTGTCCTCTTGTAAAAGGGTACATTTAATCGGATTATCTTTCAAAATCCTCTTTATCTTAATCTGGATGCACCTTTCATATACAGCATTGTATTCTTCATGATCACCTTTTTTTCTTTGGCATCAGAATTTTTACTTGCAGTAGCAATACAGCACTTTTGTATCTCCCATTCATGACATGGCCTGAAAGGCTTCCTGTTCATTTGGATAAAGAGATGCTGCAGCCTTATTGGTAGGGCTGGCCATCTGGTTGGGAGCCAATCAAGAGTATAAACTGCTTATCTGGAGCACCGATTGGTTCACTGTAGTTAAGAAGAGAAAGTTGTCCCCAGCTTTTTTTACTGTTTCACATTCCGTATAATCATGAATTAGTCAAAGGTTTTCTTAATGTAGGATCAACTGGATTAGCCTGTAATGCAATTAATTCTAATTTGCTATGGTATAACTAGTGTGATTACAGTGTTATTACACAAGACCCTAATACTCCATTAGGGTGTTTTCTTGTAAAATGTTACAGACATTGACTTCACTTTACAAACCTAATTTGTGAAGGCTGACGTTCAAGGATGGAATAATGTGTTATAATATGTCATATGATCATAACTCATTATAAATTGTTGCAGACATGTATAAACATGATATGCGCTACACATGAAAAAAAAATGCTTCAAGAGCAGCAAACCAAGAAAAAGTCTTACCCTACATCTGATCAAATCAAATTGTATTGGTCACATACACATGGTTAGCAGATGTTAATGCGAGTGTAGCGAAATGCTTGTGCTTCTAGTTCCCGACCGTGCAGTAATATCTAACAAGTAATCTGACAATTTCACAACAACTACCTTATACACACAGGTGTAAAGGAATGAATAAGAATATGTACATATAAATATATGGATGAGCGATGGCCGAACGGCATAGGCAAGATGCAGTAGATGGTATAGAGTACAGTATATTCATATGAGATGAGTAATGTAGGATATGTAAACATCATATAAAGTGTCATTGTTTAAAGTGACTAGTGATACATTTTTTACATAAAATTTTTAATTATTAAAGTGGCTAGAGATTTCAGTCAGTATGTTGGCAGCAGCCACTCAATGTTAGTGATAGTAGTTTGCCCCCGGTGATGCATTGTGCAGACCTCACTACCCTCTGGAGAGCCTTACGGTTGTGGGCGGAGCAGTTGCCTTACCAGGCGGTGATACAGACCAACAGAATGCTCTCGATTGTGCATCTGTAAAAGTTTGTGAGTGTTTTTGGTGACAAGACAAATTTCTTCATCCTCCTGAGGTTGAAGAGGCGCTATTGCGCTTTCTTCACCACGCTGTCTGTGTGGGTGGACCATTTCAGTTTGTCCGTGATGTGTACGCCGAGGAACTTAAAACTTTCCACCTTCTCCACTACTGTCCCGTCGATGTGGATAAGGGGGTGCTCCCTCTACTGTTTCCTGAAATCCTTGATCATCTCCTTTGTTTTGTTGATGTTGAGTGTGAGGTTATTTTCCTGACACCACACTCCGAGGGCCCTCACCTCCTCCCTGTAGGCCGTCTCGTCGTTGTTGGTAATCAAGCCTACCACTGTAGTGTCGTCTGCAAACTTAATGATTGAGTTGGAGGCGTGCATGGCCACTCAGTCATAGGTGAACAGGGAGTAGAGGAGAGGGCTGAGAATGCACCCTTGTGGGGCCCCAGTGTTGAGGATCAGTGAGGTGGAGATGTTGTTTTCTACCCTCACCACCTGGGGGTGGCCCGTCAGAAAGTCCAGGACCCAGTTGCATAGGGCGGGGTCCTGACCCAGGGTCTCGAGCTTAATGACGAGTTTGGCGGGTACTATGGTGTTAAATGCTGAGCTGTAATCGATGAACAGCATTCTTACATAGGTATTCCTCTTGTCCAGATAGGTTAGGGCAGTGTGCAGTATGATTGCAATTGTGCCGTCTGTGGACCTATTGGGGTGGTAAGGAAATTGGACTGGGTCTAGGGTGTCAGGTAGGGTGGAGGTGATATGATCCTTGACTAGTCTCTCAAAGCACTTCATATTAGGCCTACTAATATCACTGATACAATACATTGTCTGTTTTCCTTTTCTTTGGGGTGTCGACATAGAATAGTAGGACTCAAAATTGGACAATCTGTAATAGCCTAGTTATGACCATTGGCATAATTAGTTAGATATTCCAATAATGTTTCTGTCTGAAACTAAATTGCACTAATTGAACCCAACTTCAGTGATGTTCATGGAAATGCTTTGCCCTTAGCGTTGCTCCAACTGCATCGCATTTGGGACCGGTTGTAAACCACCTTTGGTCTGATTGGGTTCTCGAGAGCTATGCTATGGTGTTGTCTTAGGTCTCTTTATGTAGTGTTGTGGTGTCTCTTTTAAAATTTTATTTAACCTTTATTTAACTAGGCAAGTCAGTTAAGAACAAATTCTTATTTACAATGATGGCCTACCAAAAGGAAGTCTCTCTTGTCATTTTTATTTTTAATCCCAGCCCCGTCCCTGCAGGAAGTATTTTGCCTTTTGGTAGGCCGTCATTGTAAATAAGAATTTGTTAAATAAAGATGAAATAAAATAAAAATGTAAAAGAGCTACATCATGCTAAGCAATGCTGGAGAAAAGTTGTAAAAAACAATGTCCATAGCTTCAATAACTTGTTATGCTATATGGGCATGACATTTTATTTTGTCCATAGTAATTAGAGAAACTATTTAGTCTGCAGACCAGTAACTGCATTGTCACCGCTCATTGGGGTTTTGGTAGCTTTGCTGTTCTATGCGTTTAGGTCAGAGTATTGGGTCAGAGCAATGACTGTATAATTATGAATGGGTCAGAGGGAGTTTACAGCGATAGGGCGGAACTGGCGATCCAGGAACAGACTGAATTGAAAGAGGACGGGAGAGAATCCCAACATAAACACTGTGAAATATTGAACATATTCCTACTCTCATTCAAAGAAAAGGCCTCTCCAATTTTCCGACGATATCAAGGGTGCGGTCGCTTTCAGTGTAGTTGTTTTCGTGGTGCTCCCTGAGCGTCCCTCACAATTTCCCCCGCCGTATTTGTCACGGAGGGAGGCGGTGGAAAGCACGGCCGCCATCTTTGGGATCTGCCTGTAGTACGGGATTCGACAATCTGGGCCCCCGTTAGTCCAAGGCAAGGGTGGAGATTTTTTTTGCCAACTCTACACAACCAATCTAAATCAACAAATCGCTTGACAACTTTGAAAAACATCAGAAATCAGTGTAAGGAAAATATAATACAGGAAGAAACACACGTCCAGTACTCTTCCTGTCCACAATTGGTTGAAGCACACGACATTCTCTGCTCGGCTCAAACCAGCCAGGCCCGTCGGAAGGGTGAGTTTAAACTGGCTAGTAGCAGCTAATGATAGCTAGCCTCACATTTTTAACGGGTTAAAATGTGAATGATACGGTGGTAAACAGTACTTGCAACGTAGCCCTAAAATGCACTTATACCTACAACACTTGTCATATCCCCATGTATTGCTTGCACACCACATAAGAAACTAAGTTGGCTTCTATGGCTAGCTAACGTTACTAGTAACATCGTTAGCTAACAGTAGTGCTAGTTAGCTGCTTCACGTTTTCTTGGCTGCATCGACCGAACTACTCGAATGGGGTGTAGGTAACTAGCTACCGGTAACTTCCAGTTTGTTGACATTAGTAAAGCAACTAGCTAGCTGGCTACTAAAGTTGGCTGCATTGTCTCGTAGTAAGTCGCTCTGGATAAGAGCGTCTGCTAAATGACTTAAATGTAAATGTAAATGTAACGTTAAATGTTTTGTCGATTGGATTTTGGGGAGTTCTGACAGAACTTTAAGCAATGTCCTGGTTATAGCTAGCTAGGTATGTGTTAGCTATGCCACTACTAGCATTGGCTGGGCAGCTTGCCAGCGAGCAAGCAAATGGTTAGGGAGTCTAGGGACGTTTCTCAATGATGAGTTTGCCTTGAACGTCAATTTACAATCTTGCTACTGTACTGTCACATTAACTAGGGTACATATTAGGTGTATGTTGCATCTATTGCAAAGATCAGATGGTAAACTGTTTTGTTATGTTATCTGTTTCTTTGATCCACACAAAATGTGTTTACAAATGCTGGGTGTTCCAGTTCTTATGCAATAGGTACACATCATTAATAAGAACAGAACACTACTATATGCATTTGAATAAACCTACAAGTGCACAAGCCTGGCTATTATTATTGTTAAGAATGAGACAGCACTTGGCAACAGCTTGCATTCCCATCCAGCTGCTATTACCCTAGTTTAGACCCCTCTATGATTGGATTTGTTAGCTGTGACATTCATATGCCCCAATCCGTTAACGTTGGCCTAAAAGGCTCCATAAATGCTGGAAGGCACATTAAATATGATGTCCTCCTTGCATATTGATTAATAATTGTCATTTCCCTGGTTCAGTTTGTGTGTGTGTGTGGGGGGGGGGTCAATTAAGTGGGTGCCACTTCACCGTGTGAACTGAAATGAGTTGGCTATGTGTTCATACTCATTTGTTTTGTTTATGGGGCTCTTACATAATCATGAAAACAAAGGGGTTGGGTCAATTCAGTTTTCATATCAGGAAGTTAATTGAATATTGCTAATTGTTTTCTACTATGAGGATTTATCAACTCATGAATTGCATTTCAATTCACTTCAAAAACAGTGTACTGGATACTCCAGAGAGAGACACAAGTAGGTCCCAGGGATAGGCAATAAGGATGGCCATGTTTGTATCCACACCCTTGCATTGTGAATACATGAGTTGATTGATTAGCCTATCACAGACCACATTACACTTACACAGATAATACAATACAGTTTTCCCCTCTAAGAGCTCCAAAGCAACACCATTGCTAGGGCTGTATAAGCTACAATAAAATAGTCTTACTGCCTGAAACAATTCCCAGCAGGGCCTATAGCTGAGCGAACAGGAAATGCTGAGAAGTGCAGTGACAGTATGCAGAGGGAATTCCATCCCTCCAGCTTTGTTGTCCTGTCCGGCTGTATTCTTGCTGCCTCTCTCTCTCTCTGTGTGTGTGTGTGTGTGTGTGTGTGTGTGTGTGTGTGTGTGGCACGCCGAGGTGTTTCATTAAATGTATCAGTTACCATCGCTGTCACTGCTCTCACATGCATCCTGCCGTTCAAAACGTCATCACCATGAAAGATAGGCTACAACAAGGCTCATTCATGAACAACAATGTAGTAAACAACAATGGCAATAAAGCCACAGTCCCATGCCGTTAATGACACTTTATTTCAGGGCTGTGGCTGCATCTGTACAGCAAGGTAGTGAGTGAGTCGTCCAGTGGGACAAAGGATGTCTGGCTGCTGTGCCTGAGGGACTGGAGTCCGGCTGTGCTGTTCCTCCCAGGCCGAGAAGGAAAGGAACAGTCTTGTGACTCTGGCGTCAGAGAGGGAGAGTGTTGCTCAGTGTGTCTGTGTGTAGCTGATCATCTGAGCTGGCTGGGCACAGTCAACCTTCCTCAGATAACTAGTTAGCTATCAACAATTACATCATGTTTAAGAGCCAGCGATAAGTTACATGTTTATTGAGGCATACAGACAGTGACATATTGTGTTACTGCCAGAAATGTTTTTGAATTATATTTTTTTTTTGTCACTGTAGCCTAGTCAATGTTCTGGTGTTGTCGAGGAGTGGCTATGTTACACAGGCAGCTATGCAACCATAGGAGCAACATGTTACTACCACACTTGTTGGTATTCCTCTGGCAATGTTGGAATAGGCCTAGTAAAAAACATAGTTTTTTTTTTTTTTTAGGATGGAAAATACCCCCTAAATATATATTTGAACCAATTGACTGAGGAAATGTGTCTGTCTTGACCGTACAGGTCTAACAACTAGCCAGTTTTATGTTATGGATGGTATGGTGCATAGCTCATATCATCCATTCCTTAGTCACCTACTGTGTTGTAATATTGGGTTTTCTTTGTGTGAGGTTATCAGCTGCAGGGCTATTTTCTTTGTTTTCCCCTTACATCTGTCTGTCTGCATACCTCTGTCTATCAGCCAGGACACAGCCCACTGGCTTTCTTACACTAGTTGCTGTTTCTATGGAAACAGGAGACTGGTCTCTTCCTACTTCGTTTGCCGGAATGGACCGAGAGCTATAACTGGCCACTCACTCTCCAGAGCTCAGCCTGACGTCACTGGCCAGCGTGCCCATCCCTCGCTCCTATTATTAGGCTCTCCTGTGGCAGCCAGGGATGCTCAGAGGGCCATGATCCTACAGTAATGGGCTGGACATGGCAGGCACACTAGTTTCTTTCTCATCGTCTGCCTAAAGCAGCCCATGGCGTGCGTCATATCCGAGGGAGAGAACACTGGACTGAGCCAAAAAGTTGAAAGCACAGCACTGGTGTTTTTTTCTCTCAAACCATTGATGACACAACTGAATTTTTACACCTGAGGAAACCCTTGAGACCGAAGACTGCACACAACTCTGCTACTCGAGGGTGTCTCCTTTGCACTTCCTCTCCCTCATGCAAAAATAGTAATGACATGAACCATGTTTCCATCTACAGTTTTTATGCGAGTAAAGTCATACCATATATATAATGATATATTATTTTTTACGACAGCTGTGATGGGAACTGGAAGTTTCAGTACAATTTTATAAATGTAGACATATTTTGTTTGTTTGACATGGTGGGATCTTTTTGTGTCTGTAAAATATATTATGTGAGAAATGGTGGTGGAAACACCTTTATGGGCAATATTAACCATCATATCGAAGTAATCTTGGAGTTGGGCGATGATATGGTGTTGAGTCGTAGTTTTTATTAGGCTACAGATGAAAAAATGTATGAACTTCACAGGGTCATGAAACTGCACAATGATCTTGATGCTCCTTTCCAATAAGTATCGAGGGTCTGATTCTGGTGAAATGATGATCGATGCATGACTGCAGTTTGACTAATAAATATTCTTGCTCGTATCCATAGTAATCTCATGTAGACTAGCCTACCCGCACTGTATCTGCGAGCTGTTGGTTTAAACACAAGTGACAAGACCAGAGTAACAAAACTATTGGTAGAGTTGAAAATGCGATGGAAACACATTCAACTTTAGATTTTTATCCGGTACGCGAAAACTTAAGCGAAAAAGTACCTTTTGTGTCTATGTCATCACGCACTGATTTTTATCCTCAATAAGTCAGTTTGATGGAGACATCACTGGTGGGAAAATGCATATATTTTCTTTATGCAGATTTTAGAATATTCGCATGAAAATCTGTCGCCAATTGGATGGAAACCTAGCTAGAGACAGTGGTTTTTTTCAGAATAGTGCCTCTTTAGTTATCATGGTTACATGGCCCGATGCTGACTGCAGGAAAAGGGTTGAAAGGAGGCTTATTCTGAGTGTAGGGCTGCCCCGTCCCCCATGTAGGCTTTTCAGCATTAGTTAATCGGTATTAAAAGTCCTATTCACTCTCTGTTTAGGCTGTTGTATCTTCTATGTCACGGAGAATCAATTTCACCATTCACCCCCTCTCAATATCATAACTTGATTGATTTTGGGTCCCAGTTGGTTGAGCATGTTGCAATGCCAGGGTTGTGGGTTCGATTCCCACAGGGAAAAATTATGAAAAATGTATGCACTCACTACTGTAAATCGTTCTGAATAAGACATCTGCTAAATAACTAAAATGGGGGGAAAAGTATGATATTAATGTGCTAGTTCTCGCTCTCTGTCCTCTCCATCCCCCCAGGTGTGTACACGTATGAGGCCACTGTCCTGCAGATGAACCGTCGGTGGGGGCTGTCACGTCGCTGTCGCATATCCAGATAATCCCTGGCCGCGGCGGTGGCGGCACTGGCACGTCCCCCCCTCAGCATGCCCAACACTAGTCGGGCGGGGAGCCTGAAAGACCCCGATGTTGCTGAGCTCTTCTTCAAGGAGGACCCTGAGAAACTGTTCTCAGACCTGCGAGAGATCGGACATGGCAGCTTCGGTGCAGTCTACTTTGTGAGTACTTGGACCCGCCACTCTGTGCTCAGTAACAGAGCTGGACTTACATTCAGAACTGTTTAAGATATAGGGCAGGGTGTTGACTGTATTTTTCTTCAGGCACGAGATGTGCGGACCACTGAGGTGGTGGCCATCAAGAAGATGTCTTACAGTGGAAAACAATCAAATGAGGTAAGAGACTGACTGTGCATCAAATGCCGTTGGTGTTACATCAAACAGTTTTAACCAGTGTTGTACGGTATACCGGTAATATCACTGCACCAAAACGTTATGATACCTCATTTTAGAATACCCTAGTACTGTTTCATATGATACTACTGGTCCAATGATATCCACTTCACTTTCATGCGCATATCACATGTGGCAGCTGTAATCAGCCAGCCACATCCCCTACCAGCCCTGTCATCTGCTTCTCTCCGTCCGCCCTCCATGCACATCTATTCCTCCGTCAGGATTTTAAAATATAATTTAGCCGTGATGGCGAGCGGGGATGCAGACCCAGACCCTGATGAGTCTTCTGTTGTTAGATTTGTACATTTGTTACATTGGAGCAGCGTGCAAAGCGAGCAATGTTGGTACATTATATAATTTCATCGCATGTTATGACCAAGAGCACACAGACCAGTCTGAGTAGACCTTGAAAGTTCACTGTCATGCAGCCTCTGAGTGTCGGAGAGGGGAATGGAGGAGCGCTTCGCCCCAGGCATGCTTGCAGCTTTACAGCAACGAATATGGCTTGTCTCTAGCCTAAACAGTTCAAAAATATCACCCATATTACCAGTTTTTCTTTCTATCAGGATTCACGCGCATTTTAAATTATTTCACAAACCATGTCGCGGGCTGTTAACTAATCCTGGGTTTCTAATTATTGGTTTGATAACAAACAACGTTGTTCAGTCATGTTACCTAGCTAGCTAACAACCTGGTAACTTGACTGTAGGTTTAAGCAAATGTGATTGGCACAGGAAGAAAGGAAAAGGGTCTGCTACTCATGAGGTGTGCTTCAAAGGTAGGATTCATATAGGCCTAATGTAAGAATAAACTATATCAACAATCTATTTCTTTCTGGTGCTCCTTAAATTCTGTTTGGTGCCTAATGTTTTAAAAGTTGGGAGCAGTGTGTCTGGGAGAGAGAGAGAGTGGTGTGTGTTTTGTTTGGGCTTCCAAGTGGCACAGCGGTTTATGGCACTGTATCTCACTACAGACACCCTGGTTCGAATCCAGGCTGTATCACAACTGGCCGTGATTTGGAGTCCCATAGGGCGGCGCACAATTGGCCCAGCGTCGTCCGGGTTTGGTCGGTGTAGGCCGTCATTCTAAATAAGAATTTGTTCTTAACTGACTTGCCTAGTTAAATAAAGGTTAAATAAAAATATAAAACAATTATGAGAGTAAGGGAGAGAGTGTGTGTGTGTTTATGAGAGTGAGGGAGACTGTGAGGAAGGGAGAGAGTGTATGTGTCTGTGTTAACCGAAGAGTAAAGAAGGTTTCATGCAGTGTTTTCCCCTTACTGACACACTGACATGCAGATCATTATGCAGTGTTTTCCCCTTACTGACACACTGACATGCAGATCATTATGCAGTGTTTTCCCCTTACTGACACAATAACATGCAGATCATTATGCAGTGTTTTCCCCTTACTGACACAATAACAAGCAGATCATTATGCAGTGTTTTCCCCTTACTGACACACTGACATGCAGATCATTATGCAGTGTTTTCCCCTTACTGACACACTGACATGCAGATCATTATGCAGTGTTTTCCCCTTACTGACACACTGACATGCAGATCATTATGCAGTGTTTTCCCCTTACTGACACAATAACATGCAGATCATTATGCAGTGTTTTCCCCTTACTGACACAATAACAAGCAGATCATTATGCAGTGTTTTCCCCTTACTGACACACTGACATGCAGATCATTATGCAGTGTTTTCCCCTTACTGACACAATAACAAGCAGATCATTATGCAGTGTTTTCCCCTTACTGACACAATAACATGCAGATCATTATGCAGTGTTTTCCCCTTACTGACACAGTGACATGCAGATCATTATGCAGTGTTTTCCCCTTACTGACACAGTGACATGCAGATCATTATGCAGTGTTTTCCCCTTACTGACACACTGACATGCAGATCATTATGCAGTGTTTTCCCCTTACTGACACACTGACATGCAGATCATTATGCAGTGTTTTCCCCTTACTGACACAATAACAAGCAGATCATTATGCAGTGTTTTCCCCTTACTGACACAATAACATGCAGATCATTATGCAGTGTTTTCCCCTTACTGACACAGTGACATGCAGATCATTATGCAGCGTTTTCCCCTTAGTGACATGCAGATCATTATGCAGCGTTTTCCCCTTACTGACACAGTGACATGCAGATCATTATGCAGCGTTTTCCCCTTACTGACACAGTAACATGCAGATCATTATGCATTTGTATTCCTTCCTCCCATTCCTCCAGACAAATCACAGGTAGGCCTTTGCAAATATGAGCAAATCAGCCAGTCTATGCAGTATTCTATTATACACTGAAAGTGTGACGTTAAATTCAATATGTGTTGTATTGAGTAGAAGTGTGAATTTCAGTGAAAACGTGAACAAAGGGCTGGGGTACAGGGGGAAACGGGATGCTAGGCCACAGATTTTTTTCTCTCCACATGGTATCGTCACAACACTAGTTATAACACAACAGATTCAGCCCAAAATGTCACACTTGTTATCAGTTACCAGGTTCAGCTTACTTTGTTATAGATACAATCCAGCACCTTTCATAATTCTAGTTTTGTTAGTAAGCATCTCTCACTTACTTGCAAATAGCATTATTTTTTCTGAAAAGTACACAGTTAGCTCAAAAATATGTAAATCAGATAATTGTGTGACAATGTCGGCATGGAGTACAAACAATATGATCTATTAATCCCATGACATTTTATTTAATCAGTGGTGTGATGACACATCGTGTTCTCCAGGAAACAGTTGCCTCGTTTTAAAGGTTACCCAACTTCAATGAGTTGAGACAGTGCAGGGCTGTTACAGATGTTTTGTTTGTTGTCTCAATATTGGTTTACAGTGAAAAGACTCAATAGCATCTAATCTAACAAGGCCTATTCCTTCAAGATCCTTTCCTCAGTGAGTTTGGAGCTTTAGGCCTATAGTTTCTCTACATTTTGGTCTTCAAAGGGATTTGTTGTGTTTCTCAGCAGTTTCGAATTAAAACATCTAGCTTATTTGCTTAAAGTAGTGGAACTGCAAATCAGTGGCCTGTTCCCTGAAGCGCAGTCTAAAAACAGTTGATAATCAGATTTGAATCTGTCAAAATGACTGGATTGGGTAATTCATTAACCCAAAGAAGTAGAGTGGAACTCAAAGGGAAGTAACTAAAGTTCCATGTAGAACACATAGTTCCAGCTTGCATCTTTGTCCTTATTGTTTAAAGGGGCAATCTGCAGTTGCTAGATCCATTTTTGGACTTATAAATGAATGATATACCTATTGATTCTTGAAGAATATAACTTTTATAAATACTTAATGAGCTTAGTTTAACTGTCGTACCCCATCAGAACCCCAAATATTACCTTGTTTTACTCCAGTATTTGTAAGCATCGTAATTGTAAACAAACTATAGCGTCAAAACATTCTTAAAACTATAAATGTGATATCTTGGATGGTCAGTCAATGCGATGTAGGTGGTTACATTTCTCCAGGCTGGAGAAATGGGTGACTGCTAATTGCTTCAACTGCAGATTGGCCCTTTTAGAGCTTGTTACGCAAGCATGATGTAATCGTTCCACTGTTTTACTTTACAGAAATGGCAAGACATAATCAAGGAGGTGAAGTTTCTGCAGAGAATACAGCACCCAAACAGCATAGAGTATAAAGGATGCTATCTGCGAGAGCACACTGCCTGGGTAAGAGTGTTATCTGAATGGAAAATATAAACAATAGGTCAAAATGCTATGGTGAATAATCTGAAACAGGTACATTAATTAACCCTGTATAACACTCTCTCTTTCTGTCTCTGTAGCTGGTGATGGAGTACTGTCTAGGCTCTGCCTCTGATGTCCTGGAAGGTAAGATGGGAGTTTTTATGACACAGTGATGATTTATAAGATGAGTTCTTCTTTGTGGTTTTCACCATGATTTGCATCTCTACATCTTCTGTAGTTCACAAGAAACCTCTACAAGAAATGGAAATAGCAGCGATTACCCACGGTGCTCTACAGGGGTTGGCTTACCTTCATTCCCACAACCTGATTCACCGGTGAGTAGTGCTAGTAGCTGTATGTGTGGACGTGCTAGACTGATTTCTTTGTGCCCTTAGGGGGGGAGTGTGCCTGTGCCAGTGGAACAAAGCTCTAATGCCATAATCGCTCTCCTCTGTTTGTCTGTCTGACAGAGATATTAAGGCAGGGAACGTCTTGCTGACAGAGCCTGGCCAGGTGAAACTTGCAGATTTTGGTTCTGCCTCCATTGTCTCTCCAGCCAACTCTTTTGTGGGGACGCCATATTGGTGAGTGGCAGAATTTCAATGTACAAGAAAAATGGATGGTGTTTGAAACATGGGGAAGAATTTAGAAATGGGGCACCCTCTATAGTCTCATTCAATATTTTCCATCAAATCAAAAGCGGTGTAACGGTCATTAAAATGTGTATGTTTCCTCAGGATGGCCCCAGAGGTAATCCTGGCTATGGACGAGGGTCAATATGATGGGAAGATTGACATCTGGTCTTTGGGAATAACTTGCATTGAATTAGGTAAACTCTTTAGTCCATGTACTCTGCTCTGGTTCAACTCTAACTCTCCTGTTGTTTTAATGTTCTCCTTTGTTCATTCCATATCTCAAACCAATATCTGGCCAGTAAAGAAAGTATACCTATTTTTCTTTTTTTCATACTGGTTGAAATAATACATGTGCTAGGTTTTGTCTGTCTTCCTAGTTCTTCTCCTCCCCACTGTCCTCCTTGTTATGTTTGGCTGTTAGTGGATCCTGGTAACCTATTGTTTTCTCTGATCTTTTTTTCTAGCTGAGAGAAAACCTCCACTGTTCAATATGAATGCGATGAGTGCCTTGTATCACATAGCGCAGAATGAAAGCCCCACACTCCAGTCAAGTGAATGGTACGTCATGTAGCTTCATCAGAGTTGACTTATTCTTTAGGAGAAGGCATTTGTCCGCTTTTAAAGTGTGTCATGGTGAGAACGAAACTAACTCTTCCCTCTTTTCCCCATCTCTCACTTCAGGACGGATTACTTCCGAAACTTTGTAGATTCTTGCCTTCAGAAATTCCCCCAAGACAGGCCCAACTCTGAGGAACTTTTAAATGTAAGACCTTTGATATACACTACATGACCAAAAGTATCTGGACACGTGCTCGTCATTCTAAAAATCATGGGCATTAATATGGAGTTGGTCCCCCTTTGCTGCTTTAACAGCCTGCACTCTTCTGGGAAGGCTTTCCACTAGATGTTGGAACATTGCTGCTGGGACTTGCTTCTATTCAGCCACAAGAGCATTAGTGACGTCAGGCACTGATGTTGGGCGATTAGGCTTGGCTCGCAGTCGATTTTCCAATTCATCTAAAAGGTGTTTGATGGGGTTGAGGTCAGGGCTCTGTGCAGGCCAGTCAAGTACTTCCACACCGCTCTCGACAAACCATTTCTGTATGGACCTCGCATTGTGCACAGGGGCATTGTCATGCTGAAACAGGAAACGTCCTTCCACAAACTGTTTCCACAAAGTTGGAAGCACAGAATGGTCTAGAATGTCATTGTATGCTGTAGCGTTAAGATTTCCCTTCGCTGGAACTAAGGAGCCTAGCCCGAACCATTATTCCTCCTCCACCAGACTTTACAGTTGGCACTATGCATTGGGGCTGGTAGCGTTCTCCTGGCATCCGCCAAACCCAGATTAGTCAGTCGGACTGACAAAGAAAGCGTTTCCACTGCTCCAGAGTCCAATGGTGGTGAGCTTTACGCCACTTCAGCCGACGCTTGGCATTGCACATGGGGGATGTTGGGCTTGTGTGCAGCTGTTTGGCCATGGAAACCCATTTCATGAAGCTACCGATTAACAGTTATCGTGCTGACGTTGCTTCCAGAGGCAATTTAGAACTCGGTATTGAGTGTTGCAACCGATGACAGACAATTTTTACGCGCTACAGCACTTGGCAGTCCCGTTATGTGAGCTGTTGTGGCCTACCACTTCGCGGTTGAGTCGCTGTTGCTCCTAGACGTTTCCACTTCACAATAGCTGCACTTATAGTTGACCGGTGCTGCTCTAGTAGGGCGGACATTTTACGAACTGACTTGTTGGAAAGGTAGCATCCTATGTTGGTGCCATGTTGAAAGTCACTGAGCTCTTCAGTGAGGCCATTCTATTGCCAATGTTTGTCTATGAATATTGCATGGCCGTGTGCTCGATTTTTATACACCTGTCAGCAACGAGTGTGTCTGAAATGGCCAAATCCACTAATTTGAAGTGGTGTCCGCATACTTTTGCTTATACAGTGCATTCGGAAACTATTCAGACCCCATGACGTTTTCCAAATTTTGTTACGTTACAACCTTATTCTGAAATGGATTCAATAGTTTTTTTCCCTTACATACATCACCCCATAATGACGAAGTGAAAACAGTTTTTACTAACTTATACAAAATTTAAAACAGAAATCAAATCAAAGTTTATCATATCAAATCAAAGTTTATTTGTCACGTGCGCTGAATACAACAGGTGTAGTAGACCTTACAGTGAAATGCTTACTTACAGGCTCTAACCAATAGTGCAAAAAAGGTATTAGGTGAACAATAGGTAGGTAAAGAAATAAATCAACAGTAAAAAGACAGGCTATATACAGTAGCGAGGCTATAAAAGTAGCGAGGCTACATACAGACACCGGTTAGTCAGGCTGATTGAGGTAGTATGTACATGTGGATATGGTTAAAGGGACTATGCATATATGATGAACAGAGAGTAGCAGTAGTGTAAAAGAGGGGTTGGCGGGTGGTGGGTGGGACACAATTCAGATAGCCCGGTTAGCCACTGTGCGGGAGCACTGGTTGGTCGGCCCAATTGAGGTAGTATGTACATGAATGTATAGTTAAAGTGACTATGCATATATGATAAACAGAGTAGCAGCAGTGTAAAAAGAGGGGTGGGGGGCACACAATGCAAATAGTCCGGGTAGCCATTTGATTACCTGTTCAGGAGTCTTATGGCTTGGGGGTAAAAACTGTTGAAGAAGCCTTTTTGTCCTAGACTTGGCACTCCGGTACCGCTTGCCATGAGAGAACAGTCTATGGCTGGGGTCTTTGACAATTTTTAGGGCCTTCCTCTGACACCGCCTGGTGTAGAGGTCCTGGATGGCAGGCAGCTTAGCCCCAGTGATGTACTGGGCCGTACGCACTACCCTCTGTAGTGCCTTGCGGTTGGAGGCCGAGCAGTTGCCGTACCAGGCAGTGATGCAACCAGTCAGGATGCTCTCGATGTTGCAGCTGTAGAACCTTTTGAGGATCTCAGGACCCATGCCAAATCTTTTTAGTTTCCTGAGGGGGAATAGTCTTTGTCGTGCCCTCTTCACGACTGTCTTGGTGTGTTTGGACCATTCTAGTTTGTTGTTGATGTGGACACCGAGGAACTTGAAGCTCTCAACCTGCTCCACTACAGCCCCGTCGATGAGAATGGGGGCGTGCTCGGTCCTCCTTTTCCTGTAGTCCACAATAATCTCCTTAGTCTTGGTTACGTTGAGGGAGAGGTTGTTATTCTGGCACCACCCGGCCACTTCCTCCCTATAGGCTCGTCGTTGTCGGTGATCAGGCCTACCACTGTTGTGTCGTCTGCAAACTTAATGATGGTGTTGGAGTCGTGCCTGGCCATGCAGTCGTGGGTGAACAGGGAGTACAGGAGGGGACTGAGCACGCACCCCTGGGGAGCTCCAGTGTTGAGGATCAGCGTGGCAGATGTGTTGCTACCTACCCTCACCACTTGGGGGCGGCCCGTCAGGAAGTCCAGGATCCAGTTGCAGAGGGAGGTGTTTAGTCCCAGGATCCTTAGCTTAGGGATGAGCTTTGAGGGTACTATGGTGTTGAACGCTGAGCTGTAGTCAATGAATAGCATTCTCACGTAAGTGTTCCTTTTGTCCAGGTGGGAAAGGGCAGTGTGGAGTGTAATAGAGATTGCATCATCTGTGGATCTGTTTGGGCGGTATGCAAATTGGAGTGGGTCTAAGGTTTCTGGGATAATGGTGTTGATGTGAGCCATTACCAACCTTTCAAAGCACTTCATGGCTACAGACGTGAGTGCTACGGGTCTGTAGTCATTTAGGCAGGTTGCCTTTGCGTTCTTGGGCACAGGGACTATGGAGGTCTGCTTGAAACATGTTGGTATTACATACTTAATTAAGGACATGTTGAAAATGTCAGTGAAGACACCTGCCAGTTGGTCAGCACATGCCCGGAGCACACGTCCTGGTAATCCGTCTGGCCCCGCAGCCATGTGTATGTTGACCTGTTTATTAAAGGTCTTACTCACGTCGGCTACGGAGAGCGTGATCACACAGTTGCCTGGAACAGCTGATGCTCTTATGCATGCCTCAGTGTTGCTTGCCTCGAAGCGAGCATAGAAGTGATTTAGCTCATCTGGTAGGCTCGTGTCACTGAGCAGCTACAAAGGCTGTGCTTGCCTTTGTAGTCTGTAATATTCAGACCCTTTGCTTTGAGTCTATAAACTGAACTCAGGTGCATCCTGTTTCCATTGATCATTTGGGGCGGCAGGTAGCCTAGTGGTTAGAGCATCGGACCAGTAACCGAAAGGTTGCTAGATCGAATCCCCGAGCTGACAAGGTAAGAATCTGTCGTTCTGCCCCTGAACAAGGCAGTTAACCCACTGTTCCTAGGCCGTCATTGTAAATAATAATTTGTTCTGAACTGACTTGTCTAGTTAAATATAGGTAAAAAAAATTAAAAATAATAATTTATTCTTGAGATGTTACTACAACTTGATTCGTCCCCAAGAACCGAATGGTCACTATGACAGAGCTCCAGAATTCCTCTGTGGCGATAGGAGAACCTTCCAGAAGTACAACCATCATCCACCAATCAGGCCTTTATGTTAGAGTGCCCAGATGGAAACCACTCCTCAGTAAAATGACACTCCTCAGGCACATGACAGCCCGCTGATCATGAGAAACAAGATTCTCTGTTCTGATGAAACCAAAATTGAACTTTGGCCTGAATGCCAAGCGTCACATCTGGAGGAAACCTGGCACCATCCCTACGGTGAAACATGGTGGTGGCAGCATCATGCTGTGGGGATGTTTGGAAAGATGAACGGAGCAAGGTACAGAGAGATATTTGGTGAAAACCTGCTCCAGAGCGCTCAGGACCTCAGACTGGGGCGAAGGTTCACCTTCCAACAGGACAACGACCCTAAGCACACAGCCAAGACAACACAGGAGTGACTTCGGGACACGTCTCTGAATGTCCTTGAGTGGCCCAGCCAGAGCCCGGACTTGAACCCCATCGAACATCTCTGGAGAGACCTGAAAATAGCTGTGCATCAACGCCATCCATCCAACCTGACAGAGCTTGAGATGATCTGCAGAGAAGAATGAGAGAAACTCCCCAAATACTGGTGTGCCAAGCTTGTAGTGTAATACCTAAGCAGACTCGAAGCTGTAATAGCTTCCAAAGGTGCCTCACCAAAGCACTGCGTAAAGGGACTGAATTCTTATGTAAATGCAATGTTTTAGTTTTTATTTGTAATAAATTAGCAAAAATTTCTTACCCTGGTTTTTCTTTGTCATTATGGGGCTTTGTGTGTAGATTGATGAGAAAAATATATATTTAATCAATTTTAGAATAAGGCTGTAATGTAACACAATGTGGAAAAGCGGTCTAAATTCTTCCCGAATTCATTGTATAGTGTGTCTATCTTGTTTATGATTATCATGATCTACCAATGCCAAGACAGATACAGAGCTCTGTTCACTTGATTTTGAGTTTACCTTAAATTAACACGAGTCATACCCACCCTCAACTCAAAAGAAAATGATTGGTCCCTCTGCCTCCCTCTTTTTTAGCATGCGTTTGTGCAGCGCGAGCGGCCCGACTCTGTCCTAATGGACCTGATCCTGAGGACCAAGGTTGCGGTGCGGGAGTTGGACAACTTGCAGTACCGCAAGATGAAGAAGATCCTCTTCCAGGAGGCTCACAACGGCCCTGCAGCCGAGGCACAGGACGGAGACGAGGAGGTCAGTCGCCCAATCTGTCTCTGCTCTCCTGTGGAGCTTAGTTTGAGAGCATGGTTTATACCAGAACCATCGTAGTCTTTTGAAAAAAGCCTAGGTAGGAGAATAATTATATTAATAATAATTATATTCAATTTGTAAAAGCGTATTTCTCACACTCAATAAGGTAGAAAACAAGACACAAACAAAATTCATCAACAAAAAGAAGAAAAACCAGGGAAAAAAACAGTCACACCACATCAAACCACTTTAAGCGATCAAACATTAAAAGCTAGCTTGAATAGGTAGGTCTTCTGTTGTTTAAAACAAGGAAATTGTTTAATAGAAGTTTCTCTAAATGCACTCTTAACCTTATAATGTTATGGTTAATTATTATATTAAGGAAGACCTGGTGGGTCTTAAAGATTTGCTCAATATTCAGTTGTTCCTTTTTATCCTCTGCTCATAACCTGCTGTAGTTGACACACTGTCATTCAGAAAGTATTTCACTCACCTGTGTCTTGCTGTTGTTATGGTGTTGTCCCCAGGAACCGGAGAACAGTGG
This sequence comes from Salvelinus alpinus, assembly GCF_045679555.1. Taxonomy (NCBI): domain Eukaryota; kingdom Metazoa; phylum Chordata; class Actinopteri; order Salmoniformes; family Salmonidae; genus Salvelinus; species Salvelinus alpinus. The sequence goes on from NC_092106.1 coordinate 23,105,879, forward strand.
CAGGACAGGCACAGTGAGCAGCGTTGGCAGTAACCAGTCTATCCCCAGTATGTCGATCAGCGCCAGCTCCCAGAGCAGCTCTGTCAACAGCTTGACCGACGCCGGAGATGACAAGAGTGAACTGGACATGATGGAGGGAGACCACACGGTCATGTCCAACAGCTCCGTCATTCACCTCAAACCGGTAGGTAGAGATGATCTTAGAGCTGGACCCGCAGGCAATTTTCCCTCAATTTATCTGGGGTACGAAGCACATTTCTGGTCTGCTGAGCGCAAACTTGAACGTTGTGAAAATTCTGTGCAACTTCTGGCACATGTTTACTGTGAACACTGAGGCTGTACCCGCATTAAGTTACAGTGATGATAGTGACCAATTAGGCTACTGTGGCTGTTTATCATAATGTAGGCCTATCAGAGTGGCCTACCATTAAAAAACAGTCGAGAAAATGCATCTTATAACATTTTAACATGGAAATAGCTGTTCCATCATTCAGCCTACAGTAGCAGCCAATGTGTGGTGTTCAATGTAGGGATTGACAACTTGTTTATCCATTTGTCCTTCACACAAGGAGGTGACTGAAAATGTTGTTGTTTGATGCAAGAAACCACTTTACAAAATAAAATGCATTATAATTCCCATACCATTATTACAGAGAATCAGACAAATTATGCTACCCTCTGTCTATTGGCTACTTAGCTTATTCAAGCCTGTCTCAAAATACAACACTGCCCCTTTAACTCCCGGGTGGCGCAGTGGTCTAAGGCACTGCATCTCAGTGCTAGAGGCGTCACTACAGACCCTGGTTCGATCCCGGGCTGTATCACATCCGGCTGTGATTTGGTCGTCCCATAGGGCGGCGCACAATTGGCCCAGCGTCGTCCGGGTTAGGGGAGGGTTTGGCCGGGGTAGGCCATCATTGTAAATAAGAATTTGTTCTTAACTGACTTGCCTAGTTAAATAAAGGTTAAATACAAATTATTTGCAAATAGGGATACCGCAGCACTGATTGGTTATGGTGCACCGGCCTGTGTAGAGTATCTCTTGCATAGTTTGTTTTGTTTCTGTAATGTTGCGTTGAAAGTGGCTAATGTTGTGTTGATTTGATCACATTTCGCACAATAGAGGGAAACGTTGCTAGTGTTAACTAAAGGGGAACACTAGAAAGTTGAGTGAAGTTCACTCTTGTGCTTCTCGGTGTGGGCTGATATTTCTTCTGCGCTGCAGTCCCAGGGGATCTTAGAGGGAACATTGCTCGCAGGATAACTGGACACTGCGTTAATAATAGTGAGATGATTCAGTGATATACAAGACATAGTGTTTCCTGGTGCCTTTCACAGATTATTTGTAAGCGGTATTTTTCTGCTGTTGATGTGCGGCGTTGTATTTGTTTCTTCAGGAGGAGGAGACGACTTATCGCGAAGAGTCGGAACCTAACAGCCGGCCGCCCACTGAGCCCCAGTCTCCCCCTGCACACACTCCACGGCCAAAACACCACCGCAACCGCGAGCACTTTGCCACAATACGCACAGCCTCCCTGGTAAGAGCCCTAGAAATACAATGATACTGTAGATAACATGATTTTAAAATGGACCCTTAAATGGACCCGGCCAAGTGCAGTCAAAAACATGATTTTTCCTATGAAGATGGAATAATACTGTTAAATTGTAATAATTAGTATAATGCCCTTTTAGTGTAAGAGCTGTTTGAAAAGACTGCCTGACATTTCTGCCTGTTTTGGTGAGATGGAGTTGGCATGCCTGGTGACATAACCAGGCGGTAAATTGATTAATAGACCAATAAGAAAGAGTTCCAAACCTCTCTGCCAATAACAGCTAGTTTTTATTTTTCCTCTCCCTACTCAGACCCTCCCAGACAGTCCTAGCAAAAATCTTGTTTGAGAAATTGCTCTTTGCTAAGAAGCTGTTTATTTTTCTTTTTAAATATTTTAATTGAAAACAATCACGGTAAGGTACTTAATTGTTACCCAGAAATCATTTGATATTGAGATAAAGGCCCAATTCAGCTGTTTTTTAAGTGTCTGCTCCTGTAGGAGATAATAAGCTGAACCTAGAGTTCTATGATAAGCCCTATGTTTCCCCCAGGTGACCCGTCAGATGAAGGAGCATGAGCAGGACAGTGAGCTGAGAGAGCAGATGTCAGGCTATAAGAGGATGAGGAGGCAGCACCAGAAGCACCTGATGGCCCTGGAGAACAAGCTGAAGGCTGAGATGGACGAACACCGGCTCCGTCTGGACAAAGAGCTGGAGAACCAGAGGAACAGCTTTGCCCAGGAGATGGAGAAACTCATTAAGAAGCACCAGGCCGCCATGGAGAAAGATGTACGGTCGTTTGCTCTCTTACGCCATACTTACTTCATAATTCATACTTTGCCTAGATTCTACTACTGTTCCCTAGGTCTCTGTTGAATATTCTTGTTTGAAATGTTTAATTTGTGTCTCTCTGCAGGCGAAGACCTTTTCCAATGATGAGAAGAAGTTCCAGCAGCACATTCAGAGCCAGCAGAAGAAAGAGCTCAACAGCTTCCTAGAGTCCCAGAAACGAGAGTACAAACTCCGCAAGGAGCAGCTCAAAGAGGTAGAGAATCACAGATGAACACACATTATACAAAGGCTTCAATCATTGCTATATCTTTTCAAGAAAAAACACGATATGCACCATTGCTCGCCTACATACTCCTCTCAGCATGTCAGACAGACTCAATGAATGACAAACCTCTACAGAAAATGTGCAAATATGGACAGCAAGCTCCCATGTCGACTTGCTTAAAGCGGCAATCCGCAGTTGAAACGATAACAAAGCATACTCCCACTGAGATTGAGGGATGTGGCTGGAAAAAATGTAACCACACTTAAGTTCATAGACAGAGTTATGGATGCAAGGACTGACCATCCATGATATCTAAATTATAGTTTTAACCATGTTTTGAGGCTATACAGTGTTGTTTACATTGACGGTGTTTGCAAACATTGAAAAAACAAGCTTATATTTTGGCTACTGATGGGGTACGACAGTTGAACTAAACTAATGTCCGCCCTTGTTCTTCCCCCAGGAGTTGAATGAGAACCAGTCGACCCCTAAGAAGGAGAAGCAGGAGTGGCTGTCCAAGCAGAAGGAGAACTTCCAGCACTTCCAAGCTGAGGAGGAGGCCAACCTGCTGAGGAGACAGAGACAATACCTAGAGCTGGAGTGTCGACGCTTCAAGAGGAGGATCCTCATCGCTCGCCACAACGTGGAGCAGGACCTAGTGAGAGAGGTCAGCTGTAATCACTCAGCGCTCCTCATTCATACAGTCCCTTGTTCCTCTCACTCTCCTCAAAGAGGGTCCCCTTGCCTGCTCTCGGTCTTCGTTTTGTAACCATGGCTCAGCTGTGGGTTCTGCTCATTTTCCTACTTCCATACATAGTTCAAACATTCCTTTCGAATACTGCCCTTTGTCTTATAGAATGCAGTTTTCTCCTAACCTGTATGGTTTCTCCTCCCTGTCTGTCTGTCTGTGTGTAGGAGCTGAATAAGCGTCAGACGCAGAAGGACCTGGAGCATGCCATGCTGCTGCGGCACCATGAGTCCATGCAGGAGCTGGAGTTCCGCCAGGTCAACACCATCCAGAAGATGAGGGCTGAGCTGATCCGCCTGCAGCACCAGACAGAACTCACCAACCAGCAGGAGTACAACAAGAGGAGGGAGAGAGAGCTCCGACGCAAACACGTCATGGAGGTCCGACAGCAGCCCAAGAGCCTCAAGGTGAGCACACATTGTATACTAACAGACAAATTGTTGTTTTCTGTTACTGTTAACGACCGTTATGTAAGGAACCTGACCCCTCACTGTTCTGTTTGTCCTCCCTCCTCTGTCCCAGTCCAAAGAGTTCCAGACCTGACCCCTCACTGTTCTGTTTGTCCTCTCTTCCTCCCTCTGTCCCAGTCCAAAGAGCTCCAGACCTGACCCCTCACTGTTCTGTTTGTCCTCCCTCCTCTGTCCCAGTCCAAAGAGTTCCAGACCTGACCCCTCACTGTTCTGTTTGTCCTCCCTCCTCTGTCCCAGTCCAAAGAGTTCCAGACCTGACCCCTCACTGTTCTGTTTGTCCTCCCTCCTCTGTCCCAGTCCAAAGAGCTCCAGACCTGACCCCTCACTGTTCTGTTTGTCCTCCCGCCTCTGTCCCAGTACAAAGAGTTCCAGACCTGACCCCTCACTGTTCTGTTTGTCCTCCCTCCTCTGTCCCAGTCCAAAGAGCTCCAGACCTGACCCCTCACTGTTCTGTTTGTCCTCCCGCCTCTGTCCCAGTACAAAGAGTTCCAGACCTGACCCCTCACTGTTCTGTTTGTCCTCGCTTCCTCCCTCTGTCCCAGTCCAAAGAGTTCCAGACCTGACCCCTCACTGTTCTGTTTGTCCTCCCTCCTCTGTCCCAGTCCAAAGAGCTCCAGACCTGACCCCTCACTGTTCTGTTTGTCCTCTCTTCCTCCCTCTGTCCCAGTCCAAAGAGTTCCAGACCTGACCCCTCACTGTTCTGTTTGTCCTCCCTCCTCTGTCCCAGTCCAAAGAGTTCCAGACCTGACCCCTCACTGTTCTGTTTGTCCTCCCTCCTCTGTCCCAGTCCAAAGAGTTCCAGACCTGACCCCTCACTGTTCTGTTTGTCCTCCCTCCTCTGTCCCAGTCCAAAGAGTTCCAGACCTGACCCCTCACTGTTCTGTTTGTCCTCCCTCCTCTGTCCCAGTCCAAAGAGCTCCAGACCTGACCCCTCACTGTTCTGTTTGTCCTCCCTCCTCTGTCCCAGTCCAAAGAGTTCCAGACCTGACCCCTCACTGTTCTGTTTGTCCTCCCTCCTCTGTCCCAGTCCAAAGAGTTCCAGACCTGACCCCTCACTGTTCTGTTTGTCCTTCCTCCTCTGTCCCAGTCCAAAGAGTTCCAGACCTGACCCCTCACTGTTCTGTTTGTCCTCCCTCCTCTGTCCCAGTCCAAAGAGCTCCAGACCTGACCCCTCACTGTTCTGTTTGTCCTCTCTTCCTCCCTCTGTCCCAGTCCAAAGAGTTCCAGACCTGACCCCTCACTGTTCTGTTTGTCCTTCCTCCTCTGTCCCAGTCCAAAGAGTTCCAGACCTGACCCCTCACTGTTCTGTTTGTCCTCTCTTCCTCCCTCCTCTGTCCCAGTCCAAAGAGCTCCAGATTAAGAAACAGTTCCAAGACACATGTAAGATCCAGACCAGACAGTACAAGGCCTTGAGAAACCACCTACTGGAGAGCACACCAAAGTCTGACCACAAGGCTGTCCTGAAGCGTCTAAAGGAGGAGCAGACCCGCAAGCTGGCCATCCTTGCTGAGCAGTACGACCATTCTATCAACGAGATGCTCTCCACACAGGCTGTGAGTCACACAGAGACCTTGAAAACACTGCAGGGAAGGAGGCAGGAGAGGGATAAGTTTCTAAAAAGCTGACTACTGATGATGGGCCTTTTGGCAATGAGGTCCTTTATCTACTTCCCCAGAGTCATATGAGCTCATGGATAAAAAATGTATGTCTCTGCGTGCAGTTTGAAGGAAGTTGCTAACTAGCACGCTAGCAGATACCCATAGGCTTACAGTCATTGTGCTAATGTTCGTTAGTGAAACTACCTCTATCTTCCTTCATACTGGACACTGAGACAAAAAAATGGTATCCACAAGTTCATCTGACTCTGGGGAAGTAGATACGGGCCTCGTTACCAAAATCCCGAAGTATCCCTTTAACATTGTGCTGACCCCCTGTCTGGCTCCCCTCGTCTCTAGCTGCGTCTGGATGAGGCTCAGGAGGCTCAGTGCCAGGTGCTGAGGATGCAGCTGCAGCAGGAGCTGGAGCTACTCAACGCCTACCAGAGCAAGATCAAGATGCAGACGGACGCCCAGCACGACCGCGAGAGGAAGGACCTTGAGCAGAGAGTGTCGCTCCGGAGGGCCCTACTGGAGCAGAAGGTCTGATCTTCCATACTTGGATTTCTTTTTACATGGTGTGCATCTCAAATGGCACCCTATTCCCTGTATAGTGCACTGTGGTCAAAAGTAGTGTATTTTAAGTGGATAGGATGCCATTTGGGATGTAATAATGGTGTATTAGTAGCAAAAAGCTTCAATTGAAATTTTGGTTTTATTTAATTTCAAGCTCCAGTTTGCTCTTATCATTGCTAAACCAGTGCTATTTTTAAATAAAAATATTATGATACTGAGCAGCTGTATGTATCTTCAGATTGAGGAGGAGATGCTGTCCCTTCAGAACGAGCGTTCGGAGAGGATCCGAAGCCTGCTGGAGCGCCAGGCCAGGGAGATCGAAGCGTTCGACTCAGAGAGCATGCGTCTAGGCTTCAACAACATGGTGCTGTCCAACCTCTCCCCAGAGGCCTTTAGCCACAGCTTCCCTGGGGCCCCAGGCAGCTGGGCCCACCCCCAGACACAGCACCACTCTGGGGGCTCTCAAGGGCCACACTGGGGCAGTGGAGGGTCAGGGCACCAAGGCAGCCATCACCAACACCACTATCACTCTGGTCAAGGAGGGTCCCCCATGCAACAAGCCTGGGGCCAGGGCATGCAGGGAGGCGGGGGTCCTCAGCCGTGGGGCCACCCCTCGGCAGTGCCCCTGGGGGCCAGAGGCAGTGGAGGAGTGCAGAACAGCCCCCAGGCACTGAGCAGGACAGCCTCAGGGGGGCGCAGTGAGCAGGCTATGAGCAGGAGCACCAGCGTCAACTCTCAGATATCCAACGGGTCGCACCTGTCCTACACATAGACTCCCAGTCCCAGAGTCAGAGTAGGATGCTGCCAAGTTCACAGAGCAGAGTGGGACAGTATGGGCTGAGCTCTACTACACCTCCACCTCTCTTTCACACATTTCTCATCCCCTCTCTCCTATTCCTCTCCTGTCCTGTGTACAGATGTGAATGCGTGTGGAAATAAATGTTGCTCAGGTCAAAAGGGCTGAAAGAGGCACACCCCCTCTACACAGCAGTTTATTAGCACACATACAGATCAGTTCTTCTGTTTCTATAGAAACCATTCAGTGTCAACACTAAATACTTATTATTTAGTGTTCTCTTTCTCTTAGAAATCATTTTCATGTACATTTATGTGTTATCCATAGCCACTGCTCTCTTTTTGCACCATTGAGACCACTGTCAAAAAGCCTTTTGAGGTCTGCCAACTGCTTTTAATTTAAAAGTTGCTTAGTGTCTACCAATCACAGCAAACTAAGACAGCCCAGGAAATGCCCCTGCTCCAAATTTGATAATACATTGGCCCATCTATCTATCCAGTTACTTTATTATTATTTATTTGTTTACTCTCCTTATGCTAGCCTGCTTTTATGGTCATTTTAAATCGCAGAGATTGTTTCTTTTTTCCAAATCTGAAGAAAGTTTTGCATTCTAAAATGTCTGAACAGGGAGAGGTTTAATAAACTGCTCAGATACCGTATAGAGCTGCTTGACAATACCTGAAACAAATTAAAGTTGGTTTTACATTATCTTTTAGGTTTGAGATTGTGAGGGACACTGGGACACAATGTTGTTGGCTTGTATTTTGGCCAGCTTCCATAAAACTTGCTTTTGTTGTTGTAACCAAGACTACTTTCAGCCAGGCAGTTGTTATTAAACATCTCACAAACTTATTTACTATCAACCCCTGTTGCAGGAATGTGGTGAAATTTTGTGAATAGGATTTTTTTTTTTACAGTTTTTACATACAAGAATCTGGGGGTTTTGTAGAATTAGATCAATTATATTTTGGCTGTTCTTATTTGTCTGTTTTTTATTAAGAAAGAAAGATAATCGTTTTTTGGAATTGCAGCTGGTAAGAGCAAGAGAAGTTTGTGTTTTTAGCAATGTCATATCATCGAGGTAGGATTTTTGTTGTGAATTTCACAGTTACCCTTGCAGTTTGAAAGTTTTAAATGTTTACATTTAATATATTGAAGAAGCAGTAACAGACAGTGAACCTTTTTATATCAATGAGCATTTTGCCAACATTTAGTGATCTGCATTTTTATTTTATGCCTCCCTGTGGGAGTTTAAGCTGCTAATTTATCCATTTGCCAATAAGAACACTAAAGCAGAATATGAATGTTTTTAGATGCTATTCTTTTTATTTGTCTGTTTCGGATGCAAAGCTAGGGGTCCAGGCTGACCATAGCTTCAACTATGGCCATATTCAGCTGTTCTGTACTACTGTAGTGTGTGGCACTGGCCACTAGGCAGCAGTCTTCAACCGTTCCTTAGGCCATAATAGCCCACCTACGGTAGATCCAAATCTTCACTGTTGTTTAGGGTTTCCAAGTGGGTGGGTGTCTCTCATAGCATTACTACATCAGCCAAAACCAGAGGGACATGGCAGAGCCATAATAAACCATAGGCTTAGCTAACAGCTAAAAGTTTATATGTATGTTAATACTCAGTAAGATGGTGCCTTTGTATGCCCTGATACTGATTATTTATTCTCAGTGTAAAACTGGCATATTTTTTGTTTTAGTTTAGTTTTTAGTTTTGTTTTAGTTCAGCTCAAATTGATTAAATAGTTTACCAAGTTTGTATTACATTTGGCATCATTCAATGAAAATGATGTACTTCAGGAAGAGAGGATCCTAACATCTGTCCTCATGTACCTCTGAAAATGATGTCCATATCAGAAGTTTTGTGAAGTGATCAATTGAACAGAAGTTCTAAAGGTGATAATATCATGCATACAGGTACTTGAGGGCTGGTTCTGGGTGTCTGCTTTGCGGAGGATGACAGATTGTGAGTTCCATCTTAGTTGGCTGAATGATCGAGGAGGGGATCAGTATAATTAATGACGGGCTACATGATTGTCCGATACAAGAGCCAAGACTCTGTAATACCTTTAATAAGAACCCAGACATTTATCAGTTGATTTTATTTTAGTGCCTTTAAATACTGCTGCCTTGTCAAAGAACTTTGTACAGTACATACAATGTATACAGTAAAACAGATGGTAGTTTGACTTTGTTTTAGGCACAGCAACCTGAGGGATGAATATTGTGTGTCTGTATTATGTGGTTCAGGTGGGGAAGTTGAAAAGTTTAGCTAATATTTGACCTTAAAGTCAGATATGTAGTGAGGATTTGAATACCTGGGGTTAATTACAAGTGCATTAGCAGAGTCATACCAGTATGTAGAACTATTTCTATGGCTCTGTGGAGGATTCATGTTGGACAAGAACAAACCAGATTATGGAGTATGGTGACAGGGATAGTTAAAGGACTTCTATTGTATGCTTGTTTAAAAAACGCCTTTTGCACAAAATGTTGCAGGCCAGGTTTAACATGAATTAAGTGGGCACAGTAGAGCAGAGCTTCCATAAGTAGGAAAAAAATATATGATTTCAGAATGTGTTTGAAAGGGAAAGATTTAATCTCAATGTAATGGCTGTTTTTGACCATGACAGCAGGCTTGGCAAGGAGTACATGTTGTGGGAGCTGGTTAATGTAATGCAGTCTAAGTTTTTTAAATGATAATGGTCCACAACTTGAGCAACACTAAAAGCTCTGCAATCAGGAAAAACGAGACCATCTCATCACCCTTAAAGTAACAATGGCAGGTAAATGAAGCGCATATACTTGTTAGTTACTGGTGTTCGGCATGTAAATATAACACTCGCACTAAATGATCATTCTACACTTATGTTGGTGAGTGTTTAAAAAGTGGTTAAAGCTGGAATCGTTCATGGTGAAACTGCCACGTCCGTTTGGGATGTTACAACAACAGAAGTTACTGCAAACAACGAACACTGTTTTTTTCCTATCGGACATCAATGCACGCGCTATTTTTTTTACCACACTGCTCAACGCACCTCTCAGTTTCGTCCACAAATGAATAACCAAGGTGCTGGGGCGGACAGTGGCACTTCCCCCTAATGCGGATTCCATCTTTTAAAGGTGGCAAAGCACTTATGTAGTTATTTACTCGGACACACACAGTGGGTTCTATACGTGAGCGCGTTCTCTCACCCATGAAATTGCTTCTTTCATGGGTGAGTTTATGCCATTGTGGTTCCCCTCTTTATTTTCTCACCCTCCATTCCCTCAATCACCAAGTCTGCATTTACTATGAGGGTAACTCTGTATGGAAATCTGAAACACTTTAAAAACATATATATTGAAAAGGCCACAAGGCTTAAAAATACCTAATGTTGCAGATATCTTAGGATATTAAAGTCGGGTGAAATGTTAATATTGTGTATATCTACAATTTAAGAGATTAAACGTTTTAACTAAACTTGAGTTGTGACGAAGAACATTTTTTTTTAAATTATCTATAAGACTAACATTATTTAACTTTACAGACACTAACCAAATATTAAACAACGTTGAGATTGGTATGGAGGTCTGTAAAAGTAACTGATGAAAAGTGAGCTTGGTTGTGTGTACACTGACTCTTACTGCTTCCTGTGCATGCATAGCCTACACTGTCATTTTCCTTTACTGTCACACACTTTGTTAGTCATTGCACCTTTCATGACGCCTGTCATTGCAGTGAGTCTGTACTTCCTGTGTTTCCTTCTACTCCACCCTCTCTACATTCACATCCACCAGAGTAGTACCTATTCTGATGTTTGTTCTTGTTGAATGTGATACTACAATTGTGCAGCAAAAACTTGTTAGATTTTAGGGGCACAAAGAGGTGCAGGAGAAGTTTGTTTTAAATGGTTGCAGACTCTAATCCCCCAATACAATTCTCCAATATCTGCCTCAGAATCATATCCAACTGTCCTTTCCAAAAAGCAGGCATGGGTTTCATTACGTTACAGTACATAGGGCTGTAAGTGTGTCCCAATACTCTCCAAAACCTTCCACCTCATGTTTCCTTTCATTTGTTACCACAGAGAGTTGAAACGCCTCAATAGGTTAATTTACCACTATAATGCTTATACCCACTAAGTCTTCTATGATCAGTGGTCAGGGGAAAAAAGGTATTTCTGATTATTGGGACCTAGCCCATGTTACAGCTTCTTAGGTCAATGGTTCATTCACATGTCAGGCCAATGAAAGGTCCTTGCTATCCATGGTCCTTGGGACGTCCCTACTCCATTGGAGTTGACATTTTAAAATACTTAGGGTTCAGGGTAGGGATGCCTCAAGGATCCCGGATAGCACTAACCGCCAATGAAACCTCATCTCATACGAGATCGATTGCCAACCCGTCACACCTTTTTGTTCATGTTTTTAAAATATTTTTTTGTGAGGGAGACTACTTAGATATTTTTATTCATTTTTGTTTTAATGATGTACAAGGCTTCTCCACCAACCTGGATAATGTTTTTAATTATAATTTAGCATTGATGGTGTCAACTTTTGTTCTACTGACAAAGTATGGGATACTGAGTAAGAAACAGGCTAAAGAAAAATGGAGGTCCTCCCTCTGGTCAAACACTGTGCCATCCCAGAGCTGTCAAGCCCAGACACCACTGCATTGTTTCATCTCCAGAGTTCCCTTTGGCTTGGGCTGATGGCATGACATTTTTTAAAATAGCATGATGTGAGCCATTTGGTTCTGGTCAGATGGCCAATGTAGAGGCTTGAAAAGATTGAGTGGTGATAGGCTACTTATGAAAACAGAGGGTCCATTTCTATGAGGATGTCAGTATTCTTCCTTGGCACAGCATTACCACTACAACTCATATATAACCTGTATTAAAATGTATAAATTGTGAAACCTGTTATTGAATGTCTGAAAGATTATGAAGATTATACATACATTTTCACCAAAACAATATACAAAAAAGTGAATTGAAATGTGTAAAAAGATTCATGAAACAGAAGAATAAAACTAGGATCAAATGTACTATTTTGTTTGTATTATAATGACTATTGTGCTGGCAGAGGGATATTGAACAGAAATCAGCTGTAATAAAGTAATTTTAGTATATAACTTGTGTCCTGTCTTTTCAATTTGGAGCATAAGAAATTTGAACATTGTGTTAGAAAATGTTCACTTTGTACATAATCATTGAGCCTGGTTGCCATTCTTTGTTCAGTTATTACATTCCACTACCTGTCCTGTCATTTGCCAAATTTGGAATATGTATGGTGCAATTTCAGTGCCAACAGACATTGTATTTTAATTCCATAATTTTTGAATTTATATTATATATATATATACACTATATATACAAAAGTATGTGGACACCCCTTCAAATGAGTGGATTTGTTTATTTCAGCCACACACGTTGCTGACAGGTGTATAAAATTGACCACACCGCCATGCAATCTCCATAGACAAACATTGGCAGTAGAATGGCCTTATTGAATAACGCAGTGACTTTAAACATAGCACCGTCATTGGATGCCACCTTTCCAACAAATCAGTTTGTCAAATTTCTGCCCTGCTAGAGCTGTTCTTGTCAACTGTAAGGGCTGTTATTGTGAAGTGGAAACGTCTAGGAGCAACAATGGCTCAGCCGCAAAGTGGTAGGCCTCACAAGCGCACAGAATGGGAGTACTGAAGCACATAGCGTTTAAAAATCTTCTGTCCTTGGTTGGAGCAGTGGAAACGTGTACTCTGGAGTGATGAATCACGCTTCACCATCTGGCGGTCCGACAATACGAATTTGGATTTGGCGGATGCCAGGAGAATCCTCCTCCCTGCTAATATCCTTAATTTTGTGGTTAAATTTAAATACTTCCTGCGGCACACATCAGAGTCAAATACTTTCTATAGAACAAACTTCACATCAGCATAGGCAACCGAAATGAACAATTAATGTATGTGTGTTATATTAAAGATAGAGGAGGGAGTAAAATGTAGGCAAGCAATAAACATTTCAGAACAACTACTAGTCGAATAAAACATGGGAGAGATTACGAATTTTGGCAAAGAGATTTATTTATAGACTAATACACTTGAAACAAATTGCCAAACCAAAAACTGCAGACATTACTAGTGCCTCCTCGCGATCAAACCGTCATAAAAAAAATACATGAAACGCTGCCTAAAACGTGATCAGAAATCTCAACTAACAAGCAAGTCGCAGCAATGAAGAGTGCGTGCGCGTTCACGCGAAGGGGGGATTTTCGGCACAACACCGGAAACTCAACTCACTGGTAACTTTGCTGGTGCATGCAGGCAAGCAGGCCAAGCTGCCCCTGAACAATGAAAACATGCATGTTAGCTGGCTAAATAGCTATACAATGTTATATTTGATCAAGTAAAATCATATTAACTTCTCAAATAAGTTATTAAGCAAGCTAGCTAAGTGTTCTAGCTTGTCAACAATAAAAAAAAAACTCAGTCAGCTGGTGCTAATTGCTATCTAGCTGTAGCATTGCGTATAGCTAACGTTAGCTAGCTAGACCAACCTAGTTTAGCTAAACATCTTGCCTCCATGAATGTTATTGATATTCACGGACTTGGATACCATTAAATCTGCTCCCATCACGATTAAAAGGTAAGATACTTTATTTCCAATATTTCTTGTTAGCTGGCAATGATGTATGTCACCAAGATTGAGAGTTAGCTAGCAGCTAGCTACCCTCTCACTGAACACAGCTGATCAACGTTCCTCCCTACTTAGCTAGGACATCTGCTAGTTTGCAAAGACCAACATACTGCTTGTTTGGTTTGGGCTTGAGTTCATGTGCTAGTGTTGATAATCCCTGAAATGTCCTTGCTTTCAACCAAAAAACAAACCGTGTTTGCAATCAAGATATAAAATTGGCATTGCTTAAATATTGTTATCTTTCTTCAGGACTAGCAGTTCTCATGTTGCTCCCACCAGTACCGTCACTATTTGTCTGTATAGGACTGTAGTGTTGGTATGTTCCCCTATGGTTTAACTCTGCTCTGCTCTGTCTCATTGTAGAAGCCCCAGGATGGTGTGTGAGCTGCTAGTCTCCTCACTATGGTTCCTTTTTGTAATATTTTGGGTGGAGACCATAAGCGTGTGGCTGTTCCTATGTATCTTTTACCAGGACCAGGCATTTTATCACTGGGGAGATGGGTATGAGTATCTAATCATATTTTACACACAGGCAACTTGCTGATTTTCAATCGTCTTTTCAATCGTCTTTTCAATATCCAGGTGAAGTATCAAACAGACCTTCCTTTCTCATTGTGTTACTACAGGGTATTTGCAGATGACCCTGGCCAAATGCTGTACATGTTGAGCAGGTGAGTACTCATTTAGATTTCAATCTGTTCTTAGGTGTGATCAGATTAAATGCAGTACTATAACTTGTATCTGAAATGGGAAACTATACTGTTGTTAATAGTTATTACCATGTAGCATGTCACAATAATGTGTTTACAGATACTGACAAGTGAATAGGCATGATCCCATGATCCGGTTGAGTTTTTGACACTTTCATGAATAAAGTCTCCATTGTTCTCTTTCCACAGGGTGGATCCCTCTGGACAGATGCAGACCTGAGATAGGGAAAGAATATGAGGAACAGCACATCATGGATTGTTGGATGGATCTCATGGATCTCCCCAGATATAAAATGATGGGAGCTGTATGTTTGAGCCACTCCTATAAAATAATGAGAACAAGTAGTCGTTTTCTACCTCCCTGCTACTGGTTCCCTCTTAGCTTTAGCGCATGGTCTTTGTCAACATGAACACACTGCATTGAATGCAGTTAGATTGTTGTTGGATATGGGTAGAGACACCCAGCTTGGCAGGAAGAACCAGGGAGGTGGTCCTGCAGTAACTGGAATTGATGCATAGTGAGGCTGCTAAGTGTTCCCCACCAAAGCATGAACCATCATACATATGTTCTATTTCTATTGTCTGTGTTAATATGTGATATAGGTCAAACAATGTGAAAAACACTTGGCAGATGCTTTGATTGTTTTTTTAAAACTAAGGTTTAGTCCATAGTCAATGTCATTTTTGTGTATTTTGGCAGACTTGCACATTATCATGGTTGTACATGTTTGTTTTCACAAATCTCTATATACATAATCTGCTTCAGTCTGGGCACTTACATGACAGTGTCACTGGATTGTTTTGTTATGTAAAACACTAACATTATTGACATGACACACATATTTAATGAAAAGCTTTACTCTTGGAAATGTTACAACATTATGAAATAATAATTTGCACTCATCAGTATTTTGCAAGTTTTGTAATTTGCGCTCAAACTAAAATGTTGAATGTAGCTTTTTTTGATGAAGACCACAGATCTGGGTTTCCTTGTTTTTTTGTTGCTGTTGTAAAGCTCACACCTCAATAATAATGTCATGAATGCTCTAATAGCAAATGAGGAAAATTATTAGAATCCATAGATTAATTCCACATTTCGATTTGTACCTGTTCATAACATGTAAATTGTCTTAATTGAACGATTGTCCTTCTGTAATGTCAGGCATAGCCTAACACAAGTATTGTCTTTAATGTCGACTTCTTGTTTAGGAAAGTGACATGTCAGGTGTTAAACTGAGCAATCAATCAATTTTATTTTATATAGTCCTTCGTACATCAGCTAATATCTCGAAGTGCTGTACAGAAACCCAGCCTAAAACCCCAAACAGCTAGTAATGCAGGTGTAGAAGCACGCAATGACATCAATGGTACGTTTGTTTTTATTTCTTTGCATCCGAAGACGGAATAAATTCAAACATTTTCCAAGCTTGTTGTTCCACTTATATTTCAAACAGTTTTTTGCTACAGATTGGTTGTCAGTATGTCATACAGTAGAGGGCGATGATATTTTATTTTTGTAGCTTGCTTTCCGACGTAGAATCGTATAAATTGATACTGTCCAGTTTAAGGTACGGCCTACCACAAATCCACATACGATATATAGCAAATACTGACGGTAGATCTGCTACGCAATTATATTCAGGCCGCTCCGAAGCTACCCATGAAAATATTAGGGGTCCTACTAGTAGTAAGATGCCGCCAGCCAAGACAGAAAAGCAAAAAGAGCGCAAGCTCTGAGTACTTTGGAGTAAATAGCTAGCTAGGTAGTCAACGGAGTTTCTTATTCTTTCAGGTATAGTGTTTTAGTAAGGAGTTTCTTGATCGGTTGTCTGAATTTACGTGAAGCTGTGCTTCCAGTCGTGATCATTATTTTAAGAGAATGGCTCCAACTATACAAACACAAGCCCAGCGAGACTCAGACGGTCACAGGTAAATCTTTTCTCCGATGTATTTGCTTTGCCGCAACCTAGCTAATGACGGCATGGCTAGTTAGCGATCATCATAATTTACATATGTTCTGACTGTGCCATCATAAGTTACTATTGACATGGGGACTGTGTTACTGCCTTTTTATTCAGTCTCAGCTGAGTGTGTAGCTAACAACACTTGCTTTTTCTATCAACATGTCTAGGAGTTCATCACACAGAACTGTTCCAGAGAGGTATGCTTGCAGTTTGATGTTTCAACAAAAGATATTCAGTTACAATTCAATAAGTATTTTTTAAATGCAAAGGGGGTTGGAGATCTCTATTTTTTTTAACCTTTATTTAACTAGGCAAGTCATTTAAGAACAAATTCTTATTTACAATGACTGCCTACCAGGGAACAGTGGGTTAACTTCCTTGTTCAGGGGCAGAACGACAGATTTTTACCTTGTAAGCTTGGGGATTCGATCCAGCAACCTTTTGGTTACTGCTCTAACCTCTAGGCTGCCTGCCGCCCGCCCCGTCATTGACAGATCAAAACCCATATGACCATTAGGTGGTTATCTTTAGATTATGAGGATATGTGGCATCAGTGGTTAATAGAACATGTATTTGATGATGACTTCTTCTCTGTACATTTTTTAGATGTGTGCTTCCATGTTTGTCCCAACCATTCTCCCAGGTCCGGCGTGGTCTGTCGGGTAAAGTACTGCAATAGCCTGCCTGACATCCCATTTGATCCCAAATTCATCACATATCCATTTGACCAGCACAGGTAAACACCCTTGTTACTACCAAGTTCCTTCTGCTATAAAGGTCAGTCCAGATTTTGCTGTCTATTAAATGTATTGTTGTTGGAGCCACAGTGTGCAGCTTTTCTTTTCTAAGCCTTCTCCCATAAATACCGATCTGCCACTGACTCTGATGTGACTGGATGTTGCTCTGTCTGGTGTTGACAGGTTTGTGCAGTACAAGGCTACATCGTTAGAGAAGCAACACAAACATGAGCTGCTGACTGAGCCTGACCTTGGCGTCACCATCGACCTCATTAACCCAGACACCTACCGTGTCGACCCCAGCAGTACGTTTCTGAACGACATACACACTGTTATACCACACAGTCAGTATATTTTTGTGGTGGTTACTTGAAGCTTGTGTAGTATTGAATTAGAATCATCCCATCCTTATTTTTCTAGTTCTTCTGGATCCAGCTGATGAGAAGTTATTGGAGGAAGACATCACAGCTCCATCCAGCTCGAAAAGGTTTGGATACAGACTGTGTACCAGTCAATACAGTATATGTGTGACAAATGTAAACTATAATGTTAAGAATGACTTGGAATCTGTGTTATGAGCTCTTTGTTTGTTTTCCTGTAGATCTCAGCAGCACGCCAAGGTGGTCCCGTGGATGAGGAAGACTGAGTACATCTCTACAGAGTTCAATAGATATGGTGTCTCCAATGAGAAGGTGGAAGTCAAGTAAGTGTGACCTAACAAGCTAGCTAACCACCACATTCAGCATATACACTTACCATTTTGTAGTGTTTTCGCTGTTTGTCCCACCCCTTCTATAACCTATGTGTCCTGTCCTTAGGATCGGTGTGTCTGTCAAACAGCAGTTCACAGAGGAGGAGATATACAAGGATCGGGACAGCCAGATTGCTGCTATTGAAAAGACCTTTGAGGATGCCCAGAAACCGGTGAGAGTGCCCCGTGTTTGGCTCTGCACAATTTACTGTGCAATATTCAGTCCAAATAGGTCTTTCAGTAACAACTTCAAAGTCAATGTCCAGCTACACAGAGATGACACAGTTCATTGTATGCTCCTTCTAGTATGATTCATTCCATCACAAACAAAGTTAATGTCGGATCTTATTTGTACCTAAATTGTCGCAGCAAAATAATCCTGCAGCAACAGGATTTTAATGTTTAGTCCATAATGTTGTTTGATTGGTGGTTAGGCTATTAGTTGGTCAAAATGAGGCTACATGAAAAGTGGTACACTGTTAATATAGCTGTATAATATAACAGGAAAATTCTCAGCAACAAAAGTGATCAAATTAAGATCCTAGTATCTGTACATCACACGCTGTGTTCCTCCTCTTTCCCCAGATTGCTCAGCACTACAGTAAACCCAGAGTCACTCCTGTGGAGGTGATGCCTGTGTTCCCTGACTTCAAGGTGAGCATCCATAGCACTCAACAGGACATACAGTATCATTGTGCTGGTCTTGGCTTCCTATCTGCATTATGCCCATGGTCTTTGTTCCTGGGGAGTCATTGGTTCCTGTATCTGTTTCAAGCTGGATGTGTTTCACTGTTGTTGTCTTGCCCTAGTGTGTTGTGGTAAAGAGTAAGCATTTGAATGTTCTGTTTTCTTCTCCCCAGATGTGGATCAACCCGTGTGCTCAGGTAATCTTCGACTCTGATCCTGCGCCTAAAGACATGTCAGCACCCCAGGGTGTGGAGATGATGTCACAGGCCATGATTAGGTGAGGAGAAAACATTGCCACATTGTGTGCGTGTGTCTGTGATTTTCTGTGACCGTCCTGCACTATGACAATTTACATCATGTTCTGAATTGCTTATTGTTGTGACCTGCAGAGGTATGATGGATGAGGAAGGAAACCAGTTTGTGGCCTACTTCCTGCCCAATGAGGAAACGATTCGCAAGCGCAAGAGAGACGTGGATGAGGAGCTGGACTACATGCCTGATGATCTGTGAGTAATCCAAAAAGCATTTACACACTTGAGTAGACAGGACACCAACAATTCTACTGATATGTTAACTATACTATCCCAATAATATTCAGTTTTCACATTGTCATTGTCTACTTCCTCACACCTACTTGGTTCACCTTGTCCAAGTACAGAACCTTTATGGTGTTGGAATCTCTGAAACACATTTAATGTAACATTGAACTAGATGTGATGAGGATGGTTTCTTTGTATTTTCTAGGTATGACTATAAGATAGCCAGGGAGTACAATTGGAACGTGAAGAACAAAGCCAGCAAGGGCTATGAGGAGAACTACTTCTTTATCTTCAGAGACGGAGATGGAGTCTACTACAATGAACTGGAGACCAGGTAACCACTGGCTGGAGTGGGGGATCTCAAAGTGGGGGTCTGTTGGGTTTACTGTAACAGGAGGTGACGTGGGTTTCTCTTGGAAGAATCACATGATTCTGGTAGATTTGTATTTTCTAGGGTGGGTTTAGTTAGTTTGTTTTGGCCTGAGGACACCACCTGTGAAGGTTGTTGTTCTGACTGTGTTGTCCTGGATTGCAGAGTGAGGCTGAGTAAGAGGAGAGCTAAGGCTGGAGCCCAGTCTACTACAAACGCTGTGCTGGTGTGTAAGCACAGAGACATGAACGACAAGGAGCTGGAAGCACAGGTGAAACTGCTAGTCAGGCCCTCCTTTGGGGGGGGGTCACCTTCCTTTGATTACTTTTGTTTTCTACACTGAGCATTACTTTCAATCTGTGGAAACTACTGTGTTTACTTAATAAGTGGACCTCAACGCTGATAGAGATGAACAGGTAGTGCTGGACATAAGCAGAAAAGTGTACATTTGCGAACATCTAAATAATCAGAGTAATAACGACATCTGTCTTTGTGTCTTAGGACGCGCGTAAGGCTCAGCTGGAGAACCATGAACCAGAGGATGAAGAAGAGGACATGGACTTGGGTAAACTGCAGGACTCTGGTCAGTCTCCCCCCTCTCTGTCCTCCCCAATGTTTACTACTGTGTCTGCAGAGTCTCTGTTTACGACTGCCTCTTAGATCCATATGAACTAATTGTCTGTATCTCTTTGTCTCCAATCCCAGGTGATGAGAAGGAGAAAGGCAGCGAGAGTGAGGCAGACAACTCTGACAGTGACTCTGACAGGGAGGATGAGGATCGAAAGCGGAGTGGAGCTGAGAATGATGATGACGAGGAGGGAGCGAAACGGAGGAGGAAGGCCAGTGGTAGCGGCAGTGAGAGTGGCGAGGAGGAGGTCAAGCTGGCAGATGAGGTGGAGATCTTCGGTAGCGATGACGACAGTGATAACGATGATAACGAGCCCAAGAATGGAGCAGCCCGGAGCAGTGGGGAGGAGGGCAGTGGGAGCGAGGAGGAGGAGAAGGAGAGCCATAGGGAAAGGAGTAGGAGTGGCAGCGTGTCTCCGGCCCACAGTAGCGGTAGTGACCACTCAGAGGGTGGCCGTGCCCAGAGCGGGAGTGGCAGTGAGCAGGCCTCAGATTCCAGCGATGGCAGTGACAGTGAATAAGAGCCTAGGCCTTCTTACCGTGACAACGCTGGCACTCTATGCCTTACCCCCGAGCTCCAGCCAGCCCAGACTCACGAGTCCCACCCTCAGAACAGCCCTGTCTTTACAGAGGCCAGCATCTCATTCCTGTTGAGAGTTAGTCTGCTACTTTTTTTAGGAGAGACACAATCTCTAAGGGACTACTACAAAGCTTTTGGGTACCTGTAAATGCCAGTTACTCAAATGTCAGACTTTTGCTCATAGATATAGTTGGAGCCACTATCTTAGTAGTTTTGTGTACAGGACATGCTTCATTGAACACAATTATTTCCTACCAACAACATATTTAGTGTGTTCTTTTAAGCCTGAGTTTCTTTTCTTTTTTGTCTCACTCAATATGAGGCACTTAGTGGTGTGAAGCAAATTAAATAAAATAAAAAATATTCTGTAGACTTTTCTTGTGCATAAATCTATTAAATGTAGTTTTTTTGTCCTTAGCGTTTGAGGATTCAATGCATTATAAATGTAATTGGAACAGCCAATAAAATGTGGGATAGTTTTGTAAGGAAAAGTAATAAAAAAAATAAAAAAAATGTTTATGAGTTAACTTTCAAAAGAACATTATTTTTCTGCCCATTTCTTGTTTCCCACTCAAACTACTACAATGAACCTGTATAAGTTCAGTTGTGACGGAAACTTCTTAACATTTAGACATTGTAAATAAATGGTAGTAGCTGACTTGACAACATTTATGCCTGTATGTTTCTTATACTGCTAACAGTTACCCTCTCCAAAGTCCCCTGTTTTTAGATGAACATGTATTCCTGGAAACATTTTCCTTCTGACATAGTAATAATGTAGCCTGGTCCTAGATCTGTTTGGCCTATTAGCAACTCTTTGTCACTCATTGGCATGACAATTCCACGAGGAGTTAAGAGAGCAGAAACTGGCAACCAGGCTAGTAGTAATGGTTTGAGTATAACTAAGGAATAAGAATGCAATAACATAAGTGACAATAAAAGCAATTTATTGCAAACTGGTAATGAAGATCATGTTGCACTTTTGCCAACATGAACACACGTGTCTGTTCAGCGAAAGAAAGACAGTTTGTTTATCAGCCACTCTTCAGACAAGTCATCTATGTTTCGTGTCTCAAAAACCTATTGAGAATAAAGGGGTAGGAGGATCAGGCTTAACATGCTTATTTTCTGAACATTTTCTATTATAACTTCTCTATTTTGTGAGTTTAGGGTTGGGCTTATGTTCAGATCATTATTATCAGTCAATACTCGAAACGGACAATAGTCCTGACCTTTGTGAGCTCTGCTGCGGAGACTAGTTGGTTCTTGCTTCCTGCGTACATCATTTGCTGCTCAGGCTTGCACCCTGTTGAGATGAGGAGGGTGCATAAGCTACAGATGTCTGTCCACTGAACCTTTTTGATCTCCATATGGTAAACACTGATTGAATCTCATTTCTACTTTCAATTATCAACCCTTACTACCTTCAAAAAGTTATTTTGTGCAAAGGGATGTTGCAGTACAGTAATGCTAATCCTTCACTCAATTGGCTGTTCACTGAATTAGGGTGGTTTACTCACCAACTGGACTTGAGAATATGAAACACAGCGGGTAGGACACCCTGCCATCTGTATGGGCGTATTTGTAGCTGTAAACAATGAATGTACACTATATTGTCAAGGAGATCCAATCACTGGTCAATGATGCAACTGTAACACTGGCAGTTCTGGTGAATATGAGGTTAACAGATTTCTGCTGTATCATTCTGACATGTTATAAAAGGATATCTTGGCTGCCGTTCGGGAAGTTCGTTCCTCAGGTCATCCAGGGAGATGTCCTGAAATGTGAGAGCATGTTTTGAGTTTAACTGGTATTGATACAGGTGTGGATGGATTTGAGTAATTATTAACTCAGTATGGGATATTCAACATCTCAGGTAGACATTGTGACTTGCCTCATACTCTTCCTCCAGGATCACAAGCTGTTTTGCCATGTCAATTTTCACTGAGGAAATAGGATAAGTATTCTATATTGAGTCTTTAACATGTGTTTTTCTGTTTCTGGGTTTATTATGTTTTTTTTTAATTAGGTGAAACATGACAATTGGAACACGCTTTCGATTAAGTCTTACTCAAGATGGCTGCATTGTTGGTCTCTTTTCGAAATCTGAACTTCTTCAGTTTTTCTTTCAGACTCTCATCCACCTCGCACACAACCAGAGAGCTTGACTAGAATGTAAATGTGAAACAAGTTCATCAACCGTGGGAAGTTTTGACACATTGTAATTGTATATGTTGGTCATATTGCTACTGTCAGGCTACATCATTGAAAGTTCTGTCATATTTCACTCAGTGAGAGAGAGAGAGAGAGAGAGAGAGAGAGAGAGAGAGAGAGAGAGAATAGGGACAGGGGAGAGAGAAAGAGGGAGGGAACCAGAGAAAGAGGTTTTTGAGCAACTTGTTTTGAGATCTGAAGTGCAAGATTCCATGAACACATAGCTCATAACAAAATCTTTAAGTGACATATTGAGGCCAGGAAGTGCTTTTGTTGCATCATGGAACGACACAGCTTCCTGTGTCAAGATGGTATGGGGGGAAGGGAGGGAAGTAGCAAAAATACATTTACGGCAGCCTAAAAACCTTTACAACATAAACTAGGACATCACCGTCCATGCCGAAATACATTTTCCAGGTAAAGTGCAATATCGTAAAAATAAACGGTCTCCCATACCATTCTAGAAGAGGTCTTGTTTTGGTTTCTTGTCTGCAAAGATATTGTCTTCTTGTTGAGGTAGTTACTCTTCTGCCAACTGCTTGTGACAGGATGCTGTCTTACACTCAAGATCCTCCTTTTATGTAGTAGCACATACAGTAGGGGAGGGCAGACATGTACACATATGAGCATCCCCAGTACCCCCTCCCCGCACTGTGTTAGATCTAGCCTTCTTGTTAGGGATATCGTTAGTTCTATCTGCAATCCTTTGTCGCTGTATCCGACAGCAAATCGTGCCTTTTTAATAATACAATGTTGTATACAGGGCGGCAGGTAGCCTAGTGGTTAGAGCGTTGGGCTTGTAATCAAGTTGTTAGATCAAATCCCTTAGCTGACAAGGTAAAAGTCTGTCGTTTTTCCCCTGAACAAGGCAGTTAACCCACTGTTCCTAGGCCATCACTGTAAATAAAAATGTGTTCTTAACTGACTTGCCTAGTTAAATAAAGGTTAAATAAAAAATAACCAGAATACTTAGTGTTGCAACAAGATAAAATAACAAAGTGATATTCTCTTTTCACATTTGTTTAATGGGTGCAGTCAGAGAAAGCTGAGCATTCTTTGATATTGTGATTAGTTCTACATTAGTGTTTTCAGCCTTTATTTCAAGAAACGGCAAATTTGCCAAGTTTCTTGTCTGTGTCTTTTGTCATGTCTATCTTCATTCCTCAAACGTTAATCTAACAGATCAAATGCAATCAATCCAAATATGTTTGAGACCAAGGAGTTGAATTTGAATGAACAGGGTGCTTGGTTTGACAGCAGCTGTGCATCATATCAAAGAGGAAGAGAAGAAGCGAGAGGGATAATGGGCCCAAAATCTCTCTTCTCCCGCAGGTGGTGTTTTTGTATGTGGTCATGAGGGTGTTGAATTTGGGCAACAAACATTGCATGGTTTATTTGCTACGTGTGGCTTATTTGATCAAATATAAGTTTCGTAATGCTTAGGTTGTTACAACTGTACTGATATAAGTAGGACACGTGATATGCCGGCAACTTTGAGAAAAAACACTTTATGTCGGAGTTGTGGCTGTTGTTCACACGCGTCTGCCCTCTCATTGGCTAGAATCGTCCCACCTGATCTTGCCTCCTCCCGACTGCCTTCCATTTTTTAAGACATTTATTTTCATTGTTAGAGTGGCCACTTGAGTATCTGGTCAATATAATGGATACTCTGTGATCATATCGATCAACTTCAGTTTAGTAGTGGTGTGGGTGTTTGCGTTTAATCCACTAGATGGGGTACTTTTCTCTTTGTTTACCCCGCCCAAACGCCATTACGTTGGTCTCCGACGTTGCGTCAACTCTGAATCGAAGTTGGCTAGCTAGAGTGAGCCAAGCGTACTTTCCCTATTCTCTGTGTTCAAATAAACATGTTGTACATAGCTAGACTGTTTTAAATGTTATCTTTGAAATAATCAGAAAATCATTATTTTCAAAGCAACCAACGACAACTGTTGGATCGAAATCTTCGTCTCATCCAGCGTTTATAAATGAAGCAATAGCTGCCTGCTACGTTAGCTAGCTAACAAGTGACAATTTACAAAGAAGGTAAACAAACCAACCGCTAGAGGTTGGAGAGTGGGATGTGGATATAATGTATGTAATCTGACGTGTTTTTTGCTAAATGGACCATGGAGGACCTTTGCCACGCGAGGACTCAAATGTCGTTTAACGAGATGAAAAATAGAGAGACATTCCAACAGCAACGTCGCTACTGAAAAACAGTAACGTTACCATTCCTGAATCCCTCATCAATTTACACGGTGAAGGCCTGATGCTAGTTTTTAGCTAGCTAACTGCCCCCTAGCCCATCAAATCCACCCTGGCAACAGCCGTTCCCTGGAAACGTCACCGTTGTCACACAGGTTTGTTTTTACGTTTTCTGACCAACTAGCTTAGCTAACTACATGTATGACCTGGTCAAACGTAGCTAGCAAGCTAACTTGCATAGGTAAGGCTGCGAGTTAACGTTAGCTAGCTACGTTTGACATAGTTACGGGCAAACTTGCTACGTCTACCAACAAACTAGCTAACGTAGATGAGTAACGTTAGCTCTGTAGATAGGCCCTTGTTTCTGGACTGTCTTACGCGAACGTTAGCCTAGTTAGAATAACATACCCCTCCTATTTGTTAGCTAGTTACTACTAATACATACCATCCTGTCCAGAATTTAGCTACTAACGTTACGTTCTGTTTTTTAGAACTTGGACAAATATCTATCTGGCTGGTCTCAGAGCGTTTCGTATTATTCTGTACGTAAATCAGAGACACTCCATTTAGTATGATATGTCACGTTTTGTATGGTATGTATTAATTTGTGGATGTCCAACACCTATTTCGTATGATACGTTACGAATTACAATTCGTATATATACGTTACGAATTTGCAAAAACGTACAATATGTTATGAATTCTGGTTAGGTGGCTAACGTTAGCTAGGGGTTAGGGTTAAGTTTAGGAGTTAGGTTAAAGGGTTAAGGTTAGGGGAAGGGTTAGCTAAAGTAGCTAAAAATAATTTTTTTGAAAAGTGACTTAGTTGTCCGAGAATAAATTCCAACGCGCAACCTTTGGGTTGCTAGACGTTCTCGTTATACGACCACCACCCTACTTTCGTTTTTACCATAAGTTAACATCTGTGTTGTGTAACCATACCAAACATAACATATTATGCTAGTTTGAGTGCCCAGATTTACATTTACTATGTTACGTCTAGCCTATGAGACCAGGCTGGTTCTATTTATGTAAATGAAACATAACAACTAGGCATTGCAAGTTCTATACCCACAACTCAGGTGGTCATTGCAATACTGGGAGGGTTGGATGACTGTTTCAGATTTGATTGATCATGTCATGGCCTATTGGCAACCTGTGACACCATTACTTTACCCTGTAACAAGGTGTATTGCAAGTCATCACATAGTATTTATTGTTCTAAGAATACATGACAGCCATGTAGATTGCATGGAGATAATGTAGTCTTTGTTTTTTGCTTCAAGTCAAACAAACTCATGCATTGACTGGGCAGTTAGGCCTAGATGTTGGCTGTATCAAACATTCACAGATGTTGGCTGAATGGTCAATAGAAATGTGCATGCATACTGCATGGAAGTAATCTGTGTTGATGATGCTGGCAATAATGTGCTCTACTTTCACTGCACCATGAAGCTGATTATCCTGCATTATGATTAGCTGGCCTAAATATTAGCGTGTTGTACAGAGACCATTTTTACTCTGGCAATTCCACCGTAACAGAGTGACACTAGCTAGGTTTCCATCCAATTGGCAAAAGTTTCATGTGAATATTCTAAAATGAGCATTAAAACTATATGCACATTTTACCAGAGATGTTTCCATCAAATTGACTTGTTGCAGATTAAAAGCAGTACGTGATGAGGTAGTGCACATAATTTTACCACAAAAGGTATTTTTTTTTCATGTAAGGAATAAAAAATACAAGATAAATGGGTTTCCATCATATTTTCAACTCTACTGATTATTTTCCTCACAAATTTGTTATGCTTTATATAGCATGTGCCCACTCTGGTATTGGCACGTGCACTCTAGCTAATAGCGCCTTCGGCGAGCTGTTGGCTAGAGCACACGTGTAGCCTAGATTAGGGATGGGCAACTGGTGCGCATGGCCCCCCTGTTTGTCGGCCTGCAGACCAATAATAAAAATACAATTTAAAAAAAAGTTAGTTACTCAGTCGGGGTCTCAAATTTCTGTTGGAAGAATAATATAATGCACAAGGTGCAATTTAGAAATTTGGTTGTGCGTCAGCAGTCACTCAATTAGCCCGCCGATGTCAACAAAATGTTTGTAGATTGGTAAATTAGTCTAGCGGCTAGCTATCTAAACTTGTAGTAAGCGTTGTCGAAATACCGACCGGGGTAGGGCCCATTAGTTATCATATTAAAAACAGCAAACATTTGCCTCCACCTTATGGCAACATGTTTAGAATTGCAGTGAGTTAGTTGTACAACTGCACATTTTTCTCTCTGCCCTAAGACAAAATAAGTAGAATTGCATGACACGAGTTATAAGTTATAAAATTGCTAAACCTTCTTTGTGCCCCATGGCAAAATGTGTAGGATTGCAACAAACGTGCTTTAAAATGGCATCTTTTTCTCTATGCCCCATGGAAAAATGTACAGAATTGCAGGAAATGTACTTTTCAACTTCTTTCTTTTTTTATCTTCACTGTCACGAGAGGGCCGCAATTTCTTTTGATGAAGAACCGTGCATATGCAAAATTTGTTAACATAATGACTGTTTGTGCCGTCATTCTATTCTTCAAGTAAATGTGTTTTAGTAAAATTTTCTGTTGAAATTGTTAACAGATGGTTTGTTTTACTTTGCAATCATTGTTTTTTGTTTGACATACATTTTAAAGTGAACAGTAGCTAGGCTTCCATCCAATTTGTGACAGATTTTCATGCAAATATTATAAATTATGCATAAAAATATGCACTTTTTCCCACCAGTTTGTTTCCATCAAAACTGACTTGTGGATGAAAGGCTGTGCGTGATGACTTAGTGTACATGAACACTTTTGTGCAAAAATTCTCATGTACTGAATTTAAAAAAAACAACATACATTTAATGTTTTTCCATTGCATTTTACACTCTATCAATGGTTTATTTTAAGTAATAATAATTTTAAAAAGTTTGTCACACAAGCAAACTGTAACGATAAATGGCAAATTTGCCCAAACTTGTTTCCGTGCATGCTTTCTTAACAACAGTTTGCTGATAAATTGAACTGGTTAGGTTATATTATGAGAGGGGAATGAGCAAGATCATTCTTATTTGTTAATTGGTAGCTAAGCGCCGATCATTATTTCACAGCATACACTACCGGTCAAAAGTTTTAGAACACCTACTCATTCAAGGGGTTTTCTTTATTTTTAGTATTTTCTACATTGTAGAAAAATAGTGAAGACATCAAAACTATGAAATCATGTAGTACGCAAAAAGGTTTTAAACAAATCAAAATATGTTTGAGATTCTTCAAATAGCCACACTTTGCCTTGATGACAGCTTTGCACACTCTTGGCATTCTCTCAACCAGCTTCACCTGGAATGCTTTTCCAACAGGGTTCCCACATATGCTGAGCACTTGTTGGCTGCTTTTCCTTCACTCTGCGTTCCGACTCATCCCAAACCATCTCAATTTGGTTGAGGTCGGAGGATTGTTGAGGCCAGATCATCTGATGCAACACTCAATCACTCTCCTTCTCGGTAAAATAGCTCTTACCCAGCCTGGAGGTGTGTTGGGTCAATGTTCTGTTGAAAAACAAATGATAGTCCCACTAACCCCAAATCAGCTGGGATGGCGTATCGCTGCAGAATGCTGTGGTAGCCGTGCCGGTTAAGTGTGCCTTGAATTCGAAATTAATCACAGACAGTGTCACGAGCAAAGCACCCCCACACCATAACACCACCTCCATGCTTTATGGTGGGAAATACACATGCAGAGATTATCCGTTCACCCACATGCGTCTTAGAAAGACACGGTAGTTGGAACCAAAATTCTCCAATTTGAACAAATTTCCACCGGTCTAATGTTCATTGCTCGTGTTTCTTGGCCCAAGCAAGTCTCTTCTTATTATTGGTGTCCTTTAGTAGTGGTTTCTTTGCAGTAATTTGACCATGAAGGCCTGATTCACACAGTCTTCTCTGAACAATTGATGTTGAGATGCGTCTGTTACTTGAACTCTGTGAAGCATTTATTTGGGCTGAAGTTTCTGAGGCTGGCATCTCTAATGAACTTATCCTCTGCAGCAGAGTTAACCCTGGGTCTTCCATTCCTATGGTGGTCTTCATGAGAGCCAGTTTCATCATAGCGCTTGATGGTTTTTGCGATTGCATTTGAAGAAACTTTCAAAGTTCATGAAATTTTACAGATTGACTAACCTTCATGTCTTAAAGTAATGATGGAATGTCATTTCTCTTTGCTTATTTGAGCTGTACTTGCCATAATATGGACTTGGTATTTTACCAAATAGGGCTATCTTCTGTATACCACCCCTACCTTGTCACAACACAACTGATTGGCTCAAATGCATTAAGAAAGAAAGAAATTCCACAAATTAACTTTGAACAAGGCACACCTGTTAATTGAAATGCATTCCAGGTGACCACCTCATGAGGCTGGTTGAGAGAATGCCAAGAGTGTGCAAAGCTGTCATCAAGGCAAAGGGTGGCTACTTTAAAGTATCTCAAATATAAAATATAATTTGATTTAACACTTTTTTTTGGTTACTACATGATTCCATATGTGTTATTTCATAGTTTTGATGTCTTCACTGTTATTGTATAATGTAGAAAATAGTAAAAATAAAGAAAAACCCTTGAATGAGTAGTTCTAAAACTTTGGACCGGTAGTGTACAAATGAAGACCCTCAATATTTATTGAAAAGGAGCGTCAAGCTCACCACCGTGCACTTTCACCACCCTGTTAAGTTCATTATAACTTATTGCATCTTATAGCCTAATTAACTGAATGCTTTTTTAAGTAGTAGTGGGAAGACCACACAACATAGCATCGTGTGACTGCAAATATACCTCGACATGGTTGTTTAATCAACATATGCGCAATAAATCGTTTCCACCGCAATTTGTCCCATCATTAATTTTACTGACACAGAAAGATCCTACCCATGCCGAACAAACATTCTGTCAACATTTCTGAAACTGGATGGAAACGTGGTTAGTGTCAGATTTCGTGATTGGCCCCTGTTGTAAGTTTGTTTGTCTCACATTATGGTTATTATATTGGAGCCACACTATATTGAAATAACCACAAAAAATGTGTTTTGTAGAATGCCCTGACTTAAGCCTGTGGTCTGTGGTAGTCATGCCACCATGTTGATATTGGTTAGTTCAATTTATTGCATGAACATCATTTCTGGTATTGGGATTTCATCGTCATGATCAGGGTTCAGTACTAGCATCAAATTCCTAGTTAAATTATACTGAACAAAAATAGAAACGCAACATGCAACTTCTAAGATTTTACTGAGTTACAGTTCATATGAGGAAATCAGTTCATTGAAATACAATTACTAGGCTCTAATCTATGGATTTCACATGACTGCCAATTTAGCTGGGCATCTGTTGGTCACAGATACCTTTAAAAAAAAACAAATGGGCATCAGGATCTCATTACTGTATTCTTTTAGCATTATGTTCATTGTCTGTAGCTAATGCCAGCCCATACCATAACCCCACCACCACGAGGCACTCTGTTCACAATGTTGACATCAGCAAACCGCTTGCCCACAAGACACCATACATGTGGTCTGCAGGTTTGAGGCTGGTTGGACGTACTGCCAAATTCTCTAAAACAACGTTGGAGGCGGCTTATGGTAGAGAAATTAACATTCAATTCTCTGGCACCAACAGCGCTGGTAGACATTCCTGCAGTCCGCATGTCAATCAACTTGAGACATCTGTGGCATTGTGTTGTGACAACTGCACATTTTTAGTGGCCTTTCATTCTCCCCAGCACAAGGTGCACCTGTGTAATGATCATGCTGTTTAATCAGCTTCTTGATATGCCACACCTGTCAGGTGGGTGGATTATGTTGGCAAAGGACAAATGCTCACTAACAGGAA
The DNA here is from genome assembly GCF_045679555.1 of Salvelinus alpinus. Classification (NCBI taxonomy): domain Eukaryota; kingdom Metazoa; phylum Chordata; class Actinopteri; order Salmoniformes; family Salmonidae; genus Salvelinus; species Salvelinus alpinus. The sequence continues at coordinate 23,136,662 of NC_092106.1, forward strand.
TGTAAACAAATTTGTGCACAAATTTGTGCACAATCTGAGAGAAATACTCTTTTTGTGAGTATGAACAATTTCTGGGATCTTTTATTTCAGCTCATGAAACATGGGACCAACATTTTACATGTTTATATTTTTGTTCAGTGTATCTTAAGTAGTTTTCCTTTCCGTTGATTTGTTAGGATTTGGATGATGCTGATACTGATGCACCTGAGAGAGAACCCTCCTGTCTAAGACACAACCAGCTGGATTTAAAACACCCTCTCCCAGCCCTCCCCTCAGCACCCCCATCTCCTGCACCTGAACCATGTGAGGGCCCCTCGCTCTACTTTGAGGGGATCCCAGGACTGTTGTGTAAAAGCAGCCGTTGAGCGGGGCCAGAGTGAACCTGTGTGCGAGCAAGCAGTCTTCCCCCTAACCCCCACCCACATATTCCCGCCCCCTTCCCGTTGGGAACGCGCCATGATGTTCCGAGACCAGGTGGGCATCCTGACGGACTGGTTCAAGGGCTGGAACGAGTGTGAGCAGACGGTGGCGCTGTTGTCCCTGCTGAAGAGAGCATCTCGTACCCAGGCCCGCTTCCTGCACATCTGCCTGGAGCACTGGCTGGCAGACTGCACTGAGATCCACATCCTGGAGGCTGAGGCCAACAATGCAGGTAGCTAATAACTGCAGATTTCTGAAGAACACATTTGAAACCCTATTGGATTAGTCATATTGTATTACCGGTACACCCTATCTTATGGTGTAAAAACCATGTAACAGATAGACCTACAACCTGTAAAAATGTATTTTACTTGTAAACAATTGCCCCTCTGTCCTTCATCTCTCCAGACATTGTGAGCCAGTGGCACCTGGAGCCCATGGAAAAGGCGGTGTCCCTGCTGCTGTCCCACCTGCCCCTGCTGCAGCCCCGCAACAGCGAGGCCAAGTGTGAGTACATGAAGCTGCTGCAGAAGGTGCTGAGTTACACCATCGAGAGCAGTCTGTTTGTGGAAGAGAGCAGACAGCTGCTGTCCTATGCCCTCATCCACCCGGCCACCACCCTGGACGACCGCACCTCGCTGGCCATGTGGCTCAACCACCTGGAGGAGCACCTCTCCAGCGGCTACCCAGCGCCCTCCCGGCCCCCCTCTGGCCCCTACCACCCCCGCCAGGGCTCAGATGAGTGGCCGGGCTCCGCAGAGGTCCTGGACCCTGGCCATGGCTGGCTGGACAAGCCCCCCTCCTCTAGCTCCTCCCCTGCAGGGCAGAACGGACACATGTCATTCCAGGGTGGGATGCCCTCGCCCATCAACAGCAACAACGCAGGTCAGTGGCTCACATCTCCTACCAAGACAGACTGAGGGAGAGCAAGGACGTGTTGTTGCAGGGAATAGGAATATGCTAAACATAACCGAGATACAATACAACCTTTTCTTCATGTGGTTATGTAATCATGCTATTCATCAACTATTTAGTCTGTGATCTTTGTACTGATTGTCACATCTAAAGTCTCTCTGTTTAGGCCTAGCCTTCATTAAAGGGATGGTTTACTGTGATTGTCTCTAACATCCTGACCCTACTGTGTCCCCTGCCAGGCATGGGTCAGATGGACCAGCCCAGTCCTCTGAAGAGGTCCTCGTCCCTAATCCCCTCCAGTACCCAGGTCTGTGGCGCAGATTGGCTGAACCAGGACGACCTGGGTGGGCGACAGGCCTTTGACCACGCCCCCCTGTCCCCCCAGAGTAGTGTGGCATCCTCAGGCAGCGAGCAGACTGAGGACCAGGGCTCCAGAAACACCTTCCAGGAGGATGGCAGTGGTATGAAAGGTCAGGAGGTCAACCATAATACGCCAGGGATTCAAAGCCAACAACAGGCCAGGGTTGGTCACATTGTTGTTGGTATTTCACTCTGGCAAAAGCCATGACATGCCAACGGCGACTGCACTTGGCGATGGTTGAATTGCCCAGTCAGTGGGATGTTATTTTTTTTGTCTCCCCTCGTGTTTCAGTTTTTTTTGTTTGCGTGTGCTCCAGATGTCCATGAAAATTAAGTAGGACAGCGTTCTCCAACTAATAGATCTGAAGTGTTTATTTTGACATGCACTGCACGGATACGTCAAGCATTCCAGAGCAGTATCTATTTAAGTGATAATACCTGAGAAGCCGGTGTTTGGAGGATATATTGGCACAGGTGTTGTTAGTCTCCAAACACCGGCTTCGAGGGCATTATCACTTTTATACAACGTGTTACCAACATATTCAAATTATGACTGACATATTTTCATGAAAAACATTATTTTGATTAATTTATTCATAATTTTTCATCCTTCCACAATATATAGTCCCGACACAAATCTATGGTTGCTGAAGACGCGACCCAGTCATTCAGTCTTTTTGTTCTGTATCAATGGACGCGACCCAGTCGTTTGTTCTAAATGTTCCATTGCCATACTGGCTGGCAACGTACTTATCCCTTGCTTGCTAGCTATCCAACTATGGCTAACGTAGTCAGCCAGAATAACTGCAAAGTATTTGCATTTGTTTAAGCTGTTTAATAGTGACATTTATTTGGATACATCCATAACAATGAGCTAATGAGGCGCAATTTCGCCTGGCATAGAAAATGTGCTCATTCGTCAGGACACTGTTGTTCAGAGGAGCTAGCCAACAACACAGCTACAGTAACACAATCACTTCAAACGGAAGCTGGAAAGACTGCAAATTAGCTGCGTTTTGTTTTACCTTTTTTCAATTGACCTTTTTTTGTATATATCCATAAAAATGATGCCAGCTAATTCATAATTTCGACTGGCTGAGAAACTCTGCCTGCCTGTCTGTCTCGTCGACTCCCGACTCGTTCATTACTATGGGACAACAGGAGATTCAATTTGAATATTGAAACAATGTTGCAAATGTCGGAGAGACCGACAGACAGCAAGGTTTATACAAATCTCCGCTGTGGAAAACTACATGTTAGTCTTAAAGAAATGTGAGATAAGGTCTTGATGCTTTTTATAGTGGAGATCAAGTTTCTAAGTTGCTTGGCTGGGCTGATGACACAGTGGATTAGTCAGGTGGAACAGAGTAAATAGGCATTTTTATGTCATAGATTTTAGCCGGTGGCGACTTGTGGAATAGACACCGTCTGGAATGCGGTTTTAACCAATCAGCATTCAGGATTAGACCCACCTGTTGTATAATATTAGTTAGCGTTCTATCCTTCTCATTGTTCATGGACTAGAGTTACAAGGACTCAGCAGGAGAAGAATAACAACTTCTGAGCATGTTGTTTTTCTACTTTCTGTTTCAGATGTGCCCATGTGGCTGAAGAGCCTCCGTCTTCATAAGTACGCAGCACTTTTCTCCCAGATGACTTATGAGGAGATGATGATTCTGACAGAGCACCACCTGGAGTCACAGGTTTGTCATCGTTTGTCACAGGTTGGTCAGCTTCTCTCGTTAGTCCTCTCTTTCCCCTGCCCTCCTCATCAGTGTTGAATAGATACGGCCAGCTTTTTGTCCAGCATAGTGATACCTCAATGAGCCATGAAATTAATCATCGCTGCACCCTACAGTTATACACAGCATCCCCAGCACAGATAAACGTCTTTGCTCTGCTCCGTAGCTTTAATGATCAGATGGTAATCAGAAGTGTTGTTTAGTAACTGGATATCTGTATGTCCATGTTTCTGTGAGCAATGATTCCTCCTTTTGTTAACTCTTCGCCGTCTTCCGTCTTCTTCCAGAATGTGACCAAAGGTGCGCGGCACAAGATAGCCCTGAGTGTCCAGAAGCTACGAGAGAGGCCAAGCGTTCTCAAGTCTTTAGAGAAGGTAAATCACATGCTGTCATCACTATTATTTTAAAAGCATTTCAGATTCATTTTTATCTCATGATAGGCATGCTGTTCTGAACAACTTAACTGTTAGTTTCCATTTGGATCCCTGTGGCTTATATGGAGAAATCCAATTAAATGTCAATGAACATATCCACAATAATAACCAATATTTTAGATATGATACGACTCACATTTTCTTTCAATTAAAAGTTAACCAGCAAGTTCCGCGAAAATTTCCTGTCACACTTCAAGACCGCTTTGCTAATAAGATAATGCTATGATTGATCCAACAGGATATATTGGAGGGGGGCAACCTGCGTAACGCCCTACAGGAACTACAGCAGATTATCATCACCCCTATCAAGGTCTACAGCTACAGCCCTCCCAGTGTTTCCCACAGAGATATGGAGGGGAGTGGATCCCCCTCAGACCACACCAACCTTGGGGAGGACAAGGACCTGGCCCAGGAGGGCTTCCAGCACCACCACACCCCTCCCTGCGACGGAGAGTCCTCAGCCACACCCATCTCAGACGGCGACATTGCTGGCCAGTTCACGCGTGTCATGGGTAAAGGTAAGAGAGGACAAGGCTTTTACAGGGCTGAGTACGTGTACATGTACAGTCGTGGCCAAAAGTTTAGAGAATGACACAAATATTAATTTCCACAACGTTTGCTGCTTCAGTGTCTTTAGATATTTTCGTCAGATGTTACTATGGATACTGAAGTATAATTACAAGCATTTCGTAAGTGTCAAAGGCTTTTATTGACAATTACATGAAGTTGATGCAAAGAGTCAATATTTACAGTGTTGACCCTTCTTTTTCAAGACCTCTGCATTCCGCCCTGGCATGCTGTCAATTAACTTCTGGGCCACATCCTGACTGATGGCAGCCCATTCTTGCATAATCAATGCTGGGAGTTTGTCAGAATTTGTGGGGTTTTGTTTTTCCACCTGCCTCTTGAGGATTGAGCACAAGTTCTCAATGGGATTAAGGTCTGGGGAGTTTCCTGGCCATGGACCCAAAATATCGATGTTTTGTTCCCCGAGCCACTTAGTTATCACTTTTGCCTTATGGCAAGGTGCTCCATCGTGCTGGAAAAGGCATTGTTCGTCCCCAAACTGTTCCTGGATGGTTGGGAGAAGTTGCTCTCGGAGGATGTGTTGGTACCATTCTTTATTCATGGCTGTGTTCTTAGGCAAAATTGTGAGTGAGCCCACTCCCTTGGCTGAGAAGCAACCCCACACATGAATGGTCTCAGGATGCTTTACTGTTGGCATGACACAGGACTGATAGTAGCGCTCACCTTGTCTTCTCCGGACAAGCTTTTTTCCGGATGCCCCGAACAATCGGAAAGGAGATTCATCAGAGAAAATGACTTTACCCCAGTCCTCAGCAGTCCAATCCCTGTACCTTTTGCATAATATCAGTCTGTCCCTGGTGTTTTTCCTGGAGATACGTGGCTTCTTTGCTGCCCTTCTTGACACCAGGCCATCCTCCAAAAGTCTTCGCCTCACTGTGCGTGCAGATGCACTCACACCTGCCTGCTGCCACTCCTGAGCAAGCTCTGTACTGGTGGTGCCCCGATCCCGCAGCTGAATCAACTTTAGGAGACGGTCCTGGTGCTTGCTGGACTTTCTTGGGCGCCCTGAAGCCGTCTTCACAACAATTGAACCGCTCTCCTTGAAGTTCTTGATGATCCGATAAATAGTTGTTTTAGGTGCAATCTTACTGGCAGCAATATCCTTGCCTGTGAAGCCCTTTTTGTTCAAAGCAATGATGACGGCACGTGTTTCCTTGCAGGTAACCATGGTTGACAGAGGAAGAACAGTGATTCCAAGCACCACCCTCCTTTTTGAAGCTTCCAGTCTGTTATTCGAACCCAATCAGCATGACAGAGTGATCTCCAGCCTTGTCCTCGTCAACACCCACACCTATGTTAACGAGAGAATCACTGACATGATGTCAGCTGGTCCTTTTGTGGCAGGGCTGAAATGCAGTGGAAATGTTTTTTGGGGATTCAGTTCATTTGCATGACAAAGAGGGACTTTGCAATTACAGTGATCCCTCGCCACTTCGCGGTTCACTTATCGCGGATTCGCTATTTCGCGGATTTTCATAATGCATTTTTTTTTTTTTTTTGGTGCATTGTGCTCTGCATTCTGATTCGCTAAAAACTCACTCCCGCTTCTTGTATCAAAACATGCTACGAATTGTGCTATCATTTTGTCGTCTCGTGCAGTTATGTGTACGTACATAAAACAGCTTGGCAAATTTACATTAAGTTGGCCAAATTATCTTGTAATTTCGAACATCTCCTAAACCCATAATGTCGACGAAACGGCCTACACGTGAGTCACTGTATTTGTATACATGTAATAGTTGCTAATTGTAAAAAAAAAAAAAAGTTTTCTATTTCGCGGATTTCACTTATCGCGGGTCATTTTCGGAACGTAACCCCCGCGATAAACGAGGGATTACTGTAATTGCAATTCATCTGATCACTCTTCATAACATTCTGGCGTATATGCAAATTGCCATCATACAAACTGAGGCAGCAGACCTTGTGAAAATTTATATTTGTGTCATTCTCAACTTTTCCCACGACTGTACAGTGCATTCAGAAAGTATTCAGACACCTTGACTGTTCGACATTTTGTTACGTTACATCCATATTCTAAAATTGATTAAATAAAAATGTTCCTCATCAATCTACACACAATACCCCAAAGCGAAAATAGTTTTTTATAAGTTTTAGCAAATGTATAAAAAAAAACATATACCTTATTTATATAAGTATCCAGACCCTTTGTTATGAGAGTCGAAATTGAGCTCAGGTGCATCCTGTTGCCATTGATCATCCTTGATGTTTCTACAGCTTGATTGCAGTCGACCTATGGTAAATTTAATTGATTGAACATGATTTGGAAAGGCACACACCTGTCTATATAAGGTCCCACAGTTGAGAGTGCATGTCAGAGCAAAAACTAAGCCATGAGGTTGAAGGAATTGTCCATAGAGCTCTGAGACAGGATTGTTTTGAGGCACAGATCTGAAGAAGGGTTCCAAAAAATGTCTGCAGCATTGAAGGTCCCCAAGAACACATTGGCTTCCATCATTCTTAAATGGAAGAAGTGTAGAACAACCAAGACTCTTCCTAGAGCTGGCAGCCTGGCCAAACTGAGCAATCGGGGGAGAAGGGCCTTGGTCAGGGAGGTGACCAAGAACCCGATGGTCAGTTTGACAGAGCTCCTCTGTTGAGATGGGAGAACTTTCCAAAAGGACAACCATCTCTGCACCACTCCACCAATCAGGCCTTTATGGTTGAGTGGCCAGACGGAAGCCACTCCTCAGTAAAAGGCACATGACAGCCCGCTTTGAGTTTGCCAAAAGGCACCTACAGGACTCTGACCATGAGAAACAAGATACTCTGGTCTGATGAAACCAAGATTGAACTCTTTGTCCTGAATGCCACGTGTCACATCTGGAGGAAACCAGGCACCATCCCTATGGTGAAGCATGGTGGTGGCAGCATCATGCTGTGGCAATGTTTTTCTGTGGCAGGGACTGGGATACTAGTCAGGATTGAGGGGAAAAATGAACGGAGCAAAGTACAGAGATCCTTGATGAAAACCTGATCCAGAGCGCTCAAGACCTCAGACTGGGGCGAAGGTTCACCTTCCAACAGGACAACAACCCTAAGCACACAGCCAAGACAACGCAGGAGTGGCTTCGGGACAAGTCTCTGAATGTCCTTGAGTGGCCCAGCCAGAACCCGGACTTGTACCCGATCGAACATCTCTGGAGAGACCTGAAAATAGCTTTGCAGCAACGCTTCCCGTCCAACCTGACAGAGCTTGAGAGGATCTCCAGAGAAGAATGGAAGAAACTCCCCAAATACAGGTGTGCCAAGCTTGTAGCGTCATACCCAAGAAGACTCGAGGCTGTAATCGCTGCCAAAGGTGCTTCAACAAAGTACTGAGGAAAGGGTCTGACTACTTACAGTTGAAGTCGGAAGTTTACATACACCTTGGCCAAATACATTTAAACTCAGTTTTCACAATTCCTGTCATTTAATCCTAGTAAAAATTCCCTGTCTTAGGTCAGCTAGGATCACCACATTATTTTAAGAATGTGAAATGTCAGAATAATAGTAGAGAATGATTTATTTCAGCTTTTATTTTTTTCATCACATTCCCAGTGGGTCAGAAGTTTACATACACTCAATTAGTATTTGGTAGCATTGCCTTTAAATTGTTTACTTCGATCAGATGTTTCGGGTAGCTTTCCACAAGCTTCCCACAATAAGTTGGGTGAATTTTGGCCCATTCCTCCTGACAGAGCTGGTGTAACTGAGTCAGGTTTGTAGGCCTCCTTGCTCACAAGCGCTTTTTCAGTTCTGCCCACAAATCTTCTATAGGATTGAGTTCAGGGCTTTGTGATGGCCACCCCTATACCTTGACTTTGTTGTCCTTAAGCCATTTTGCCATCATTTTGTGAGTATTCTTGGGATCATTGTCCATTTGGAAGAACAATTTGCGACCAAGCTTTAACTTCCTGAGTCATGTCTTGAGGTGTTTCTTCAATAAATCCACATAATTTTCTTTCCTCATGATGCCATCTATTTTGTGATGTGTACCAGTCCCTCCTGCAGCAAAGCACCCCCACAACATGATGCTGCAACCCCCGTGCTTCACGGTTGGGAGGGTATTCCTCGGCTTGCAAGTCCCCCTTTTTCCTCCAAACATAACGATGGTCATTATGACCAAACAGTTCTATTTTTGTTTCATCAGACCAGAGGACATTACTCCAAAAAGTACAATCTTCATCCCCATGTGCAGTTTCAAACCGTAGTCTGGCTTTTTTATGGCGGTTTTGGAGCAGTGGCTTCTTCCTTGCTGAGCAGCCTTTCATCTTATGTCGATATAGGACCCGTTTTACTGTGGATATAGATAATTTTGTACCGGTTCCCTCCAGCATTGTCACAAGGTCTCTTGCTGTTGTTCTGGGATTGATTTGCACTTTTCGCACCACAGTACGTTCATCTCTAGGAGACAGAAGGCGTCTCCTTCCTGAGCGGTGTGACGGCTGCGTGATGCCATGGTGTTTATACTTGCGCACTATTGTTTGTACAGATGAACATGGTACCTTCAGGCGTTTGGAAATTGCTCCCAAGGATGAACCAGACTTGTTTTTTCTGAGGTCTTGGCTGATTTCTTTTGATTTTCCCATGATGTCAAGCAAAGAGGCACTGAGTTTGAAGGTAGGCCTTGAAATCATCCACAGGTTCACCTCCAATTGACTCAAATTATGTCAATTAGCTTATCAGAAGCTTCTAAAGCCATGACATCCTTTTCTGGAATTTTCCAAGCTGTTTAAAGGCACAGTCAACTTAGTGTATTTAAACTTCTAACCCCCTGGAATTGTGATACAGTGAAATAATTTGTCTGTAAACAATTGTTTGAAAAATGACTTGTCATGCACAAAGTAGATGTCCTAACCGACTTGCCAAAACTATAGTTCGTTAACAATAAATTTGTGGAGTGGTTGAAAAACAAGTTTTATTGACTCTAACCTAAGTGTATGTAAACTTCCTACTTCAACTATATGTAAAGGTAATATATATAATATCACAATTTTGCAAAAATTTCTAAACCTGTTTTTGCTCTGTCATTATGGGGTATTTTGTTTAGATTGAGGGGGGGAAAAACATGTAAGCCATTTTAGAATAAGGCTGTAACGTAACAAAATGTGGAAAAAGTCAAGGAGTCTGAATACTTTCCGAATGCACTGTATATCGTGCATTTGGACAATTGTTGCTCTTGGTTGATGTGTGCTGGTGTGTTTTGTTTGGATTGAGTTTTGGAGTGTTTGTGTGTGTTGGTGTTGTGTAGCATTGTGTGAACCTCCTGTCTGTCCATGTGTTGCAGTATGCACTCAGCTACTGGTGTCCAGGCCGGACGAAGAGAATATCAGCTGTTACCTGCAGCTCATTGAGAAATGTCTGACACATGAGGTGAGACCGCGCAAAACCACATCTATAAAATAAATACATTTAAACTTTTTCACATTCAGCCAGCTGGTGGTTTAAAATGTGACAAGGCTGCATAATGCTCCTCTCAACGGTATGTTGTAAAGATAACTTTCACTGCACTAAGAAAGTAATGGAATGGGTTTTTTGTTTTGTTTTTTGCTGCTATGTGCTCTCTCTACTGCTCACTCTCTCTTACCTCTCCCTCTTTTACCTCTCTCTCTCTCACTCACCATCTCTCACCCTCTCTCTCACTATCTCTCTGTCTCTTACCATTTTCTCTTGTCTCTCAGGCTTTCACAGAGACTCAGAGGAAGAGGCTGGTCTCCTGGAAGCAGCAGGTTCTCAAGCTGCTCCGCTTGTTCCCAAGGAAAGCCATGCTGGACATGCCTGTGTACCGACAGAAAGGGTAAGACCACTGAACTTCTCATTTTGATCGATCACTCTCCTGTCATGGCAGCTGAGTTTTTGTGCCATGCTCTCTCTGCTACTTTAGTATGCAGTTTGTCCAGGTTCTCTCTCTCTGCCTCCTCTAGCTGGATTTCCCCCAGGGCTCTGTCTGACGACTGTTCTCTCTGCCTCCTCTAGCTGGGCATATGGTTCCAACTCCCTCCCCACAGCAGGCTCTGTGAGTGCTGGGGGTCTGGCACGTAGGGGGCAGAGGGCATTCCAGATGCCCCCTCGTCTCCCTGCCGGGCGCATGGGGCTCCTGAGTCCAGGTGGCATCGGGGTTGCCTCCCCACGCCACACCCTCACCAGCCCCACACTGCCAGGCCAGGGCAGACAGGTCAGTCATAGGATGGGATCATATGTCATATAGCCTGTTGGCATGGGATACACCCACTGAAGTTCATTTATAGGAAAGTCAGATTCGTTCACAATAAATTATTTTCTAAGAAGTCTTTTTCATTGAGGGTTACAGCTAGTTAGCCAACATTAGATTTAACATTATTCTATTGATCTACACATTATTATACCCACAGGGTGATGAACTATCCTTAGACAACATTTGTTTTGACAGATTAACAAGTGCAACCACAGAAAGTGCTGACAGGTTAATCAATGCAATACCCAGGGCAACACATGGGTTAGGCACTGCATTTTGATATGCATTGGTTCATTATCATAGCTGGAAGAGTCTCTTTGTAGTCATCGTGCTGGGAAGACTAACACGGTGTAGAACATATAGGATGAGTGGTATGTTTGTGATGAGAGATGTTCTGTTGTCCCTGTAGAACCTGTGGTTTGCCAACCCTGGGGGCAGCAACAGCATGCCAAGCCAGAGTCGCAGCTCCGTGCAACGGACCCACTCACTCCCTGTCCACACCTCCCCGCAAACCATGCTCCTGTTCCAGCAGCAAGGTAGGATCCTAGCACCCCCTTCCCCCAAACATTACCCCAACCTCTTCTAAACATCATATACACTGTCTTACACATACCATCCACACCTTGCTCCAATCTCTATTCCCACTGTCTTTTTACACATACCATCCACACCTTGCTCCAATCTCTATTCCCACTGTCTTTTTACACATACCATCCACACCTTGCTCCAATCTCTATTCCCACTGTCTTTTTACACATACCATCCACACCTTGCTCCAATCTCTATTCCCACTGTCCTTATACACATACCATCCACACCTTGCTCCAATCTCTATTCCCACTGTCCTTATACACATACCATCCACACCTTGCTTCAATCTCTATTCCCACTGTCTTTTTACACATACCATCCACACCTTGCTTCAATCTCTATTCCCACTGTCTTTTTACACATACCATCCACACCTTGCTTCAATCTCTATTCCCACTGTCTTTTTACACATGTATGTCTCACTACAACCTTCATTCACATTTCCTTTTATATCCCAGCGATATCTCCTTCCAAACCCAATCATACATGGTCTTTATGCATTTCACCCACATAGCCGTCTAAACCCAATTTTACGGCAGCTTACACATCCCACACACATCGCCCTACAAACCACATTCACACGGCTCCATATCTAATGCATCTGTCAGTTTTTTAAAGTGTGATTTATGGTCCAGATATAGTACACACACAAGCGGGATAACTGAGTGACCTGTGTCTCGTCTCCCAGAATGCCAAGTTCCAGGTGCAGACCTGGAGATCAACCCCACGCTGGAGTCACTGTGCCTCAGTATGACAGAGCATGCCTTAGGAGGTGAGTCAAAACACACGCCTTGCACTCCCACATCCAACTTCTTGGAAGTGTTAGGACACTGATATTTAAAACCACATTTAGGTTAACTGGAATTTTCTGACGTTGTTGAATAGTTTAATTTGTATTTGGCAGAGAGTGAAATAAATTTACGATATGAAATCAAGATGAAAAAATAATAAATGTTGTATTTATTATAAATTTCTTCCCAATCCTTCTTCCTGTAGATGGAATTGACCGAACATCAACAATTTGAAAATAAAAGCAGTGAAAAGAAGAAACCAAACCGACACTTCACTTCAACTGAGGCCTGTTCAGTTTCTCTTGCCCAGCACAAAAATATATGCTTAAAAAACAAAGCAAAATGGTCACTACAAAACGACAACTGTATATGTTCTCTGATATTTTTCTACTTTATTATACTTAACTAAGTTTATTATAAATGGAATACAGATGACTATTATATTACAGGAGGGAGAAGAGGTTACTTGTGCAACATGCTCAATGTCTTCTGCAGGACTGTGACATTAAAATGAGCAGAATGAGGCTCAGATTGTTGAGATTTGAGAGGAAAATGGAGGATTGGTGCTGTCTTAAGGGTGTTCTATCTTACATGTTTCTCCCCTTTTCCTCCCAGAAACACGCAGAGCCACGCCTCTCACCCCCAGATACTGTAACTGTACCGCCAGGGTCTCCCAACCAGGAGTAAGGCACTTGGCCTCCCACACACTCTGTGGAATTGGGAACTAGAACAGCGATTAATCACACACGACCAGCCTGTAGCGCTGTTCTGATCCTAAAACACAACTACAGCTGTCTACACAACCACCCTACCCAGCTACAGCCAGAGCTAGTTAGGCCCTATACGTAGAGACACCCAACACCCTGGCTCATTCCCCTCACGTACCCAGCATGGGTTTACCCCCAACATGGGTATTACCGGCTCTGACACCTCTCCACTTCTACTAGGCCAAAGAGAAGGGCTCTCTGTGAATCCCTATGCTAGAATGATTTTTGGAGTGGCCAATGTGACAGTATGCATGGTAATTGTTAAAAGAATGGCGGTTTGAAGGTAACGTGTCGGCTGGAACTTGCATTGATATTTTGTTCCCTACTACAAAAATGATGATGAATCTCATTTGCAAGTTAAGCGCCGAGGCAAACCCCACAGGGTTGAATAAGGGCTGATGAGGTTTGTTCTGTGGGGCCTGAGTGAGAAATTGCATTGGTAAAGAAAATGGAAAAAACAATTCCAAGAGGGGAGCTGTTGGTTCATCTGTTTTCAAGTAGTTACCTCACTATGTTATGCTTTGTGAGGAACCTTAATGAATTCCGTTTCTACCCTGAGGTCCCATTTATGATTGGCTCTGAAAAATGCAAAGGAAGCGCTGTCTCTGCCTCTCAGAATGAACCAGTACCCACCTCCTCACCCTGCCCTCTACTCAACATGGCCAGTGTAGAGATTTGATGAATCATATTTTTTAAGTAGCCAGAATAGATTCTACCCTACGCTTACTTACAGTTTAAGATTACAGATTAAGACATCGCGGAGACGGCGTGAGCTATGGATCGGAGAACGTACCTCAATCCAGGGATGAGAAATGCGTTTGTAGAATATTGAACAACTGATAGTTTTTAAGTAAACTGCCGTTTTCACCCTCAGTAGCCACAACAGCCATTATGGACTGGCATGTCGCGTTGAACAACAATGGAGCTGATTGGCTGACACTGCCATTCCAAAATGGCTGCTGTGGCTTCTGCTACTTACCACGAGGACGAAACTAGCAGTCGTTCAATATTCTCGGTGTAACAGTTGGGATAATGGGACAATTCGGTGTACAACGCATTTCTCACCCCTGGATTGAGGTACGTTTTCCGAGCAACATCTCACACCGACTCCGCAGTGTCTTAATCTAAACAGGAAGCCTGTCTGACCCCAGTGCAGCTGTAAGAAAGCGTAGGGTGGGAATCTATTCTGGCTAACTTTTTAAGGTGCTTGAAATATGTCCTGTTTGGATCTCTTTGTGTTCCAATTGTAAAACCCTAACATTTATTTAGTGGTATCAGTGTTGAATCAGAAACTCCTATACAACCTCTGTCTTTGAATGTGGCAGAGCGGAGGTGCATGTATGTATATGGTCTTAACGTTTGGATCACCGTTTGGTTGCATCACGAGGCAGGGATATCCATTCGCATTTTATTTCTGCAGAGCCATGGCTGGTCTGTTTCTTTAGTAAACATGGTTATTTACAAGCTTGACTTTTCAACTTTTTTTTACTACTCTCCCTTAATATTAATAACTTGTCCATTTTTCCTATAATTGCATGTTTTCCCCCACACTTATTGAACGATTGTTGTAGATATTGAGAGAGGGCAGTGTTGCACAGTCACAGTAGTGCTCAATGTCTACAAATCCTCCAGAGAGCAGAGATGATGGGACTGGAGTTCAATGTTGATACCTCCTAATAGCACTGTTTACCTCCCTCTGGGAGTGCCCATTTCATGTTCTGTGATGTGTAATGATGGGTCTGAAAATGACTGTTGGCACTTCCGTGCTCATTAATATACTGTCTCTTCAATATGTAAGGCCTAAAGCGCGTAGCTAAGCCTTCTAACACGTGAGCTAGCTGGGTAGAGAATGACAGATGCCTTTTACCACCTCAGCTGCTTATCTACTTGCTGTAATCATCATTCTCACTAGACTAGATACTGTCTATTGAGTGAGACCTGTATGAGGGTATGTTGTTGTACCCTCTGCTCTGTGCTCCTGAAGTTTTTGAGTGACAAGAGAAGACTGACATTGCCTGGCCTTGTGTGTTTGAACTGTCAGATGCAGCAGGCTGATAGACCGTTGATATCACCTGAAATGCAGTGACAGCTTCCTCTCTCTCTCTCTGATTGGCTATTGAGCCAGAGTAGTGTCCTAGTTGTCATGGTTTTCCTCTGAGCTGGCTCTTGGATAGATCTGACTTTATGAATAGATTCATGCTCACTAAGAGAGTCGAATGGTTTAAAAAATGTTCACAAATTTCAGATTCAGATAGGCAACTAATGATCTCAATCTAAGCTATTAAACTGATAATACATTCATACTAGCATGACATGTAATATGGCTCAGGTTGTAATTTCTCTCAATGCATACAATGGCACCTGAAGTAAGTCATGTAGGAGGTAGCCAGTCAACTTGTAGAAAAGGCTTAGTTCTTTAGGCCAGGCTAAATTGAGTCTGTTCATGCCAGGGGTTTGGGATGCAGAGAGGGATGAAATGGCCAATCTGAGCCATAATATGTGAGTTTGAGTCTAGCCTAACACTAACAACTGGCCAAGGAATATGTTTACCCCATGTTTACATTCCAGTGAAATGGGTTAGAAAGTGCACTTCATGAGTCTGGCTTTATTTTCACATGCCAAGCAGAATTATGAGGTACATAGCCAGCCTGTCATACATGAGACTCCTTCTCTCCAGTGGTCTTTCAGATGTGGTCAATGTCCCTGCCTGGCATAATAAATAAGCAGTACGTTGTAGGCTTTTTTTTGCGTCTCTGTCTTGTACAATTTATATTTAATTCTGACTCTCCCAAAAAAATTCTAATGTTTTATGAATGAACATTTTGCATCCCATGCTTACACACTCTACTTTTTTACTGTCACACATTGTTTGAATAATCTGAAATACAGCATTGATCAGATAGACAGTCCAAATAAAGGAGTTACATTGTTTTGCTACGTGACTCATGTTTGTGGTATCAGTGTTTTCTTTTATTCACAGTTGTGTGTGTATATATATTACACATACAGTTGAAGTTTACATACACTTAGGTCAGAGTCATTAAAATTCATTTTTCAACCACTCCACAAATTTCTTAAACTGTATCAAAAGAAATCAGCCAAGACCTCAGAAAAAAATGTAGACCTCCACAAATCTGGTCCATCCTTGGGAGCAATTTCCAAACGCCTGAAGGTACCATGTTCATCTGTACAAACAATAGTTTGCAAGTATAAACACCATGGGACCACGCAGCCATCATACCGCTCAGGAAGGAGACGCGTTCTGTCTTATAGATGAATGTACTTTGGTGTGAAAATCAATCCCAGAACAACAGCAAAGGACCTTGTGAAGATGCTGGAGGAAACGGGTACAAAAGTATCTATATCCACAGTAAAACGAGTCCTATATTGACATAACCTGAGAGGCCGCTCAGCAAGGAAGAAGCCACTGGTCCAAAACCGCCATAAAAAAGCCCGACTACGGTTTGCAACTGCACATGGGGACGAAGATTGTACTTTTTGGAGAAATGTCCTCTGGTCTGATTAAACAAAAATAGAACTGTTTGGCCATAATGACCATCGTTATGTTTGGAGGAAAAAGGGGGATGCTTGCAAGCTGAAGAACACCATCCCAACCGTGAAGCACGGGGGTGGCAGCATCATGTTGTGAGTGTGCTTTGCTGCAGGAGGGACTGGTGCACTTCACAAAATAGATGGCATCATGAGGGAGGAAAATTATGTGGATATATTGAAGCAACATCTCAAAGACATCAGTCAGGAAGTTAAAGCTTGGTCGTAAATGGGTCTTCCAAATGGACAATGACCTCAAGCATACTTCCAAAGTTGTGGCAAAATGGCTTAAGGACAACAAAGTCAAGGTATTGGGGTGGCCATCACAAAGCCCTGACCTCAATCCTATAGAAAATGTTTGGGCAGAACTGAAAAAGCGTGTGCGAGCAAGGAGGCCTACAAATGTGACTCAGTTACACCAGCTCTGTCAGGAGGAATGAACCAAAATTCACCCAACTTATTGTGGGAAGCGTGTGGAAGGCTACCCGAAACATTTGACCCAAGTTAAACAATTTAAAGGCAATGCTACCAAATACTAATTGAGTGTATGTAAACTTCTGACCCACTGGGAATGTGATGAAATAAATAAAAGCTGAAATAAATCATTCTCTCTACTATTATTCTGACATTTCACATTCTTAAAATAAAGTGGTGATCCTAGCTGACCTAAGACAGGGAATTTTTACTAGGATTAAATGTCAGGAATTGTGAAAAACTGAGTTTAAATGTATTTGGCTAAGGTGTATGTAAACTTCTGACTTCAACTGTATTATATAAGAAACTTTGCAACAGTTACATACAGCCTTATCATAGGTCATTCTGATTTATCATACCTATGAGTATGGATTACAAGTGTGTATGTTTTGCATGTAATGGTGCCATCAGTACATTCCATTCCAGTACACTACATGCCTAGTCAGTTAGTCAACAACATCAGGAGACTCAGTAAGTCAATATTTACAAACTACAATATATGAACTGCCTGTACATTCATACATTTCGTCTGGATAATACACCGATCCATTTTCAATACGTTTGCTTTGAAATGTCCTGTGTTATAGATTACATTGAGTTACTTTGATTTTTGTTTTTACTTCCGGGTTGTGAACTTTTCCTTTTCCTGGTTTTATTCGCTAGCTTTTTGGAGAGAGCAACAACGAAGTTTTTATGGTAAGTAAATTGATCTGATCAAAATTATATCACATTTTCATTACAGTATAACAGTACGGTCAAATAAGGAGAGACTTCACGAAAATTCCTGTGTAATACTTTTGAGTGACAACCTTTTTTTCCCCTTGATGTTGCCTTCTGTGTTAGCTCAACTAGCAAACTTGCTTCCGTTATCATGAACTATTTTAGTTAGTTTTTAGCACATTGACAAAGGGTTTTTGTTATGAAACAAATATATGATATTGTTTTTGTCTAAGGTTTAAGTAAGCTAACGCATCTTGCTAAAGAAAAGAGTGAATCCTGAGACGTTTCAGAAGATGCTAGGCTAATGCTTATATAGCCATTTAGCTAACTAACGTTAACTGGCTAGCCAGGGGCACCGCTTCAATCGCATCCAGCGTTATCAAGGAAGGAAGGGAGTAAGTCAGTTATCTACTTGGGTTCTCAAGCATTTTGGAGCCGGGAACCCCATTTGTGATAGCAAATTCATCAGGAACCGCCAAATAATCAACACAACTGGAGTGAGAAAAAATAGCATACAATGAGATTTACTTTGACTTTGGCATTTCATGTTCGGACGAACCAAGTCTCGGCCCCTGGGAAGGAACTTTTTTTGCAGTTTAATTTTTTTAAATTAACACATTTTCCAGGCTTAAAGCACATTTTCTGCAATTCTACATATTTTGTCATGGAGCGGAGCGACTTTTTGTTGTTGCAGCTTTAAACCTCAAATACAGAAATTCTACACATTTTGCCAGGAGGCAGTCTCAAGGCAAAATTTGCAGTTTTAAAGCTTGAATTACAATGAACATTTTATTGGTCACATACACATATTTAGCAGATGTTATTGCAGGTGTAGTGAAATGCTTCTGTTCCTAGCTCCAACAGTGTAGTAGTATCTAACAATACACATAAATCTAAAAGTAAAATAATGGAATTAAGAAATATATAAATATTAGGATGAGCAATTGACATTGACTAAAATACAGTATATACATATGAAATTAGTAAAACAGAATGTAAACATTATTAAAGTGATAAGTGATTCCATGTCTATGTACATAGGGCAGCAGCCTCTAAGGTGCAGTGTTGAGTAATTGGGTGGCAGCTGGCTATTGATGGCTATTTAACAGTCTGATGGCCTTGAGATAGAAGCTGTTTTTCATTTTTTCTGTCTCAGCTTTGATGCACCTATATGGACCTCGCCTTTGGATGATAGCGGGTGAACAGGCCGTGGCTCGGTGGTTGATGTCCTTGATGATCTTTGTGGCCTTCCTTTGATATCGGGTGCTGTAGGTGTCCTAGAGGGCAGGCAGTGTGCCCCCGGGGATGCGTTGGGCAGACCGCACCACCCGCTGGAGAGCCCTGCGGTTGCAGGCGGTGCAGTTGCCGTACGTATACAGCCCGACAGGATGCTCTCAATTGTTCACCTATAAAAGTTTGTGAGGGTCTTAGGAGCCAAGCTTAATATCTTCAGCCTCCTAAGGTTGAAGAAGCACTATTGTGCCTTCTTCACCACACTATTTCAGATTGTCAGTGATGTGTACGCAGAGGAACTTGAAGCATTTCACCTGCGGTCTCGTCGATCTGGATAGGGGTGTGCTCCCTCTGCTGTCTCCTGAAGTCCACGATCAGCTCCTTCGTTTTGTTGAGGGAGAGATTATTTTCCTGGCACAACTCCGTCAGGGCCCTTACCTCCTCCCTGTAGGCTGTCTCGTCATTGTTGATAATCGGGCAACTACTGTTGTCGTCTGCAAAGTTGATCAGCAGTGGAGGTGTTGTTTCCTAACTTTACCACCTGGGGGCAGCCCGTCAGGAAGTCCAGGACCCAGTTGCACAGGGCGGGGGTCAGACCCAGGACCCGAGCTTAATGATGAGCTTGGAGGGTACATTGGTGTTGAAGGCTGAGCTATAGTCAAAGAACAGCATTTTTACATAGGTATTCCTCTTGTCCAGATGGGATAGGGCAGTACGATGGCGATTGCATCATCTGTGGCTCTATTGGGGTGCAAATTGAAGTGGGTCTAGGGTGTCAGGTAAAGTTGAGGTCAAATTATCCTTAGCTAGTCTCTCAAAGCACTTCATGATGACAGATGTGACTGCTACAATGCGATAGTTATTTAGGTCAGTTACCTTTGCTTTCTTGGGTACAGGAACAATGGTGGACATCTTAAAGCAAGTGGGGACAGCAGACTGCGATAGGGAGAGATTGAATATGTTCATAAACACTCCACCCAGCTGGTCTGCGCATGCTCTGAGGACGTGGCTAGGGATTCCGTCTGGGCCGGGAGCCTTGCAAGGGTTAACGCTTAAATGTCTTACTCACGTTGGCCACGGAGAACGAGAGCCCACAGTCCTTGGGAGTGGGTCGCGTCGGTGGCACTGTGTTATCCTCAATGCAGGCGTGATTGCTTTACAGAGGGGATAACTACACTGTTTGTATTCAACCATATTCCCAGCACCTTGCCGTGGTTAAATGCAGTGGTTCGCGTTTGCGCGAATGCTGCCATCTATATACGTTTTTTGGTTCCGGTAGGTTTTAATAGTCACTGTGGGAACAACATCCCCTATACACTTCTAGATGAACTCGGTGTCCGTGTATACCTCAATGTTATTCTCAGAGGCAACCCGGAACATATCCCAGTCCACGGTTGCATGACGTCGGTGTCCGCGACGTGGCTGGTTTTCCCTTTGTAATCCGTGATTGTCTGTAGACCCTGCCACTTATGTCTCATGTCTGAGCCGTTGAAATGCGACTCCACTTTGTCTCTGTTCTGACGTTTTGCCTGTTTGATTGCCTTACAGAGGGAATAACCACACTGTTTGTATTTATTTATTTTTTAAATGGTGGAGTACTGTGGATACCAATATCCCTGTGAGCCTTCCAGGCCCATGTTGCCCAGCGTTAAGAACATAAATTGTAGATTAAAGGAGCTAAATGTAAACATTTTGAATTGTAATTCCAGGAAATGACCTGATACTATATCTACAGTAATAGTGGAATTAAATTACAAATTAATCTGTGAGTAATATTCATTTCAGATCTGGTCCCGTTCCCCACTTTGAGAACCCCTGATCTACTAGATGGGTTATTGACAATGAATATAGTTTATTGACTGTACCAACCGATAGTCTTTGCTGTCAGGGTGCAGCAAAAATACTTTTTCAATGTTTCATGTTTTGTTAATTTAAAGACATTTTATGAATTTGATCCAAGTTTATTTTTTATTACATCCCCTCATTCTTGTAGAAATCAGTTTACAAGTCTCGTGTGATAAAATAATTGTGTTGTATAATGTTGTCTTATGGTTTATTATTCTCTATATAATGTATTTTTTTCTGGCATGCTTAAAAGAAATCTTGCTTATAGGCCTTAGTTATATTTAATGTATATATGATCGTTTGCCCCTAATTGCTGCAGCTAAGAGAAACTCTGTTTTTTGTTTCTCTTGTAGCCCCAAGTGACTGTGACAGTGATTCATGGGACATGCTATTGACAGCCTTTGGGAAGATTCTGAATGGGAGGGCTTG
The DNA here is from genome assembly GCF_045679555.1 of Salvelinus alpinus. Lineage (NCBI taxonomy): Eukaryota > Metazoa > Chordata > Actinopteri > Salmoniformes > Salmonidae > Salvelinus > Salvelinus alpinus. Next base: position 23,157,734 of record NC_092106.1, read on the forward strand.
CTGCTGAGAACTGACTACAGCCACAAATCACCTTTTCCCTGCAGCTGACCCCGACTGCAACTACCATTATCCCAGCCCATAATTAACCTGTCATGTCTGAACCGAAGGAGTCGGGTGATCGTGGGAAAGACAGGGAGCGGGGCGCCCGTCCCAAGGTGAGACAGAGCCGGTCTGAGGAGAGAAGAGATGCCGGCGGGGGGCAAAAGGCAGGAAGAGGAAAAAAGAAAGGGCAGACGTCCCGTGAGCAAGCTGGGGAGCGGCCTGTCAGCGATGGGTTTGAGTATGGGGACCTGCTGACTGGTCTGGAGCCCAGGGACCGCTGCTCCTCCTCTCCACTGAAGGAGTGCAGGAGATGGCAGGGCCTGGAGGGGGTCACTTCACTCAGCCAGGACAGGGGGACAGCCAGGCTGGCACAGGGGACAGCTGAGCCACCAATCAGTGAGGCTGAGGGCAGGGGGGCAGGTGGCAGTCGCACACTCCGCCAAAAGATCCAGGATGCCATGGGGCAGTGTTTCCCCATAAAGACCAACACTCCATCGTCGTCCAGTTCGACTCAGCAGGTCTTTATGCCACACGCTGCAGCTGCTGCAGGGGCTGCCTCCTCGCGCCGCAAGATCCACCTTACTGAACTCATGCTGGATGACTGTCCCTTCGCTGCAGGCACCGAGCTGGCTCAGAAGTGGTACCTCATCAAGCAGCACACAGCCCCCATCTCCACACCTCCCGTAGTGGACACCTTGGTGGTCAGCGCTAGTGGCTCTGCCTCAAACATGGCCGCCGTGGTGGAGGATGTGGATGACCGGTTGCGAGAGCGCAGGCGCATCAGCATCGAGCAAGGCGTGGAGCCGCCGCCCAACGCAGAGATCCACACGTTTGAGGTGATGGCCCAGATCAACCCTCTGTACAAGCTGGGGCCCAAACTGGCCCATGGTATGAATGAGCTTGCAGGGGACGACAGAGCTACCATTCACCAGCAACAGCAGCTACTTCTCCAGAGGCAACAGCAGCACCAGCTCTTGCTGCAGAGCTGTCTAGACACTCTGGATGAGGTGGTGGCCGTGGCCTCCTCCTCTTCTGCCTCAGCATCTGCCTTGGTCCCTGTCTGTGAAGCTGCTTCTGTGCCTGACCCCATTGTTGACCCTGAGGTCACAGCCAGCCTCCAGCCAACCAGAGCTGCCGTCCCCCAGGCTGAGGGTCCCCCTACTCAGGACGGCTATCGCATCCACACCCAGATCGACTACATCCACTGTCTGGTGCCTGACCTGCTGCAGATCACTAACCTACCCTGCTACTGGGGTGTGATGGACCGCTATGAGGCTGAGACTCTGCTGGAGGGTAAGCAAGAGGGCACCTTCCTCCTCCGCGACTCAGCCCAGGAAGACTACCTCTTCTCCGTCAGCTTCCGCCGCTACGGGCGCTCGCTGCACTCCCGCATCGAGCAGTGGAACCACAACTTCAGCTTCGACGTGCACGACCCCAGTGTTTTCCATGCACCCACCGTCACAGGGCTGCTGGAGCACTACAAGGACCCCAACTCCTGCATGTTCTTCGAGCCTCTGCTGTCCAACCCCATCCACCGCACCCTGCCCTTCAGCCTGCAGCACGTGTGCAGGGCGGTGATCAGCAGCTGCACCACCTATGACGGCATCAACGTGCTGCCCATCCCCAACACCCTGAAGAAACACCTGAAGGAGTACCATTACAAGCAGAGGGTGAGGGTACGGAGGATGGACACCTGGTGGGAGTAACAAAGACCTTCTGGTGGAAGTGAACCACAACTAGGCTACTAACTTAACACTATGGAGGCAGGCCTCACTCAGTGGACAACCAGTTGACTCACTCCATTTTCTTCCATTTGTCTTTATTAACATATACCTACCTACTGCATTCACTGTATACCTAGCTACCTGTTTTATCTATTTATAATTTACGGTATAAGACCAATGTCTTAAACTCTTTGGATACTATGTTAATTCAATTCTGATGCACATTCACACATTCTTCTCTGCTCACAATAAACTTCAGATTCATCGTAATGATACACCATGTGTGTAGAGATGTATCAATTCTTTGGGTTGAAGTGAACAGAGTCAAGGCTGGTTTGGTGGATGTTGTATGGAACACGTACAGGTTTAATAATGGGTCAATGAATTACCATTGCCAAATGTAGGCTACTGGAGACGAACAGATGTGACTTCTAGTAGATAATGTGGCTGGCAACCTGCTGGCAAGCTGCTGAGGACCTAGCTGGTGGTATAAACCATTTGTAAATTCATTTTTTATATATTTTGTGTCATTCCTTTGAAGGCGAAAGAAAGGTACTTGAAAGGGAATTTTTGACTCGTCCTAATTACTTGAGTAATCCAATACTTCCCTGTATAGCCTATAGTTTTCAGAGATAAACTAAAACTATGGGGTGTAAGGCAGGTAAATGTCTCAAGCTTCTATCCATGTGAGATTTTACCGTTGTGTTACTTCCTATCAAATTAGAGAACATTGAAGCCATTGCTGAATGCCTAACACAAAAGGAATCCAATTGCATGCGAGTTGAAGCCGTTTGTCAGTGTTAGAGCAAACAGACAGTGAGTGATGATAATAGAGCAGTTTTTTTATGGTGCTGAGAACAGAACATGAAGCAGCACCTGCTGAGAAGAGCTCTATCTCTGTCTAGCTTTGGTCTATTGATCTTCTCAGCCTACCACTGAGCCTGTGTTGGAATCAGAGTAATGATGATGGAAGCACATTTAGGCTACCCTTACGTTTTGATTATTGAGTCATTGTGCCTTGTGCTTCGAGGCTATTGCTGTAGCCTGGTCCAATATACACATTTTCCAGCATGATGGTGATTTTCAGAAGGCCTCCATTTTGTATTGCGAAGTGATCTCAATATCATGTTTCAGTACTGGCTATATCAAAGGGAGCATTGTATTATCAATGAGCTTTAAAAAATAAAACTCCCTTTTTAGTACCTTGTCCTCACATGACCTGAAAACCTTACCAAGCTGTTGTTGAATTGATCTCTTTGTCGATGATGTTTGGGCCTGGAAGGCTGAGGAAAAGATACAGTTATTTGTACATTTCCACATCCCTTCTGCTGGGACTAAAAGCAGATCTGGAACACTTCAATAAAGCAGACCTCTAACGTGACAAACAGGACATTGTATTTGCATATATAAATAGAAACTATCCCTTTAGTAAATTAAAGAAATACATTTTTGTATTTATTTAACCTTTATTTAACTAGGCAAATTAAAGAAATGAATGCCTTTGTAAATGTTCCCAAACAAGACAGAGGACAAACAACATTTAATGTAAGAACTTTCATTTGACGGTTATTTTGGCGAACCATTCATGGATTAATTGCATAATTTACCTATGCAGTGAAGTGATTGACCACTTTGTGTGAACACAATTTGGTATTAATGGAAACACACAAAGAGAGGCCTCTGTGCTAATTGATGTGTGCAGCGTGCAATAATTACAGTGGACAGCCGTCCTGATATTAATGAGTGAGCATGGAGAATGCATCACTTCTGTCAGCAGCCATCTTAGGAATCCTCACTGTGGTATGTCTTCAGATGGATGCTTTGATTTAATCTAGAGCATTTATTTTATTATGCTACTGTTTGTATTTAACCTTTTATCCACTAAGGAGGATGTCACCATACTTGATGAAAAGTTCCATGGCAGCACTCAGCACTGTTAGGGAGCCATCCCACTGGGCACAGACTTCATTTCAACGACTAGTTTTGATTTATATTTGGTTGTTGTCAACTAACGTAAAACCCACAAAAAATATCATGTAATTGGATTTAGGTTAAAAGTTGGGTGAAAAAATGACAAAATTCCCTTATGTTTATGGCTTTTTTCAAATCCAGTCAGTTTTCCACATTGATTCAACATCACATAGAATTTCTTTGTTGACATGATGTGGAAACAATGTTGATTCAAGCAGTTCTTGCTCAGTGGGATGGCCTTGTTTCCATAAGTCTAATGTTAAAATGGTTTCTATGTTGGAGGACACATTTAACCTACAAAAGCATTATTGGGCACATATAACTATTAAAGTGTAGTGTTGTAAAGTAACAATGGATGTGCTCGTCTTGACGTAATGGTGTCTACAACATGTATGCCTTTGCCTGGCTAGAGATTCCTCCAGCTTCATATGCATACAGTAAACTCATTCAACATTCAACTTTAGATTTTTTTTCTTGAGTATTCTCTCTGTAGCTCTCCTCTAGAGTTGATCAACGTTGGCTATAGGGGGCTCCAGTGTTAGGCATTGCCCACCCAAAATGTCATGTTGCCCCCCAATGGATTATGCCTGAGTTAATGTTAAACATATACATTTGCAGTAAGCAAGCTTTGAAACAGCCAAAAGATTTCTGACTGTCCACTAAGGCATAATCTTAGAACTTGCCCTGGAGTTGATCTCCAAGTCCTGTATGTCTTACTATCTTTGCCCTTCCTCTGACTTGTTACGTTTTCCACCAACTGTTTTTATGATGTGTGATTGATATAATCCGTTTCCACAGTGGGAACTACAGTATCACATCACGCTATTAGGGAGGGATGATTGCTCACTGTGCTGCTGTGAAGAAGAGCATTGCTTTCCATTGGGATAACTATCTTGTTTGGCTGAGTACCAACTATGTTTTTGCATGGTACATTTTTTATTCAGATATCTGTCCAAACAACCTTAATTGGATTTAGAGTGCTGAACAAAGAGTGCTGTTCTGGTTGATTAGGTTTAGATGTTGTTGTGGGAAACTGGGAATACTTTCATTGAGTTTTGCAGAATCAGCAATCCTCCCAGACACGGTAACAATTGCCTTTGTACCAAAAATACACTAAAGTGGACACATCAATGGTTTCAAATGAGTGAGGAAAGTAACACTTTTTGGTTTATGACCGGGTCTAAAATTAGTCACCATACTATGTTTAGCTTCAGTCTAATTAGAATCATCCCATCTGCCATAGTGTTTATTAGATGCCTCAATCAACTCCTACGATTGCAATCTCTCATGTTGTTCTAAACATCACTCTCAGTACAACCCACAGAGCAGAGGATCAGTAGTAACGCTGCTGTACAGTCAGGAATGCAGTAGGTGGCTCTAAAGAGCTTCAGCAGACTGTGTGTGTGCGCAGTAGATGGGAGGGTGGTTGGGGGTGGGGTGCTGCGGGGGGAGTGTGACTGCTGCAGCTGCCAGCGCCCTGGCTCTCATCATGCAGGTATTACAGGCGTCGAGGGAGAAGGAGGACTTCACTGCGCCTGGATCAACGTGCCCAGAGGGACACAAGGCACAGCAAGGCACAAAGTTGATTGGCCACACATACTTAGTCTGTTTGGGTCTTTCCCTTCTTCCTTTGAGGGATAATATTTTCCCTCTCAGCCTAATCTGTAGAATCAGAAATCAGGGGGTGGAGAACACACTTGGAATGTTCACAACACCTGAAGACAATATGTTCCCAAATAATATGTGGTTTAGAATCAGAAAAAACTGAAATGGCTCATTGTTGGGGAATGAGTCTCAGGGGTGGTAATATTGTCTGTCTGTATGTATTGGGTCCTGAGCAGGAATATAATCATGAGAATCATCCACTCTGTATCTAGGACATGAATTCAGAGGAGGGTGTATCCAACTGATTCCAGATTCATGCCGGATGGATAAGGCTTGACGAGAGATTCCTCTTGTCCACCCAGGGAGTAGGAATACATTTCAGCGAGCAAGCAGGAGTTGTGCTGGCAGAGGAAACTCTGCAGCTGACAAGTTCTTTCACTGTTACTAAATTAATGCCACAGGAGGCCGGTGGCACCTGCATTGGGGAGAATGGGCTCATAGTAATGGCTGGAATGGAATAAATGGAATGGCATTGAACACCTTAAACACATGGTTTCTATGTGTTTGATACCATTCCAGTTACTTCAATCCAGCTGTTATTATGAGCCGTCCTCCCCTCTGCAGCCTCCTGTGAATGAATCCCACTGAAATTCAGCTTTGAGTATGGATTGCATTATGAATCATGAAAAACAGTACTTTTTCAAAGATTTTTTTTCCTTTCACCAAATAAATACACTTGTGTCGTTAAAGCAGTACTCATAACAGTTTTGAAATATTGCCGAATTGGGTAACTTGTGTTCCCTGCGAACAGCATTTGGTGAATATATTGGATACCACTATCAGTGATAACTCACAGTATCCTACTGTAGATATTTCCCTGTATACAAGCTTTAACTTCGTACATGCACACAGCTTATTTTTTGTCATCCAATATTTTATTGTTTGCTTAGGGCTTTTTGTATGTCCTTACACCACAAAGAAACAGTAGGTTGTATTTACAGTATATGTACAGTGCATTACTTATTCTTTGTACTTCTGTTTTCCCTGTGGCATACTGTATCTTCATGGCAGAGAGTTTCCTGCCTGTCTCATAACCCCTCCCTCTCTCCTGCAGTGGCAAATCCTTGTTGCCACAATGTGAGGCGTGTACAAGAGCCAGCGGATGGCGCACACATTTGATGGAAAGGCATAGCAAAGAACGCCAGACACAGCCCAGAAATGCATTTGCCACAAATTACATATTTGTGTTAGAGCCAATGACTCCTAGCAGTGTTATTATTTTACTTTGACTGTTGGGTTTTTGTATGACTTTATCAATTCATTTAACATCTCGCATGTAACGTGTGGATTATGACAGTATCTTAAGGAAGTGATTTGAATGTGCTAATTAATGATGCTGTGATATGGTACTTCAGAGAAAGTGCAGCTCAATCTCCAGAACTAATTAGTAACATCGCTCTCCTTGATGAATAGGCTATAATCAACTATGTAGAACTATTAAAGCTCTCCTTGATTCACCTGGAAATAGAAAACAAACCAGACTGAAAGTAAACAATCTATTTTGTTTGTCTTCTTCTATTATAAAAGTGAAAAGTATGAGCCACGTACATATGATCTTCTCTCTTCTACAATCTTTCCTCTTATAACAAATCCAAAATATCTATATGGTCCAAAAAAAACAACATCAAAATCAAATCAAACGTATTGGTCACAAACACGTGTTTAGCAGATGTTATTGCAGGTGTAGTGAAATGCTTGTGTTTTTAGCTCCAACATTGCAGTAATATCTAACAAGTAATATCTAACAATTTCACAACATATACCCAATACACACAAATCTAAGTAAAGGAATGGAATTAAGAATATATAAATATATGGACGAGCAATGTCAGAGCAGCATAAACTAAGATGGAGTAGAATAATATAGAATACAGTATATACATATGAGATGAGTAATACAAGATATGTAAACATTATTAAAGTGACTAGTGTCCCGTTTGTTAAAGGGGCCAGTGATTTCAAGTCTATGTATATAGGCAGCAGCCTCTAATGTGCTAGTGATAGCTATTTAACAGTCTGATGGCCTTGAGATAGAAGCTGTTTTTCAGTCTCTCAGTCCCAGCTTTGATGCACCTGTACTGACCTCGCCTTCTGGATGATAGCGGGTGAACAGGCAGTGGCTCGGGTGGTTGTTGTCCTTGATGATCTTTTTGACCTTCCTGTGACATCTTCCTGTGACCCATTGTTTGTGGTTCAAAATGTTTAATGCATATACAGTATCCCCACACTACAGTACTGTACACTGAGTGAACAAACATTAGGAACACCTCATAGACTGACCAGGTGAATCCAGCTGAAATGCTATGTTCCCTTATTGATGTCACTTGTTAAATCAACTTCAATCAGTGTAGATGAAGGGGAGGAGACAGTTTAAATAATACTTTTTAATCCTTGAGACAATTGAGACATGGATAGTGTATGTGTTCCATTCATAGGGTGAATGGGCAAGACAAAAGATTTAAGTGCTTTTCAACAGGGTATGGTAGTAGGTGCATGGCGCACCGGTTTCAGTGTGTCAAGAACTGCAATGCCGCTAGGTACTTTATGCTCAACAGTTTCCTGTGTATCAAGAATGGTCCACCACCCAAAGGACATCCAGCCAACTTGACACAACTGTGGGAAGCATTGGAGTCAACGTGGGCCAGCATCCCTGTGGAAGGCTTTCAACACCTTGTAGAGTCTATGCCCCGACGAACATTTAGCTGTTCTAAGGACAAAAGGGGGTGCAACTCAATATTAGGAGGGTGTTCCTAATGTTTTCTACACTAGGTGTATATCAAACACTTGTTCTCATTAAAGTATAGCTTTAATTAACAATATTGTCTCCATACAAATGTCATGAGGATGTGACTCACAGATCAATTCATAAACATGCACACTGACAATATGCCATTTCACTGCCTGCTAACTGTCTTGTGCAATGATGCTGGAATTAAGATACATTTTAATTTAGACGGAAAGGGAGCGTGTCTGTCAAATGGGCATGTTGAACTTAGAATCAGTGCTCAACAGTGGAAGCCATTATCTCCACAGAAACACAGTTGAGGGGCTTGTAGCTTTGGTCACTTTCAATATTATTAACGACAGAAGATTTGGTTCTCGCTGCAGCACCAAGCAGCTGCAATTAGGAGCACTGCTCTTTCAAGCTCTTGCTCAATAATTAGAAACAGGGTGAATGGAGGGAAGAGAATGTGTTTAACCTTCATGTCTCGTTGTTTTCTTCTCAGTGAATTTGCCACCTCCTCCAATGTTCCTTCCTGTTTTCTGTTAGCATCCTGTTTTTGGTGCAAACCACAGTAATCCAGATGTTTATGAATATATCTGTAGTCCCCTTTCTGTTGTCACGTGTGTTTCAGATGACCAGTGCAGTAAATGTTGTAACTGCAATGGTTTTTATTTCATTTTAAATGTATAATGGTATAAACTTTGGCTCTGATTGTGACATTTCAGTGCTCCTTCTCTTGGCATTTAATGCACAAAGACACCTTGGCTGCAGGCAAGCTATTTTTACCTTTTGTAAATTGCTTTCTCTGCTTAGGAGGGTAGAAGGAGAAACCTTTCACAGCTAGGGATCTGGGATCTTATTTCTCAAAAATAGACAGAATCCTGAAATGGTGAATTGCAAAAGGAGTGTAGGATTAGGAGTTGTGAGGACATGCTTTGCTCTGCATCCATAGCTCATTTTGCATTCCAACCAGGATGCTTGGCTTTCAGCCCCTGACTGCCAGAATAGAGGCGATCCCAAATTCCTGTCAGAAAAGCACAGGAAGCTGTGACCTCCTTTGAAAGGCTATGAATCATCCTGTTATCTTCAGCACTTCACCAAGAGGAACTCTCATTTGAACATATCAGAGTCCAGTCATGACTGGGTAAATGAACGGTGCAGGGGATTATTCACACCACAATGATAGCCAGCCCACAGTTTAAATCTGGGAATCAAATTGGAATGGCTTTTGGAAATACCATTTCTCTAATGCACCAACACCAGATTAAAAAACAGTTACTTTTGGATAGTGAGAGTGATTGAGAATAGATGTGTGAGAGAGAGAGATTTATTGAATTATACTCCTTCAGCACTGCAAGAGCAGACAAAGGTAATGAAGCAGGAAAGCCATTAGTATGGCCTATGTGTGTCTATTCAAATTAACTCTCGGCCTTGCAACTGCGACTCAAACCAACCACCTCTTCAAGTCCACTGATTAAATGCAGTGCATCCCAACACTGGCTGATTTCCCTCTTATTACCCCAAGTCAAGTTCCTGGTCTAAAATTCATTCTTGAGTTGCCCTTTCAAAGGTAACAGTATATCCTGTCAGCAGGGAGCTCATTTGTTCATTAATTATTTTCAATTAAATGGGAAATCGTGGGAGGCCATTGCAAATGAAATGGGCTCCATGCAGTTTCCAGGGCAGGTTAGGTGGAGTGATTCCCTTTATTCATGTTTATAGTTCAGAGCAAACTGGGAAAAATATCACTGTGGAACTAAAACAAGTATTGTCGATTTTGCTAAAAATAACATATTTTGTCCATTTTGTCATACACATTAGATTCAGCTGTTTGAATCCAATGTTTTTTGGTTCACTGGACATCTCGGTAACTTCAAATGCATATACTGCAGTTGAGATGTTTTAGATAATAGTATTTACTCTTGGGATTAATTATAATGTGATTAACTTTTTAGATCAGTTATTAAAGGCTTATGAATATGAATTTTAGGGCAGATCATTGTGCTATTGTGCTGCTGGGGATGGAGCAGTTACATTAGTGAAGACCTAGATGAATTTATTGGTATTGCATTGTGGCATTAATCCCCTAGTCCCATTATGCAGCTCAGAGTGTGTGAGAGAGAGAGCATTCACTAATGCAAAGGACTTACTCTATGAGTTGATAAGAGATGGACTCCCGCTTGTTCTGTTGTGGCTTGGCAGAGTTTGCCAGACAACATTGTAGACAACATTGTGTTTTTAAAGGTCACTACTTCTCCCACACACAGACTTGATGATGAATATGTTGTCGCAACATCATCATATCTCCTGGGAGCTTGGAGACCACAGCGACGTCCGTCACACCACCCACTGGTTTCACATACAGTAGCTGTGACGTTGTAATCCTGACAATAGTTGCCCTGACGATTTGAGAGATGTGTAGTCGTGGAAGGGGAGGTGAGAGAACGGTGGGGAACACCACTGATGGTTGATTGCGTCAGCAGGAGAGAGTGAATGCTGCTCTGTTCTTATTTACCTGTCTTACAATAGCTCTAAATTAAATTAACAATCAGCATTAGAGCACAATTTTATGCTCGCGGGCAGAAATGTAACAAATGAGCCCCAATTGCAGGTATAAATGATGGTGTTCATGCCAAATTGAATGATTCAGTGTAAATACAGTGCCTTCAGATAAGTATTCACACCCCTTGACTTTTTCCACCTGAATTTAAAATGGATTGAATTGGCGTACAATTTTTTCAAATTAATACATAATGAAAAGCTGAAATGTCTTGAGTCAATAAGTAATCAACCCCTTTGTAATGGCAAGCCTAAATTAGTTCAGGAGTAAACATTTGCTTAACAAGTCACATAATAAGTTGCATGGACTCACTCTGTGTACAATACTAGTGTTTAACATAATTTTTTTATGATTTTCATCTATGTACACCACACATACAATTATCTGTAAGGGCCCTCAGTCGAGCAGTGCATTTTAAACACAGATTCAACCACAACTCATTTGCCGGAGAGGAAGGAAATGACTTAAGGATTTTACCATGGTGACTTTATGACTGTGATAGGAGGAAATTGAGGATGGATCAACAACATTGTAGTTACTCCACAATCAGTGGCGATTTTAGCATGTAAATCTTGCGGGCAAAAACAAATATTTGTGGGATGCATGTCAGCTAAGCCACAACACAACACTAAATAATACATTAATAATAATAATAATAATACATTAATTGCACTATAACTGTCACGCCTGCTCCTGCTCCCCCTCCCTGACGCTCAAGGGCGCCAGACTGCCCATCATTACGCACACCTGTCACCCACATTATGCGCATCAGCACAATATTGGACTCTACCGGAGGAACCGGGGGTGCCTCAGCTGGCTCGTCGGGCTTCCACGTCTTAGCTGGCTAGAGAGGTTTCCTTGCCTCGGTTGGCTCGGCAGGCTCTGATTCCACACCTTTGTGGGCAAATTTTGTCATCAAAGTCTGGCATTCTCTGGATTTATGGTGCTTTCAAGACAACTGGAAACTCAGGAAAAAAAAGGTTGAATCATCATGATGTCAGTGATCTTCAGGTCATAGATTTGACGTCATTTAAAATGGCAAGCAATTAACTTTTTGTTCTGAATACAAAGTGCTATGTTTGGGGCAAATCCAATACCACATTACTGAGTACCACTCTCCATATCTTTAAGGATAGTGGTGGCTGCAACATGTTATGAGTATGCTTGTAATTGTTAAGGACTGGGGAGTTTTTCAGGATAAAAAAGAAACGGAATGGAGCTAAGCGCAGACAAAATTCTAGAAGAAAACCTGCTTCAATCTCCTTTCCATCAGACACTGGAGTTACTTACTAAGAAGACAGTGAATGTTGCTGAGTGGTCGAGTTACAATTTTGACTTAAATCTGCCTGAAAATATATGGCAAGACCTGAAAATGGTTGTCTAGCAATGATCAACAACTAATTTGACAGAGCTTGAATCATTTTGAAAATAATAATGGGCAAATGTTGCGTGTGGAAAGCTCTTAGAGACTTACCCAGAAAGACTCACAGCTGTACTCACTACCAAAGGTGATTCTAACATGTATTGATTGATAAATTACTTTTATTTTTCATAGATCTTTTTTTACAAATGTTAGAATTGTTGTTCCACTTTTACATTAAATAGTATTTTGTGTAGATCGCTGACAGAAAATGACAATTAAATCAATTTTAAACCCACTTTGTAACACAACATAATGTGGAAAAAGTCAAGGGGTGTGAATACTTTCTGAAGGCACTGTAGGTTTAAGATGGCAGGCAGCCAGGAACTCTGTGTAAAGCATGCTCAGGCTCTATTACAGCTGCATCTGAGCCGACTTTGATATAGCTTATGTTGTGTAAAGATGGCTAATAATCGCTATTACATATACATACATTAGGAGTTTGAGGGTTATCAGTTAGCTAAGGGACTTTTTTTGAGCTACAGATACTATAATGACCTCTCATTGTGCAGGGCAATTCATTTAAATCCAGGTTAGGGATGCTTTTCGACTGTTAATGCCTTTGACATTTCTAAATGTCTAGTTACATAAGGTACAGTACTGCTAGCCCCAGAGAGGGAGACAGCAGACCCCGGGTGAGCAGGCAGAAGCCAGGGGCCCAAGAGGTGGAAAAAAGGATAACCTTTTAAAATAAAATGAGATTAGGTCTTTCATCCTTGTCTCAGTGTTTTCACTGTTTCCGCCAGAGAGAAACCGTATAGCCATGCTGGTACAATCTGAGAACTTCACATACAGCCTGAGTAATCGAAAAGCATTCCATTGTACATCCTTGTGTCTCCTGGAAATGTCCCCCACATGACTGCTGGAATAATAGCACAGTTGGCTAAATACAGGACTTTATAGCCAGTTCAATGGAATTAATATTTAATGTGTAACTGTGGGATATGACTGTTATAACTGATATGACTTATAAGACTATAGCCATTCATTTTCACCTGCACAATTACATGAGGTCACTGTTCATTAGTTTCACGTAGAAGACATGAGCTTTGGGGTAAATTTGATTTACATTGAGGTACATTTGGTTTGTTTTGAGATACATTTAGGAGATTTAAGGCCGGTCTAATGCATGACATTGGAATTGTCTGTTATATATAAAGGCTTTATAAAGGCTTAATAAGTAGTAAATTAACAACCATGAATTATTCTTATTTAATTACATCCTTTCCTCAAAGCCTATAGTTAGTAAATAACTTTATTTTTGAAAATGCACTTGCATTTTTCAGAGGTTCTGCTCTGCTGTTCACTGAACATCAAACAGCATTGAGCCACACCTGTTTCGCTACAACAACAAAAAATAATATACACTACCGTTCAAACGTTTGGAGTCACTTATAAATGTCCTTGTTTTTGAAAGAAAAGCAAATTTTTTGTCCATTAAAATAACACCAAATAGATCAGAAATACAGTGTAGACATTGTTAATGTTGTAAATGACTATTGTAGCTGGAGACGGCTGGTTCTCTCTTTCTTCTGAAACTCGTCAGTCTATTCTTGTTCTGAGAAATGAAGGCTATTCCATGCGAAAAATTGACAAAAAACTGAGGATCTCATACAACGCTGTGTACTACTCCCTTCACAGAACAGCACAAACTGTCTCTAACCAGAATAGAAAGAGGAGTGGGAGGCCCCGGTGCACAACTGAGCAAGAGGACATTAGAGTGTCTAGTTTGAGAAACAAACTCCTCACAAGTCCTCAGCTGGCAGCTTAATTAAATAGTATCCGCAAAACAGCAGTCTCAAAGTCAACAGTGAAGAGGCGACTCCGGGATGCTGGCTTTCAAGCCCTCAGTCCAGCCTCTCTCAGCCTATTGCGGACAGTCTGAGCACTGATGGAGGGATTGTGCGTTCCTGGTGTAACTCGGGCAGTTGTTGTTGCCATCCTGTACCTGTCCCGCAGGTGTGATGTTCAGATGTACCGATCCTGTGCAGGTGTTGTTACACGTGGTCTGCCACTCGAGGACGATGTCCGTTCTGTCTCCCTGTAGCGCTGTCTTAGGCGTCTCACAGTACGGACATTGCAATTTATTGCCCTGGTCACATCTGCAGTTCTCATGCCTCCTTGCAGCATGCCTAAGGCATATTCATGCAGATGAGCAGGGACCCTGGGCATCTTTCTTTTGGTGTTTTTCAGTAGAAAGGCCTCTTTAGTGTCCTAAGTTTTTTAGTGTCCTTAATTGCCTACCGTCTGAAGCAAGCATCAGCTAGCCTTGAGCTAGCTTTTCTGAACGCTGTGTCCCCTGCTCGTCTAGCGTAGTAGTGCCTACCAACGGCACCCTGACTCACCTATTGCTGCTCTTTTGACCCTGTGATCACTCGGCTACACAGCTGATGCCCCCTGGACTGTTTCAATAACAGGGTACCTCATTTTGTTTACCTGTCGGCCCCAGCCTCGAACTCAGGTCCTGTATGTACCTAACTGACCTGCTCTGCCTATTTTATCGCCATTTACCCATTGTTGTCTTTGGTCTCCTGATCAACATCTGTGATTGCTTTATGCCTCTCCCTAATGTCAATATGCCTTGTCTACTGCTGTCTTGGCTAGATCTTATTGTTTTATTTCACTGTAGAGCCCTTCATCCTTCTCACCTTGCCTTAGATAGCTATTTTGTTCCACCCCACACACATGCGGAGACCTCACCTGGCTTAACTGGTGCCTCCAGAGACGAAACCTCTCTCATCATCACTCAACGCCCTGGTTTACCTCTACTGTACTCACATCCTACCATACCATTGTCTGTACATTATACCCTGAATCTATTCTACCACACCCAGAAATCTGCTCCTTTTATTCTCTGTCCCAACGCACTAGACGACCAGTTCTTATGACCTTTAGCCGTACTCTTATCCTACACCTCCTCTGCTCCACTGGTGATGTTAACAAAGTTAAGCTTGTTCTAACTTTGTATGACACTAGTTATATTAACCTTGTTTTAGTTATGTTTGAGACTTGTTCTAACTTAATATGAAACTAGTTATATTGCCTTGTTTTAGCTTTGTATGAGACTAGTTATATTAACCTTGTTTTAGATTTGTATGAGACTAGTTATATTAACCTTGTTTTAGATATGTTTGAGACTAGTTATATTAACCTTGTTTTAGATTTGTATGAGACTAGTTATATTAACCTTGTTTTAGATTTGTATGAGACTAGTTATATTAACCTTGTTTTAGATTTGTATGAGACTAGTTATATTAACCTTGTTTTAGATTTGTATGACACTAGTTATATTAACCTTGTTCTAACTTTGTATGACACTGGTTATATTGCCTTGTTTTAGCTTTGTATGAGACTAGTTATATTAACCTTGTTTTAGCTTTGTATGACACTAGTTATATTAACCTTGTTTTAGATATGTTTGAGACTAGTTATATTAACCTTGTTTTAGATTTGTATGAGACTAGTTATATTAACCTTGTTTTAGTTTTGTTTGAGACTAGTTATATTAACCTTGTTCTAACTTTGTATGAGACTAGTTATATTAACCTTGTTCTAACTTTGTATGAGACTAGTTATATTAACCTTGTTTTAGATATGTTTGAGACTAGTTATATTAACCTTGTTTTAGCTTTGTATGACACTAGTTATATTAACCTTGTTCTAACTTTGTATGAGACTAGTTATATTAACCTTGTTTTAGCTTTGTATGACACTAGTTATATTAACCTTGTTCTAACTTTGTATGAGACTAGTTATATTAACCTTGTTCTAACTTTGTATGAGACTAGTTATATTAACCTTGTTTTAGATTTGTATGACACTAGTTATATTAACCTTGTTCTAACTTTGTATGAGACTAGTTATATTAACCTTGTTTTAGCTTTGTATGACACTAGTTATATTAACCTTGTTCTAACTTTGTATGAGACTAGTTATATTAACCTTGTTCTAACTTTGTATGAGACTAGTTATATTAACCTTGTTTTAGATTTGTATGAGACTAGTTATATTAACCTTGTTTTAGATTTGTATGAGACTAGTTATATTAACCTTGTTTTAGTTTTGTATGAGACTAGTTATATTAACCTTTTTCTAAATTTGTATGAGACTAGTTATATTAACCTTGTTCTAACTTTGTATGACACTAGTTATATTAACCTTGTTTTAGATTTGTTTGAGACTAGTTATATTAACCTTTTTCTAAATTTGTATGAGACTAGTTATATTAACCTTGTTCTAACTTTGTATGACACTAGTTATATTAACCTTGTTCTAACTTTGTATGAGACTAGTTATATTAACCTTGTTCTAACTTTGTATGTCACTAGTTATATTAACCTTGTTTTAGTTATGTTTGAGACTTGTTCTAACTTAATATGAAACTAGTTATATTGCCTTGTTTTAGCTTTGTATGAGACTAGTTATATTAACCTTGTTTTAGATTTGTATGAGACTAGTTATATTAACCTTGTTTTAGATATGTTTGAGACTAGTTATATTAACCTTGTTTTAGATTTGTATGAGACTAGTTATATTAACCTTGTTTTAGATTTGTATGACACTAGTTATATTAACCTTGTTCTAACTTTGTATGACACTGGTTATATTGCCTTGTTTTAGCTTTGTATGAGACTAGTTATATTAACCTTGTTTTAGCTTTGTATGACACTAGTTATATTAACCTTGTTTTAGATATGTTTGAGACTAGTTATATTAACCTTGTTTTAGATTTGTATGAGACTAGTTATATTAACCTTGTTTTAGTTTTGTTTGAGACTAGTTATATTAACCTTGTTCTAACTTTGTATGAGACTAGTTATATTAACCTTGTTCTAACTTTGTATGAGACTAGTTATATTAACCTTGTTTTAGATATGTTTGAGACTAGTTATATTAACCTTGTTTTAGCTTTGTATGACACTAGTTATATTAACCTTGTTCTAACTTTGTATGAGACTAGTTATATTAACCTTGTTTTAGCTTTGTATGACACTAGTTATATTAACCTTGTTCTAACTTTGTATGAGACTAGTTATATTAACCTTGTTCTAACTTTGTATGAGACTAGTTATATTAACCTTGTTTTAGATTTGTATGACACTAGTTATATTAACCTTGTTCTAACTTTGTATGAGACTAGTTATATTAACCTTGTTTTAGCTTTGTATGACACTAGTTATATTAACCTTGTTCTAACTTTGTATGAGACTAGTTATATTAACCTTGTTCTAACTTTGTATGAGACTAGTTATATTAACCTTGTTTTAGATTTGTATGAGACTAGTTATATTAACCTTGTTTTAGATTTGTATGAGACTAGTTATATTAACCTTGTTTTAGTTTTGTATGAGACTAGTTATATTAACCTTTTTCTAAATTTGTATGAGACTAGTTATATTAACCTTGTTCTAACTTTGTATGACACTAGTTATATTAACCTTGTTTTAGATTTGTTTGAGACTAGTTATATTAACCTTTTTCTAAATTTGTATGAGACTAGTTATATTAACCTTGTTCTAACTTTGTATGACACTAGTTATATTAACCTTGTTCTAACTTTGTATGAGACTAGTTATATTAACCTTGTTCTAACTTTGTATGTCACTAGTTATATTAACCTTGTTCTAACTTTGTATGAGACTAGTTATATTAACCTTGTTCTAACTTTGTATGACACTAGTTATATTAACCTTGTTCTAACTTTGTATGAGACTAGTTATACTAACCTTGTTTTAGCTTTGTATGAGACTAGTTATATTAACCTTGTTCTAACTTTGTATGACACTAGTTATATTAACCTTGTTTTAGATTTGTATGAGACTAGTTATATTAACCTTGTTCTAATTTTGTTTGACACTAGTTATATTAACCCTGTTCTAACTTCGTATGAGACTAGTTATATTAACCTTGTTCTAACTTCATATGAGACTAGTTATATTAACCTTGTTCTAACTTTGTATGAGACTAGTTATACTAACCTTGTTTTAGCTTTGTATGAGACTAGTTATATTAACCTTGTTCTAACTTTGTATGACACTAGTTATATTAACCTTGTTTTAGATTTGTATGAGACTAGTTATATTAACCTTGTTTTAGATTTATATGAGACTAGTTATATTAACCTTGTTCTAACTTTGTATGAGACTAGTTATATTAACCTTGTTTTAGATTTGTATGAGACTAGTTATATTAACCTTGTTTTAGATTTATATGAGACTAGTTATATTAACCTTGTTTTAGATTTGTATGAGACTAGTTATATTAACCTTGTTCTAACTTTGTATGAGACTAGTTATATTAACCTTGTTTTAGATTTGTATGAGACTAGTTATATTAACCTTGTTTTAGATTTGTATGAGACTAGTTATATTAACCTTGTTTTAGATTTGTATGAGACTATTTATATTAACCTTGTTTTAGATTTGTATGAGACTAGTTATATTAACCTTGTTTTAGATTTGTATGAGACTAGTTATATTAACCTTGTTCTAACTTTGTATGAGACTAGTTATATTAACCTTGTTTTAGATTTGTATGAGACTAGTTATATTAACCTTGTTCTAACTTTGTATGAGACTAGTTATATTAACCTTGTTTTAGATTTGTATGAGACTAGTTATATTAACCTTGTTTTAGATTTGTATGAGACTAGTTATATTAACCTTGTTTTAGATTTGTATGAGACTAGTTATATTAACCTTGTTTTAGATTTGTATGAGACTAGTTATATTAACCTTGTTCTAACTTTCCATGAGACTAGTTATATTAACCTTGTTCTAACTTTTTGTGACACTAGTTATATTAACTTTGTTGTAGATTTACATGATGCTAGTTATATTACCTTGACAGTGGAACTTATTTTTTTGTTATGGGAATATTGTTCTTCTATTTCTTTGTTTGTTTTCACCATTGATACCTTAAAATGAGATTAAGCCAACATCATTTTTCATTCATAAGCACATCTACAGTTTGGGTCTTTCTTTTTACAATTAGGGTTTCCTTAGCAATGGGACTCATTAAAGAGTCCTGCTTAAAGCGTGCATTATTTATGTACCCCCACTTTGATTCAACAGAAACCAAATTCCCTTGGACAATACGCTTGAACCCACTAATCTGGTGAACTTCCAGAGGAGGTGCATTGAGAGCGTGAGATCAATTATTTTGATAGAAATAACAGGGCTGCTGGTGGCTTCCCTCTGCAACTGGGATTACTGAGGTCTTCAATCAGAAATGTGCATCACCAAATTCAACATCTCAAGTGACTTTACAGTCTGTCAAAGCTGCCTTGCCTCACTGCTTTGATGTCAATCACAGGTAAACAAGTTGCAGCTGTTGCAATGTCTGTTCTACAGGTATTACTTTCAAGCAGATTTATAGCCACTAATTCAAAGCCTCATTCCCTCTGTCCTGCATCACCAGAGGATTTTATAGAAACAAAGAGACCATTTAAAAAAATTTAAAAGCAAGCAGACAACACGATGGCAAAGTGCAAAGAAAGGGATGTCTGTTTGGAAGAGAATGGAAGATAATTACATTAATGATAAAGAATATTCTCTCGCTCCGATCAACAAATATAATAAGATGCATCAGCTTTATCATTTGAAAAATGCTGAAATGTGAACCCTTTTTATAGTAATTTGTACCAATTAGCTTAGAAAATGTCCAACTTTCAACTATTATCAATTATTCTACATGAATGCAATGGTAGACTCATTACTGGATTGAAATGTTATACGTATAAATAATTGTCATTATAATTACTACTGATACATTATTTACAAGGTAGTTATAAATCAATCAAATTATAAATATTCATTAGCTATTCAATAACTTGCTCTAAGCCCATACACTGGATTTTGAATATCCTATTCTTGTGTGTGCTTTTTCGGTCTACAAAAGTGATAGCTGAAATGGAACTCTCTTCCATCTGAAATCACTCATGCAAAAAGCTAAATCAGCTTTAAAAAACAAATAACACAAGAACTCACAGCACAACGCCTCTCCCCTATCTGACCTAATTAACTGATAGGCATACAGTACCAGTCAAAAGTTTGGACACACCTACTCATTCAAGGGTTTTTCTTTTTTATACTATTTTTTATATTGTAGAATGATAGTGAATACATCAACACTATGAAATAACACATATGGAATCATGTACTGTAGTAACCAAAAGAGTGTTAAACAAATCAAAATATATTTATATTTTATATTTTAGATTCTTCAAAGTAGCCCAACTTGCCTTGATGACAGCTTTGCACACTCTTGGCATTCTCTCAACCAGCTTCCCCTTGAATGCTTTTCCAAAAGTCTTGAAAGAGTTCCCACATATGCTGAGCACTTGTTGGCTGCTTTTCCTGTTGTCTGAGGTCCAACTCATCCCAAATCATCTCAATTTGGTTGAGGTCGGGTGATTGTGGAGGCCAGGTCATCTGATGCAGCACTCCATTACTCTCCTTCTTTGTAAAATAGCCCTTACACAGCCTGGAGGTGTGTTGGGTCATTGTCCTGTTGAAAAACAAATGATACTCCCACTAAATGCAAACCAGATGGGATGGCTTATTGCTGCAGAATGATGTGGTAGCCATGCCGGTTAAGTGTGCCTTGAATTCTAAATAAATCACAGACAGTGTCACCAGCAAAGCCCCCCACACCATCACACCTCCTCCTCCTTGCTTCACGGTGGGAACTACACATGCGAATATCATCCTTCACACACTCAACGTCTCACAAAGACATGACATTGGAACCAAAAATCAGACCAAAGGACAGATTTCCACCGGCTAATGTCCATTGCTCGTAGTTCTTGGCCCATGCAATTCTCTTCTTCTTATTGGTGTCCTTTAGTAGTGGTTTCTTTGCAGCAATTCGACCATGAAGGCCTGATTCACACAGTCTCCTCTGAACAGTTGATGTTGAGATGTGTCTGTTACTTTCTGAGGCTGGTAACTCTAATGAACTTATCCTCTGCAGAAGATGTGACTCTGGGTCTTCCTTTCCGGTGGTGGTCCTCATGAGAGCCAGTTTCATCATAGCGCTTGATGGTTTTTTGTGACTGCACCTGAAGAAACTTTCAAAGTTTACAATATACAATATATGTCTTAAAGTATTGATCTACTGTTGTTTCTCTTTGCTTATTTGAGCTGTTCTATACCACCCCTACCTTGTCACAACACAGCTGATTGGCTCAAACGCATTAAGAAGGAAAGAAATTCCACAAATTAACTTTTAACAAGGCACACCTGTTAATTGAAACACATTCCAGGTGACTACCTCATGAAGCTGGTTAAGAGAATGCCAAGAGTGTGCAAAGCTGTCTTCAAGGCAAAGGGTTGCTACTTTGAAGAATCTCAAATATAAATATATTTTGATTTGTTTAACACGTTTTTGTTTACTACATGATTCCATATGTGTTATTTCATAGTTTTGATGTCTTCACTATTATTGTATAATGTAAAAATAGTAAAAATAAAGAAAAACCCTTGAATGAGTAGGTGTGTCCAAACTTTTGACTGGTACTCTACATCTTGTTCAATTAAAGCAATTATTGGTAGCATGATTGTCTTCGAAATTTGTATTTATTTACACAAAGATTAATCGTAAATATTGCCTCTTTCCCCTTCACTATAATGGAGGATCCTGTTTTCTGAAAACAATGCGTGCAGTATCGCGATCATCCTTGACCTTCGTGGCTTCAATGAGAGGGGGCAGTCATTCTCCCTTGGTTAGCACAAGCATCCTGCCCACCATAGCTGGGTTAGTGAGGCTGGATTCTCTGCTATCTTTAACCCCTGCTGCAGTGACCTGCTCCTATTTCTCAGACTAGATAAGCCATGGTCCATACACCATTACCACAGTCCAGGGAGGAAGGCCAAGGGAATAAATATAGTCAGTTATGATACATGTTCTGCGGGTCATTACACCCTAGTTGTACCACAAACCATCCTCTTTTCCCTACTGCTATTGTTTCCTGCTTCCAAATGTGACCAACAATCATCAATTTCTAGGCAGCAACATGCCTTCAGGTTTGGTGATGATAGGACAGCAGCATAAGGGACCTCAAACAGTGACCATATCACAATGGGCTGCAAAAGACTGTGTGGCTCTAACAACCACACCCCTGGGCTGACACATTTCTGTTTGCAGTTGACTGTAAATCACGACACCTAAGGAAGCAACATTAAGGGGGCACAAAAGCCTCAGCGATGAGAAACTTATTGAAAATAGACATTCAAGGAGACATGGTCGTGTGGTTTGTAATAGACTGACATCTTTGGAACCACTGCATAATTTAAAATTGACTAGATGTTGAATTACTGTGCTAGTACAACAGCTAGCTAAGTATATTACACATACAAATCATCAATGACAAATTGTCATTAAGACTTAAAGAAGGGGGTGTTTTTGGGAAGAAAGGCACTTGTTAAGTGTAATGAGGCTTCTATGCATATGAAGAGAGACTGCTGTGCTAACAACAATAGATATTACTTGGATGGCAACCGGAACGCTAGAAAAATACGTATATTCCCTGTGCTCATTTGTTAAGATGACCCAAATTGCGGGAAAATATTTGGCTGCATGTGTTTGGTAGGCTACAGCTGCAACCATGTGGAGGCTCCTCAGAGGAGGAAGGGGAGGACCATCCTCCTCAGTGAATTTCCTAAAAATAGAAATGGTAAAACATTGAAAAAGTTATCCTTTGTAGATAAAACTATTTTAAATATATTCACGTCACCAAATAATTGATTAAAACACACTGTTTTGCAATGAAGGTCTACAGTAGCCTCAGCAGCACTCTGTAGGGTAGCACCATGGTGTAGCCGGAGGGCAGCAATCTTCCATCCTCCTCTTGGTACATTGACTTTAATACAACACCTAGGAGGCTCTTGGTTCTCACCCCTTTCCATAGACTTACACAGTAATTATGACAACTTCCGGAGGACGTCCTCAAACCTATCAGAGCTCTTGCAGCATGAACTGACATGATGTCCACCCAATCAAAGGATCAGAGAATTTATCTAGTACTGAAAGCATAAGCTACAGCTAGCTAGCACTACAGTGCATAAAATGTGGTGAGTAGTTGACTCAAAGAGAGAGAAAGACAATAGTTGAACAGTTTTTAACAAATACATTTCTTCAAAAATGAATGAGAAGCAAGAGAGAGAGAGCGATTAGTTTAGTTACTCAAACACCTGGCTCAAACAGAGGGATACTATGTTAGCTAGCTGGCTATGACTATCCAACACAACAGTGGAACTCTTCCAAGTCAAGGTAAGCTTTTGGTTTTATTAATTTGTTGCCACCTGGGCCCGTCAGTGTAACTGCTTACTGACTATACACTGTAACGTTACTGCATGATTGTAGCGGGTTTACTAATGCATTAGTTCTATTGGCTATGTTGACTATGCCGTTACTTTAGCTAATATGGGAACAATGATGTAGGCTGTGTGTAGCGGTTATGACATGGTTTGGCTTGGAAAGTTTTTTTGGCCTGGTCACATACAGCTGATGAAGTCCACAAACTAAGGGAAACGGTGAGTGAAGGAGAGTGCATAGAGACTAGAATGAACAGAACATGGCTGCTATGATCAGGGGTGTATTCATTCCGCCGATTCTGTTTAAAAACATTTCTTAAACGGAAGCAAACTAAACAGGAATAAAAATACCTGAATTTGTCCAATATACACTCTTGTTTGCAACTGTTGGACTAACGATTACACCCTAGATAAGCTAGATGCAGGCAAGAGTTTGAAAGGCGGTATTGAATGTGTCACTGTCTGTCACCTCAAATTTGTCTCTCGACCTGTGTGCACCTAAGTATGTTGTAAACTTTCATTAATAGGCTAGGTTGTAGCAACCTCATGATGGGTATAGGGAACATTTGAGTATCATGTAGTAGCCTAAACCTATAGCTGTTACATTGAACTGGGTGAATGAAATATGAACGACAGTCATCCAACATGCTGTAATAGAAGGCCATGCTCATGAAAAACATAATCGTCCTCCCTCATCTTAAACGGCACTGACAACCACTGCAACCATGGCCACTAAAATCTTATTTTACAGTGGCCTGCAGGACATATCTGACATTTCTAAAGGTTGAGGTTTACAGGACACCCAATAATAAGTGAAAGAGTTCAGGGTGGGGAAAGTAAGACCTCTCAAAGTCAAACTTGGGCCATTTTTGTTGATTCTAAATAACCAATCCCAGTTCATATTTTAGTTTGGCTGTTATTATTTTACTGCTTCTGACCATTTGTCCATTGTGCCAGTATGCTGATATCTACAGTACTTGGTTGAAAACGATCCACGGAAAAGATACATAGCTTGGAGCATTAAAAGGAACACATATTTGTGCAAGGTATCAAACACACTGAAGGTGAAGACAACAACAAAATGTTCTACCATTAATTTCACTCATAGTAAGTCTAGACCTAATGCACACCCCAATTACACTTCATCAAATGTAAAAGTACATTTGTGTTTTTCTCAATGCCACGCAGAATAGTCAGTTACTGCATTTAGCCTTCACCCCAAAACACAAAAAATGGCTCTATTAACTTCCATAATGGCTGTCTTCAGGGAGATCAAAAAGTGTACAATTTGCACCATCTGCCTAATAAGGAACCCTACTTCACACGTTAATAATGTTTACATATCTTGTATTACTCATCTCATATGTATATACTGTATTCTATATTATTCTACTCTATCTTAGTTTATGCTGCTCTGACATTGCTCGTCCATATATTTATATATTCTTAATTCCATTCCTTTACTTAGATTTGTGTGTATTGGGTATATGTTGTGAAATTGTTAGATATTACTTGTTAGATATTACTGCACTGTTGGAGCTAAAAACACAAACATTTCACTACACCTGCAATAACATCTGCTAAACACGTGTATGTGACCATTACATTTTTTATTTTTTTTATTGATGCAATTTCCATCAGGGTTACCACGGGGCAATCCTGAACAGTGGCTATGTGTGGTAATGTAATCTATAAATGATGGTACCTTGTCTTCCTACAGTTTGAGAAGAGCACCTCATGGTCTGATAAGACTTGTGTTTGTAAAACCAAAAATTGTTGGTTGCCATCACTGTGTTTTCTACGCTAAAATAACTCCTACTAACTATCAGATAAGGCCTTCAGGATGGTTATTCTATTCTGAGGCATCTGAATGTGTTGTTTACAATTCTACTGAAGAACAAGATAGCTAGGCTAGTGCTTTAAGTAGTGGTTTTCTTTATTATAGTTTAATTTAGTTTATTAATTCGACCATTTAAAAAAACAAGCACACATAAAACTTAAAAGCCATACATGCACATTAATAAAATTATTGAGGATAACACATAAAGTCTGGGACTTATTTCCATTGTGGTTCTCTTGAGACAAGATGGCTAGACAAGATCGAACGCAGTGAAATAATAAAACAAAAACATAAAAGAAGAACATCTATCTCATCATTCCAGTTACATCATAGGGGTTAAACTTCTACTGTTTCATCACAAACACGAGTCCATGTTCATTTGCATAATTCTCCCTTGTAAAGTTAATATACTGAACCAGTATTTTGCCGCTAGTGTTTTGTACTGTATAGATATGCTAATAGAAAACAATTATTTTCCAGTGTCCATGCCATTGTTAGATGGCCACAGGTACTGTAATTTATAACATTGTTTTCACAAGTATTTGAGAACCACCATCTATACTGTTCTTCAGTTGCATGCGAACAAGATGTAACAGTTACAAGGAGGATGTTCGTCTTTTCTCAATTCACTAGGGCTCACACACTAACACAGTTCTGTAAAGTACTTAAGTAAAAATACTTTACAGTACTACTTCATTCGTATTTTTAAAAAATATTTATATTTTTGACAACTTTTACTTCACTATATTCCTGAATAAAATAATGTACTTTTTACTCCATACCAATTACCCCGGACACTCAAAAGTACTCTTAACATATTGAATACTTAGCGCGTGTAACGAAAGTCATTTTCTTCCTCCTCCTCAGACGAGGAGAGGCGAGAAGGATCGGACCAATACGCAGAGTGGTTAGTTTCCATAGTGATTTAATATATAACAAAACAATATGCGATACAAAATAACAAAATAACTACAGTGACAGTCCCGTGTGGCACAACTACTGACACGGAAAACAAACACCCACAAAACACACGTGAAACCCCGGCTGCCTAAGTATGATTCTCAATCAGGGACAACGATTGACAGCTGCCTCTGATTGAGAATCATACCAGGCCGACCACACAAAATCCCAACATAAAAATCACACATCGACAACCCACCCAACTCACGCCCTGACCATTCTAAAGAGATACAAAAACAAGGGAAAACAGGTCAGGAACGTGACAGCTGGACAGGAAAATGGTACAATTCACACACTTATCAAGAGAACATCCCTGGTCATCCCTGTTGCCTATGATCAGGTGGGCTCACTAAACACACATGCTTCATTTGTAAATGACGTCTGAGTGTTGTAGTGTGCTCCTGTCTACCCGTAAATAAAAAAAACATGAAAATGTAATGTTACAATTTGTGCCGTCTGGTTTGCTTTTTATAAATTATTTGAAATGATTTATACTTTTACTTTTAATACAGTACTTAAGTATATTTTA
Organism: Salvelinus alpinus; assembly: GCF_045679555.1. Classification (NCBI taxonomy): domain Eukaryota; kingdom Metazoa; phylum Chordata; class Actinopteri; order Salmoniformes; family Salmonidae; genus Salvelinus; species Salvelinus alpinus. The sequence continues at coordinate 23,184,485 of NC_092106.1, forward strand.
GCAATTACATTTACTTTTGATACTTAAGTATACTTAAAACCAAATATTTTTAGACTTTTACTCAAGCAGTATTTTACTGGGTGTCTTTCACTTTTACTTGAGTAATTTTCTATGAAAGTAGCTTTGCTTTTACTCAAGTATGACAATTGGGTACTTTTTCCACCAATGCACAAGCGGCTACAAACTGCGGTCAATATCTCATGCATAGTGTATTAGATGTCAGGTCTTGTTTTTATCTGCTTAGTGTTTATACGTCAGCTCCCGCCAGGGCTGGTCGTCATGTGAAGACCACGGCATGGCCTCTGGGACAGGCTGCTTAATGATAATACATCTTACTATTCAGGAAGAGCACTAAGACTGCTAACTGTTAATGCAGTGTATGGCATGCCACACAGATATCCCCTAGACCAGAGGCAGTCAAACTTTTTCAGTGGGGACTCAATTTTATTTCCGCCAGAATTTCTAGGGACCCTAGTTTTTCCCAAAGAATTTCTCGCGACCTCAACCTCCAACCCAAATACAATGACACAACCTTAATATCAGTAAATGTAGATTTTTACATCAACAAGTAACCTTCAATTAATTGCATTTTCCTCTCTTTTAAAATGAAAAGAAACCAATAAATACAATTTTGTATATTGTCCCATACAATAATATCTACTCTTAATAATTATATACACAGTTCATTCAGAAAGTATTCAGACCGCTTGACTTTTTACACATTTCTTTACATTACAGCATTATTCTAAAATTGATTAAAAAATAAAAATCATCAATCTACACACAATACCCCAGAATGACAAAGCAAAAACAGGTTTTTAGATATAAAAAATATAATAATAAAATGAAATATCACATTTACATGAGTATTCAAACCATTTACTCAGTTCTTTGTTGAAGCACCTTTGGCAGTGATTGTAGCCTCAAGTCTTCTTGGGTATGGCTCTACATGCTTGTTCGATCTGGTTCAAGTCCGGGCTCTGGCTGGGCCACTCAAGAACATTCAGAGACTTGTCCTGAAGCTACTCCTGCCTTATCTTGGCTGTGTGCTTAAGGTTGTTGTCCTGTTGGAAGGTGAACCTTCGCCCCAGTCTGAAATCCTGAGTGCTCTGGAGCAGGTTTTCATCAAGGATGTCTCTGTACTTTGCTCCGTTAATCTTTCGCTCAATCCTGACTAGTCTTCCCTGCCTCTGAAAAACAACGCCACAGCATGATGCTACCACCACTATGCTTCACAGTAGGGATGGTGACAGGTTTCCTCCAGACGTGATGCTTGGCATTCAGGTCAAAGAGTTCAATCTGGTTTCATCTTACCAGAGAATCTTGTTTCTCATAATCTGAGAGTCCTTTAGGTGCCTTCTGGCAAAAAAAATAATATTATTATCATACATTTTTTGGGGGGGGACACCACCGCAGTTCCCCAGCGACCCCTAGACAGAGGGAATACTTCCATATCACACTTGTAATTGGACAATCAGGGCATAAGTACTGCAGTTTTGGCACCCAAATGCTAAGCAATAGCAATTTGTATTGTGCCTTTTTCCAATCAAAGTAGATGCCTGCCACCGGATTGGACACAAATAAATGCAATTTAGATACGCTAATTGAATTCAGATTTGTCTACATGAATGTCAACAATAATTTTAGCCGTAAGAAGTATGATATATGATATGCTCCAAAGTTGGGAGTCTACAAAATAGTCTCACCATAAACAAACTCTTGGCTATCCTGCTGAATCCAATTGCTATTCAAAATATGGGTATACCTCTTTGAGGTTAGAATATTTTTTGGTCAATAGGACATTTTCATTAAGTTATGCAATTTAAATTATGTTTCATATCTAATCACCGCTACAGGGCAATTTGTCATGTCATTAAATATTTTAATTGGACATCAAATTTTGTCCAAGTAAATGTTACATTAAATTAACATGTATCATATTTTTTTTCTGAATAACGCTTCACAAATGCCAATCACATGTAGGCTACATGTACTAATCATGTGCTGCTAATAAGATAAAGTGGTGAGATGGCAGTAACAGCTGTATGCATGTGGCATTACAGCATCACATTAATAACTCTGTCATTTTAGATGATGCCAACCAATAAACTAACATGGTTTGTGGCGATGTTCTTATTTTCCTACTGGTTTGTTGCTGTGTATTGGACTTTGGCCAGCAGATAGTAGTAATACCCCTGTCATAACTAGTCAAGCAAGTAAGCAGCATAACTTATACTGGTTTACCGTTTCTCAGGACGAAATGTTAATTAGATAGAGCACAGTGTCGAAACTGGTTGAGAATAAAAGGTTATACAGACCCTTTTAAAACATAGAGTCTATTGCTTTATTGGTTTACATTGTAAGGAAACTTTTGGGACAACACTCTGCCTTAAATAAATAACATATTTAGTGAGTTTTTTTACTCGATCATGACAAAAAGTTAACCTGATCTATAGTAATACAGTACATTTTCAGTACATTTTCAAATGTAGCCTACACCTGTTGGGCATGTGGACGTTTACTGGTAAGATGTTCAGATTGAAAGTTCTTTGACTTATAAAACCACTCACCTCCTCTATGACCTTTCCTGAATTAGATAAAGGTGTAACCACACTTGTTAGACACACAGTTAGACACACTGCTCACCACTGTTTTCTCAGTCATTCAAAACAACCAGAGCTGGAGGGAGATGTCTTGCTGCGAATTCGCTTTAAAACCCTTTCAAACCATCCAGACATTGACAAACATGCACATTCAAATTCAAATGTATCAAGTGCAGCTGTTGAAGCGAGCTAACAATTTCGCCCGCTTTGCGCTGTAGGAATGGAGTTTGACCCTGGTGGTTTATGCGGTGCTGTTAGAAAGCTTGTACAAGTAGTGGTGCTGAGGATTTGATGAAAGTAGAGACTGGGAGTTAGGGGGAATGAGGGGTGAGGAAGAGAGCCTCTTTGATCTCATACTCCTTGAATGAATGCTGGCATAAACCACCGCGTTCACTATCAGGGGTCACTGAGATAGTATTAACATTAGTGTAGCTTGAAGAGACAGAGAAAGATTGACAGGTTGCACACACCAGATAGCTGACTGTTTACTACTGTAAATCCAGTGTGGGTAGGACAATGGCAATGTGGGTAGGGGATGGCTGCCGCTTTACGGGCTCCTAACTAATTGCGCTATTGGGTGTGTTTTTTTTGTGTTATTTGTAACTTATTTTCTACATAATGTCTCTTATGACCGAAAAGAGCTTCTGGATATCAGAACTCACCTCGTACTGGACAAATATTTTTTCTTCAACAAGTCGGACGCGAAGTATTAACTTCAGGCACCGGACAAGGCCCAAATCCCTGTCATTCGCATAAAGAAGAGACAGAGACAGAGGGGACGTAGGTCGAGGTGCCTTGTAAGTAACCCACCTCTACCATCCGTCCTATTAGCCAATGTGCATTCATTGGATAATAAACTGGATGAGCTCCGATCAAGACTATCCTACCAACGGGACATTAAAAACTGTAATATCTTATGTTTCACCGAGTCGTGGCTCAACGACAAAAATGAATAACATACAGCTGGCAGAGTTGACTGGAATATGTTCCGGGATTCTTTCAATGGCATTGAGGAGTACACCACATCAGTCACTGGCTTTATCAATAAGTGCATTGATGACGTCATACCCACAGTGACCGTACGTACATACCCCAACCAGAAGCCATGGATTACAGGCAACATCCGCACTGAGCTAAAGGGTAGAGCTGCCACTTCAAGGAGCGGGACTCTAACTCAGATGCTTATAAGAAATCCCGCTATGCCTTCCGATGAGCCATCAAACAGGCAAAGCGTCAATACAGGACTAAGATTGAATCCTACTACACCGGCTCCGACGCTCGTCGGATGTGGCAGGGCTTGCAAACTATTACGGACTACAAAGGGAAGCACAGCCACGAGCTGCCCAGTGACACAAGCATAGCAGATGAGCTATGACTTCTATGCACACGAGGCAAGCAACACTGAAGCATGCATGAGAGCACCAGCTGTTCCAGATGACTGTGTGATCACGCTCTCCGTAGTCAATGTGAGTAAGACCTTAAAACAGGTCAACATTCACAAGGCCTCAGGGCCAGATAGATTACCGGGACGTGTACTCCGAGCATCCGCTGACCAACTGGCAAGTGTCACTGACATTTTTAACCTGTCCCTGACCGAGTCTGTAATACCAACATGTTTCAAGCAGACCACCATAGTCCCTGTGCCAAAGAACACCAAGGTAACCTGCCGAAATGACTTCTGACCCGTAGCACTCACGTCTGTAGCCATGAAGTGCTTTGAAAGGCTGGTCATGGCTCATATCAACACCATTATCCCAGAAATCCTAGACCCACTACAATTTGCATACCGCTCCAACAGATCCACAGATGACACAATCTATATTGCACTCCACACTGCACTTTCCCCCCTGGACAAAAGGAACACCTATGTGAGAATGCGATTCATTGACGACAGCTCAGCGTTCAACACCATATTGCCCTCAAAGCTCATCACTAAGCTAAGGACCCTGGGTCTAAACACCTCCTTCTGCAACTCGATCCTGGACTTCCTGATGGGCTGCCCCCAGGTGGTAAGGGTAGGTAACAACACATCTGCCCTGCTGATCCTCAACACAGGGGCCCCACAGGGGTGGGTGCTCAGTCCCCTCCTGTACTCCCTATTCAGCCATGACTGCGTGGAAAAGCATGACCCATACCATCATTAAGTTTGCCGACAACACAACAGTGGTAGGCCTGATCATCCACAATGATGAGACAGCCTATAGGGAGGAGGTCAGAGACCTGGCAGTGTGGTGCTAGGCAAACAACCTGTCCCTCAACGTGATCAAGACAAAGGAAATTATTGTGGACTACAGGAAAAAGGAGAGCCGAGCATTCCCATTCTCATCGACGGGGCTGTAGCAGGTTGAGAGCTTCAAGTTCCTTGGTGTCCACATCAACAACGAAGTATCATGGTCCAAACACACCAAGACAGTCGTGAAGAGGGCAAGACAACGCATATTCCCCCTCAGGAGACTGAAAAGTTTTGGCATGGGTCCTCAGATCCTCAAAAAGTTGTACAACTGCACCATCGAGAGCATCCTGACTGGTTGCATCACCGCCTTCCGACCGCAAGGCACTACAGAGGGTATTGCGTACAACCCAGTACATCACTGGGGTCAAGCTTCCTGCCATCCAGGACCTCCAGGACTTCTATACCAAGCGGTGTCAGAGGAAGGCCCTAAAAATTGCCAAAGACTCCAGCCACCCTAGTCATAGACTGTTCTCTCTGCTACCGCACGGCAAGCGCTACCGGAGTGCCAAGTCTAGGTCCAAAAGGCTTCTTAACAGCTTCTACCCCCAATACATGACTCCTGAACAGCTAATCAAATGGCTACCCGGACTATTTGCATTGAGTGCTTGTAAGTAAGCATTTCACTGTAAGGTCTACTACACCTGTTGTATTCGGCGCATGTGATAAATACAATTTGATTTGGTTTGATTTGACAATAGCAATGTGTTTGGCAGGTACTTCTAAAACTACACACCGAAATTAGCCTAACTGTTTAACTTCTCTAGGATAGGGGGCAGCATTTTCACGTTTGGATGAAAAGCATACCCAAATTCAACTGCCAGCTACTCATCCCCAGAAGATAAGATATGCATATTATTAGTAGATTTGGATAGAAAACACTCTGAAGTTTCTAAAACTGTTTTGAATCATGTCTGTGAGTGTAACAGAACTTATTTAGCAGGCAAAACCCCGAGGGCAAATTATTCAGATTTCTTTTTTTTGAGGTCACTCTCTTTTCAATGGGATTTCATTGGGAATCCAGATTTCTAATTGACCTTCTTGCAGTTCCTACTGCTTCAACTGGATGTCAGCAGTCTTTAGAAATTGGTTGAGGTTTTTTGCTTTGTGTAATGAAGAAGTACGGCCATCCAGAACGAGGGTAACTTGAAGTGTACTGTTAGATAGAGGCGCGTGACCAGAAAGCTAGCTACAGTTTGTTTTCCTCTTGTATTGAACACAAATCATCCCGTCTTCAATTTTATCGATTATTTACGTTAAAAAATACCTAAAGTTGTATTACAAAAGTAGTTTGAAATGTTTCGGCAAAGTTTACAGGTAACTTTTGAGATATTTTGTAGTCACGTTGCACAAGATGGAACCGGTGTTTTTCTGGATCAAACGCGCCAAATAAATTGACATTTTGGATATATATCGACGGAATTAATCGAACAAAAGGATCATTTGTGATGTTTATGGGACATATTGGAGTGCCAACAACAGAAGCTCGTCAAAGGTAAGGCATGAATTATATTTTTATTTCTGCGTTTTGTGTCGCGCCTGCAGGGTTGAAATATGCTTCTCTCTCTTTGTTTACTATGGTGCTATCCTCAGATAATAGCAACGTTTGCTTTCGCCGAAAAGCCTATTTGAAATCTGACATGTTGGCTGGATTCACAACAAGTGTAGCTTTAATTTGGTGTATTGCATGTGTGATTTCCTGAAAGTTAGATTTTTATAGTAATTTATTTGAATTTGGCGCTCTGCATTTTTGTGGGACGTTAGCATCCCACATATCCCAGAGAGGTTAACGAACCAGCAAGTCTAATTAAGCAATAAGGCCCGAGGGAGTGTGGTATATGGCCAATATACCACGGCTAAGGGCTGTTCTTAAGCACGACGCAATGCGGAGTGACAGGATAGAGCCTTTAGCCGTGGTATATTGGCCATATACTACAAACCCCCAGTGTGCCTTTTTTGCTATTTGAAACTGGTAACCAACAGAATTAGAGCAGTAAAGAAATTATGTTTTGTCATACCCGTGGTTTACGGTCTGATATACAACGGCTGTCAGCCAATCAACATTCAGGGCTCAAACCACCCAGTTTATTATTACATATAAATCACTGTCTCCTGCAGCAAAATAATGTTGCACTGGCGACTCAATAGTTTTCATGTTTTCTTGCAAAGTCTCAGCGCACGTATACAGATACACACCCATTTTCTTCATAGCAGACAGTGATTTTTCATTAAGAAATCCATTATGTGGGTATCTTGTCAAGAGAACAAATTATCTTTGGTGTCATTCTATCCTCCTTAAGCCCTTGTGTGGAATCCACAGTACTAGCAGACTGGTATTACCTTTTTCTGATGATAAGATCATATTTTGTTTGTCACACTGAAATTTGATTTGGGATTTGCAGCCTACCTGTGTGTGTGCTGGACATACACATCAATACTGCCACATTGTTTATTTGAAATATACTGAATAGGCAAAGGTGGCTAGCAGAGAAGTAGTGTCATTCATCTGCCATTGTCTTCTTTGACGTCTGGTAGCAAGGGTCAGTAGAATACTTTTAGTCAAGGGAGATTATAAACCAGACCTACCTTTCACTATTAGAAGTGGTTTCAGACCTAAAAACACATGATCAACAAACCATCAATTCTTTGAAGGTATTTTTACCACAACCTGTAACAGTCTTTGGATTTATATTGTGACTGCATGGTGTGACCCCATTCTTATGTAATTCTTTATTATACACTCCATCCTGTTACTCATCTAATTTCTCTTCATCAGACTGGTAACAATTTCTTTGCTGTCGACAATGATTACATCAGTATGCTTTTTATCTGTTAGGCTAGTTTCATTCCCTTTTTTTAATTTCCCGCTCATCAATTTTTTCCCCTATTGCAGTTATGAATATTCAAAACGTGTTTAATCACAACAGGAGACGCAACATAGTTTCCACTGTATATACCCCTGCATTAATTACTACAGAAGAAGCTACCTAGTTTCCACTGTATATACCCCTGCATTAATTACTACAGAAGAAGCTACCTAGTTTCCACTGTATATACCCCTGCATTAATTACTACAGAAGAAGCTACCTAGTTTCCACTGTATATACCCCTGCATTAATTACTACAGAAGAAGCTACCTGGTTTCCACTGTATATACCCCTGCATTAATTACTACAGAAGAAGCTACCTAGTTTCCACTGTATATACCCCTGCATTAATTACTACAGAAGAAGCTACCTAGTTTCCACTGTATATACCCCTGCATTAATTACTACAGAAGAAGCTACCTAGTTTCCACTGTATTTACCCCTGCATTAATTACTACAGAAGAATCTACCTAGTTTATATATACAGTACTCCTTTATATAGGCCACGTAAGGGAGCCCTTAATGTGGGTAAACTGGCAGCGTTTCTACGACAAATGAATGATGCCTCTGTTCTGCTGGCAGAGGGAACACTTTGACACTGTCTGCTTCTGCATTGACATTCTGCTGCTGAGAAAGAAGCAAACGTGGCAAGCAAAGATAACAAGCTCACTCTTAATCTCCCCCTGTGTTTTTGTGCAGGTATTTTCATTAAAACCAGTTGAACACACCAAGATCAAAGCACACAAACAGTCTTAAAATGCTGTCACCTCATATCGTATTCATAGAAAGATGACCCAAAAGCTATTTCTATGTGGGTTGGTGTAAAATCAGGCACACAGGGATGTATTTGTGTTTTGACAGGGCTGAAAGCCATCAAGACAACATGAGACTGCTCTGACCTTAATAAAATTGGATTATTGTCATAAATACATCAAAACGCCCTCAAAGTGTGTTCATCTAGTCCTCAATCAGACAGTTTTACTCAGTGACTCAACAGCTGAAAATAAAATCAAGTGCTCTGTTGTTAAAGATTTGACAATTACTTACGGTGGAAAGAACCTTCATTTTTGTATTTCAATAGGAAAATTATGCTTCTACATTCACTGTTATACCTCTCACTCTCATTTACCCATCCATCCATCCCTCTCTCTCTCTCTCTCTCTCTCTCTCTCTCTCTCTCTCTCTCTCTCTCTCTCTCTCTCTCTCTCTCTCTCTCTCTCTCTCTCTCTCTCTCTCTCTCTCTCTCTCTCTCTCTCTCTCTCTCTCTCTCTCTCTCTCTCTCTCTCTCTCTCTCTCTTACCCTCTCTCCATCTATCCCTCTCTCTCTGTCTCTCTCTCACACCATCTCCCTCACCCTCTTGCTCTCGTACCCCCTCTCTCTCTTCTCTCTATCTCTCTCTAACCATCACTCTCTTACGCTCTCTCTCTCTTTCTCTCTCACACCATCTCCCTCTCTCACCCACTTGCTCTCGTACCCCCCTCTCTCTTCTCCCTCTCACTCTCTCTCTCTTTCACACACCATCTCTCTCTCTCTTTCTCTCTCTCTCTCTCTCTCTCTCTCTCTCTCTTTCTCTCTCTTTCTCTCACTAGCTCTCTCTCACCCTCTCTCTTTTACCTCTCTTTCACTATCTCTTGCTCACCCTCTCTCTTTCTTTAACCTCTCTCTCTCTCTTTCTCTCACCATCTCGCTCTCTCTCTCTCTCTCTGTGCTCTCTCGCTCTTTCCACAGTATATACATTGAGCGTGTGTGCCTTCTGTCCTTGTCTAGACAGGATATAATGTCCTTGATCAAAAAATACAATATTAATATTCCTCTAACTCATTAAATTATTTTGAATTCATTAGGACTTGTCTCAGTGCCAACAGAGGAGAAATTCTGAGAGAGCTTAAAAGTTATCAAACGGTAAGCATATCATGGCAGATATCTCCACTGTTCAAAAGGAGCTTTTATCTCCTCTTTCTTGCGCAGTTTCACCTCAAATCTGATGTTAATGTAAAAAAACATCCAATGATTTGTATTTAGATATGGGAAAAAACAGAGTCAGTAAACATCCATTTTAATAATATATAAGCTGTGGTTATCAGGTATGAAGGTAAGACCCAGATGCAGACAATGTCGAATTAACAATGGTTTAATAATGCAACAGGTGCAGGCAATAGACAGGTCAAGGTAGGCAGGGGTCAGTAAACCAGAGGTGGGTCAACGGTACCGGACGGCAGGCAGGCTCAGGGTCAGGGTAGGCAGAGGTCAATACTCCAGAGGTAGGGCAAAGGTACAGGTCGGCAGGCAAGCTCAGGGGCAGGCAGAATGGTCAGGCAAGCGGGCTCAGAGTCAGGACAGGCAAGGGTCAAAACCAGGAGGGTCAGAAAAAGAGAGACTGGGAAAAGCAGGAGCTGAGACATAAAAACGCTGGTTGACTTGACATACAAGACGAACTAGCAACAGACAAACAGAGAACACAGGTATAAATACACAGGAGATAATGGGGAAGATGGGCAACTCCTGGAGGGGTGTCGAGACAATCACAAGGACAGGTGAAACAGATCTGTAAATACTTTCAAGTACTACTTATTTTTGACAACCTTTACTTTTACTTCACTGCATTCCTAATGAAAATAATTTACTTTTTACTCCATACATTTTCCCTGACATCTTAAAGTATTTTGAATGCTTAGTAGGGCAGGAATTCAAACACTTATCAAGAGAACACCCCTGGTCATCCCTACACCCCTGGTCATCTCTGGTCAACACTATCCTCTGATCTGGTGGACTCACTAAACAAGCTTCGTTTGTAAATGATGTCTGAGTTTTGGAGTGTGCCCCTGGCTATCCGTAAAAAAATGTAATGTTACAATTTGTGTCACCTGGTTTGTTTAATATAAGGAATGTGAAATTATTTACACTTTTACTTTTGATACTTAAGTATATTTGAGTAATTACTTTTACTTTTGATACTTAAGTATATTTAAAACCAAATACTTTTAGACTTTTACTGAAGTAGTATTTTACTGGGTGACTTTCACTTTTACTTGAGTCATTTTCTATTAAAGTAACTTTGCTTTTACTCAAGTATGACAATTGGGTACTTTTTCCACCACTGCACGAATGGCTGCAAACTGCGGTCAGGTCTTGTTTTTATCTGCTTAGTGTTTATACGTCAGCTCCCGCCAGGGCTGGTCGTCATGTGAAGACCACGGCATGGCCTCTGGGACAGGCTGCTTACTGATAATACATCTTACTATTCAGGAAGAGCACTAAGACTGCTAACTGTTAATGCAGTGTATGGCATGCCACACAGATATCCCCTAGACCAGAGGCATTCAAACTTTTTCAGCGAGTACCCAATTTTTCTATGAAGGTATTTTTACTTTAACTCAAGTATGACAATTGGGTCCTTTTCCCACCACTGTATATACGCATAGAGTGCAAAGAGTACCCAGATTGGTGTTTAAACAACTTTCGGAAAGGGAGCCTGACTTATGAGCCAGTAACTTTTGAAAAATCTGTCTAAGAAACCTGCACCATTGGCAGTGTCCCATGGAAACATGATACTCCTCTTAAACACAGCCTGGGGAATCAGAAATAGATTTTATTCCACAACACTGAAAATTACCTCTCTCTTGATGAGAGAAAATGACCATTTGCCGCCTAAACTTTTCTCAAATGAGCAGAATCGAAGGGATTCCTGCTTGTCATTATAAGTGTCAGACTCCCAAAAGCAATCACTTGTGTGTGAGGTATCTGCCAAGCATTGACTGGTGGTGAGTTTGTAATGCAGGTTGTATCCCGACCGAAAACAAATCAGAGGGACGGCCATATGCTCCTGTCTGCATTGATTACCTGCAGCAGGGTGGCTAATTACTTTGAATAATAACTTATGTATAAAGAGAGCTACTGTCATATCTGCAATGCAGTCATCCCTGCCTCTTTGCAGTGCAGTCATCCCTCACCACATAGCTGTCTCTTCTTACAGGCATTAGTTATTGTTCACACATTTGCTAATCAACCGATATACTGTACAGGACATTCAGTAGATTTAACATAAATGTAATGGGGTGCATTTGGGCATTCTCATGTCACCACAGCAAAGCCATCCCCTGAGGAATTGTCCATCTAGAGATGTCATGTCATACAGTATGACTATGTGAAAAAATACAATAGTGTAATCTGTTTTCATTCTTTGCCTTCCCTCGCATTTGATTGTCTGATTCTATTGGTAGCTTGTACTTTGTTGACCAATTTTTCTCACCTACTTGGTTTCATAGCAATGCGTTGAACATCAAAGCAACATCAAAAGCATTCAATAGCCTTTTAGAATAAACTACTTATCAGCATATAAAATGTATCGTTCCAGCTCTGAATATAGACACACGCACATTGTTGGATGCAAGAATAGACTCCGAATTTGGCTTTCTATAAACATTCCAATTAAATAATTTTCTGTGAAATTGCCATTTGATATGCAAGGCCTGTAATTGTCATCTATGTGACTTCAAAGAGGGCCTGTGTTTTTTCTGGTAAAGAATGATGCAGTGATGTGTTTTGAACCTGTCTTCTGTAATAAAATGAAGTTAGGTATGGTAAACTGCATCTAACGGCTTTAATGAAGTGGCAGCTACATTCATGTAGACGATGTCGCCATGGTCTAGGACCGGTAGGAACATCGATTGAATGACCTGCTTTCTACTATTAAGTGAGAGGTAGGACCTACAGTTAATTCGGAAAGTACTCAGACCCCTTGACTTTTACCACATTTTGTTACATTACAGCCTTACTCTAAAATTGATTAAATTGTTTTTTCCCCCTCATCAATCTACACACAATACCCCATAATGACAAAGCAAAAACAGGTTGAAATGTTTAAAAATGTATTAACAATAAAAAACTGAAATGTCACATTTACATAAGTATTCAGACCCTTTACTCCGTACTTTGTTGAAGCACCTTTGGCAGCAATTACAGCCGTGAGCATTTTTGGGTATGACGCTACAACTTTGGCACACCTGTATTTGGGGAGTTTCTTCCATTCTTCTCTGCAGATTCTCTCAAGCTCTGTCAGGTTGGATGGGAAAGGTTGCTGCACAGCTATTTTCAGGTCTCTCCAGAGATGTTCGATCGGGTTCAAGTCCAGGCTCTCACTGGGCCACTAAAGGACATTCAGAGACTTGCCCTGAAGCCTCTCCTGCTTTATCTTGGCTGTGTGCTTTGGGTCGTTGTCCTGTTGGAAGGTGTACCTTCAACCCAGTCTGAGGTCCTGAGAGCTCTAGATCAGGATTTTTTCATCAAGGATCTCTCTGTACTTTTCTCCGTTCATCTTTCCCTCGATCCAGACTAATCTCTCAGTCCCTGCCGCTGAAAAACATCCCCACAGCATGATGCTACCACCACCATGCTTCACCGTAGGGATGGTGTCACAAGCCGGCTCATAGCCTGTGACAAAAATGAGGGGACGCAAACAACAGGTATAGGCCAATTTAAAAGTGTTCTTTATTCTACAACAAACTATTAACTTAAACTAAGAAAAAGGAATGAGGTGTGGAAGTATCATAATGTAAGGTGTATGTAAAGTGCATGGATGCGTGAATATGTGTGTGTGAACATGACTGAATGAAAACTAGGCAAAACGACAAAAAAACAAACAAATCATGAGCATACCTGGAGGAGCAGAGAGAGAGAGCGAGAGAAGTGATTAGTGACAGCTTTAATACCCTGAGCCCAGGTGGCTCCAATCACTAACGACCCTCCTCTGCCTGCAGGAGGAACCGCCCCCTGCACTGCAGAGGAGGAGCCGTGACACCCCCCTCCTTAAAATGAGGGTCCCACCCTCAACCCAACTTCCTCCAACATATTCAAAATAATTCAAATTTCCCAAAAAACAAATAAACAACAAAAATACCAATCCCGGCTCCTAGCAGTAGCCCCGTGTCCCCCAGCTGACTGTCCGCCCCTCAAACTCAGCAGCCCTGGTACCTGGGGAGCAATTTAAGAGGAAAGAGGCGCAGACAGCCCGTAGGGTCAGCAGAGAAAAGATACAAGCTAGGTTAAAGGAGCACGGGACAGAGCATCAGCAATGATATTATCCTTACCACTAATATGCCTAATATCAAGGTTGAATGGTTGCAAGAACAAAGCCCAACGCATCAGGCGCTGGTTGGGGTTTTGCAGGGACCTCAGAAAAACAAGTGGGTTGTGGTCAGTGAACACAGTTAAAGGGGTCAAACCAGAACCAACATAGACCTCGAAGTGCTGTAAAGCCCAAATGAGACCTAAAGCCTCCTTTTCAATTACAGAATAGTTTTTCTGATACTTATTAAATTTTCGGGAGAAGAAACTGACTGGACACTCAACCTTGTCGTCATTCTCCTGGAGAAGCACAGCCCCAGCACCGATTTGACTGGCGTCTACCTGCAATTTGAAAGGTTTCCCAAAATTTGGTGCTGCCAACACAGGTGCCAAACACAAAAGAGTCTTAACTGCATCAAATGCCTCTTGACACTGGGTGGACCAGATAAATTCAGCCTTGGCCTTCAACAGATTGGTCAGTGGGGACACTACTACCGAAAAGTTTTTACAAAAAGCACGGTAGTACCCCGCCATTCCCAGGAAGCGCATCAGTTCTTTCTTTGTAGAGGGCTGTGGGAACTGCTTCACAGCCTGAACCTTGGCTTCGACGGGACAGACAAATCCCTGACCAACAACCTTGCCTAGGTATGTGACTGTAGCTTTGGCAAACTCACATTTTGCCAAATCAATACCTGTGTCCAACATAGACTGCATCTCTGTTTCCAGTTTTAGTCTCTTCTCCTCAGATACACGATAAAATCTGTGTTTGATAGGCTTAGCATCTCCGATGTCTATATCATGTTCAATTAAGTGGGTTTGTGATGGAGTGTCAGAAAACAAAACAGGGTAGTTTCTAATAAGAGCTACCAATTCATCACGTTTCTCAGAGTCTAAATGATCTACCAAAACCCCAAGGTTTTGCAAAGTCTGGGAGTTTTTCAACCGACCTTGTAAGACCTGGTTTGGCTTACTTGTACACTGACACGTATGACAAGTTTTAATAAACTGAGATACATCCCGCTTTAAACGTGGCCAGAAAAAAAAACGAAGTATGCGATCATAAGTTTTACGAACACCCATATGACCTGCCACATCACCATGTGAAGTTTGCAACACTTTCTTTCGCAAACTAGTAGGTACAACTATTTGAAAGACTGGATCTCCTAAACCCTGATCATAGTGTGGAACCCATTTCCTGACCAACAGCCCATCAAGAAGAAAATAACACTGAGCACTATTCCTCACCACTGAATCAGGAACCACTTTATCAAACAGATCAGCTAAAGTAGTATCGGCCTTTTGCTCAGTCATCAATGAATCTCTAGAATCTCTAGAATCTAGAATCTAGAATCTAGAATCTCCAGATGGTGCCAGGTTTCCTCCAGATGTGACGCTTGGCATTCAGGCCAAAGTGTCAATCTTGGCTTCACCAGACCAGAGAATCTTGTTTCTCATGGTCTGAGAGTCTTTTAGTTGCCTTTTGGCAAACTCCAAGCGGGCTGTTATGTGCCTTTTACTGAGGAGTGGCTTCCGTCTGGCCACTCTACCATAAAGGCCTGATTGGTGGAGTGCTGCAGAGATGGTTGTCCTTCTGGAAGGCTCTCCCATCTCCACAGAGGAACTCTGGAGCTCTGTCAGTGACCATCAGTTTCTTGGTCACTTCCCTGACCAAGGCCCTTCTCCCACGATTGCTCAGTGTGGCCGGGCGGCCAGCTCTAGGTAGAGTCTTGGTGGTTCCAAACTTCTTCCATTTAAGAATGATGGAGGCCTCTGTGTTCTTGGGGGCCTTAAATGCTGCAGACATTTTTTTGTACCCTTCCCAGATCTGTGCCTCGACACAATCCTGTCTCGGAGCTGTACAGACAATTCCTTCGTCCTCATGGCTTGGTTTTTGCTCTGACATGCACTGTCAACTGTGGGACCTTATATAGACAGGTGTGTGCCTTTCTAAATCATGTCCAATCAATTTCATTTACCACAGGTAGACTCGAATGAAGTTGTATAAACATCTCATGATCATGATCAATGGAAGCAGGATGCACCTGAGATCAATTTCAAATCTCATAGCAAAGGGTCTGAATACTTGTGTAAATAATGTATTTCTGTTTTTTGTTTTTGAAACATTTGCAATCAGTTCTAGAAGCATGTTTTTGATAATGGGTATTGTGTGTAGATTGCTGAGTATTTTTTTTATTTAATCCATTTTTTAAGAAGTCTGTAACCTAACAAAATGTGGAAAAGGGAAGGAGTCTGAATCCTTTCCGAATGCACTGTATTTCTAGTATATAAGAAGCCTATTTTTATTCCTCATTACCTCATCAATATGCTTTTTAAAGACAGGCCGACAATTATCCAGATGCCCAGATATTTTTAAGCAGGGATACATTAATACATTTCAATTTAAATGAATGAATTCTGAGGTAAAGTTCCAGACTATTCAGCATACAAAACACAAATCAGAATATACCATCTGAGCTCATCTGGAAAACCCCCCGCCTGTATTTGTGATCTGAGGGGATGACTAACCCTGTTAGTTTACCAGACAGATGGAAATGTTGTTTTCTATTTACATGCTGGACATGACACACGAACACCCTGGAGCAGATGTAGCCAGAGCCGGAGACGGGGAGGGAAAGGGGTAGACTATGCAATGTTTGACATTGATTATTCTCTTCTAAGTAGAGGAGGGTGGGTATGAGAATAGTTTCATTGCAGCTGTTTATCCAGGGATTCTGTCACACTGCTGGGCTGCCTCACTCCTGACACATACACAATCCCTTCTGACAAATTGAGGCCACTGGGAAATAAAAATGCAGCCTTGGGTACAGAACTATGACATGCTGCACTGAACCAAGTGTCTGGACTGTTAACAGTTTTTGTGCCCCCACATTTGAGTCCACTTTAGTATCCATTCAGTGTGTCCCACTCTGTCTGGTTCATTCCTGTCTTTCTCTCTTTGGGCCCTGGATTAGAGTCATTGGAAGGCAAGGTACTCCCCAGCTCAGACCTCTCAGAGATGCTGAAGAAATGGACCATATATCCCTCTCCAGGAATGCACTCCCAGAGACACCTACTGATATAGGAAATGAGGTTCAATATCGCAAACCAAAATGAAGTGGGACAACTCATATTGAGGAACATTTTCTTGTATTTGATTTATGCTACTACACTCACACTGGGGACTGCAGATTGTTCTCCACTTGATGGCCCAGCAGCAGGCACTTGGTAGGTTAAGGGCTAAAATGGACCAGTAGTGTTTTGTGTCGGGTCTCTCTGAGTAGAAAATTAACCCATATTATAGCAGAGATCTGGTTAGAACAATTGGCACAGGGCCTCCACAGGCACAGAGAACACAGGAGAGTATTTGAGTGAATATACTCTTCTTTTACGTAAGGAATACAATGCTGTGTATCAATAGCTTCCCTACATGTGTCTTTATGGTTATTTCTTTTTATAGGCTATACTAACTTACACTGGGTGCCGAGCAATTTGGCTGACCTGTGGAGTGTGAAGTGGTAACTACTAGCTGGAGTGCTGCAAGGAAATTCCTGAGTCAAGGCACAAGAGATTCAATTTCACCTTCCTGGACAAAGCCACTCCATCAGTCCTTCCTGGACACTGCAATCACACTAACATCAGAGAACACACCAACAAACTAGGCTTGGGTTTAGATGGGTTTTTAATTTACAGAAATGTGTTTTTTGTACCCTGTTTTGCTTCCTCATGTTTCCCCCCACATATATTTTAACTATATTTTGTGAACTGGGGTTTATTTCAGACATGGTGTGAAGTTTACGACTTCTAACTAAAAGTGGAAGTGGAAACTGTAAAGTGTATGTGTGGAGGAAGAGGTTCCACAGTTTTTCTGACAGCTGTGATACCTACTTGTCTTTCTGGCTGCACCACCAGTCTGAAAGTTAGAGCTAATGGAAAACACCTTCCTTTGGCTGGCTGCTGTCAGGATGCAGGATGGAAGCAGATACTCAGTGACATTTAAGAGAAGTGACACAGACGACCACATTCACAGGAAAGGTCAGGGCCAAGCTATTGGTGTGTGCAAATGGCAGCAAGACCTCACAGTGAAGGAAGGAAACAGGATTCTCTAAGGACATCACATCCTTATCAGCCATTCCCTCATTTGTCGGAGGCGAGAGTTGAGGCAGTGAAGTTCAGGGGATTAATGTCCTCTGTGATAACAGGGTCCGATGTGGTATTGGACCTGCAGCCTTAGGGCATGAAATCCACAGCGCTGCTGGTGCATGACGCACCACTCACAGGGTAATTCATTTTGATTTAAGAAAAATACATTAGAAATATTTTTTTTTTTTTTGAAAAATGTTGTACATCACCAGCTCATAAAAGTGAGGGGCAGATTGAGTTGCTCATAGGTCATATTTTAAAGGATCCTTCCTGTCCATAGTCTGACTGGTTTGGACTGTCAGTATCTAATACAATAAGGACACATTAACACAATGAGGATACATTAACACACATGTTCATTTCAGCCAAATTATTCCCATTCAGGGCGGAGACACTAAGACAGTTGATAAAGGTCAGCCTTGATGAGCTCCAGGTGTGTTTCATTAAGCTCTACAATCTGCTCCTCCTCTTTCATCCTCAAAGCCCTGCTTGGCCATTACCTGGCTGCTGTCCGTGGTGCTGAATCTCCAAGTTGCTGTCTGAGGTGCTGAAATTACCATGCCTGTTTGAACTGCTACAGCATAAGAAGATGGGGAGTGAAGAGCTGATCTCCTCCATGCTGGCAGCTCTGCAGGCCCTCAACAATTATTTAGATTTGATGATTTTCACATAACAACTCAACAAATTCAACTACATTTCCTTAGGAAGATAATGGTATTGCGGTAAACATTTGTTTACGATAACAGCGGGCCATTCAAAGGAAATCAATTCTGGGTCAGGAGATATGGTTTGTCATGCTCAGTCAATTTGGCTGAATGGTACAGGTGCATGGATCCACTAATAGGCAATAGAGGAGGGAGTTCTGCCTGCACACAGCAGGAAATGAAATAGTCATGTCATCAGTGTTCAAAATTGTCATTCTAATTCTCACATGATAAAGGAATGTGTATCAGAGTGCTCAAGTGCCAATGAAACAAATTCTTAGACCACTATTGGCCTGCAACTGAGCTGAGCATATAAATCCATTGTTAATATAGCTCTTCATAAAGAGCTAAGAGAGGATTGATGATGGAAGCAATTAGTGCAATTTATTTTAATTGTCCACATATTCATATTTAATTGCCCTTCTCATGCATATCAGTCCTTGGGGTCTAAAAAAATGCATATGTATACTAATTGTGGACGTCACCGGGAGCCTTCTTCTAAATTGATGGAGTGCAATTGCAATACATTTACAATGGCTAGGAATGTCTCTGAAAAACACAATGTCTTGTTTCATTGTTAGATGTATTGTTTTCATGTACAGGTTTGTTAGCTGTGAAAAATAATCATACTTGGGAAATGCAGACATGGAAGAATGTTCCAGCTAGATGCTGTATGTAATAATACATGCAGCTGAGTTTGCTAATAAAACAACTAATGCTCTGTTTACAGGCACATCTATCATCTAGTTGATCATCTTTTGAATATCAGCACTCCAGAAGCTCCCCATTTGAAATTATATGCATAAGCGCTTTGTTTACAATTGGGATGAAAATACATTCAATATGAACATGATAATCTACAGAGCGATGAAATAAAAGAAGACATTTCTGTCTGTGACTTCCTAAATGCCTTTTATTCTCAGTTGAAGTCATTTAATAATCCTTAACTGAGATAGAACACACCTCTGCATTCTTTCCCTCGCACAGGAAATAGAACACAATGCCAGGACAAACACTAGAACTGGAGTCATGGTTAGTTTCTGTTTTGGTGTTTTGGTTTTAGTTTTCTGTCAATAGGTTTGTGTTTCATGCTTGCTTTTTGTTCATACATTTTCTTTTTTCAGCTTGGTGAAGAAACTGTTCATGTTGTCAAGTACATACAGTTTTATCCCACTTTTTGTTGGTAAACAAAGACTTGAGTTCTTTCATATTTCACGCTGTTTACCTAATTAGAATTTCCTCACAATTGTTAAAAAAATCAAGAGCACCTTGAAGTTCTTGGCACACTCCCTCAGTAATGCATTTTTTGGGGTGGAAACTAAATGTAGCATAACATCAATCATCACTGGCTAGTAAATCACACTGTGTAAAATAAGGGATAGCTTTATTAATACACATTGGTGGACCATAAACAGATAAGGGATGTTGACTATCAATAATTGTAATTGCATTTTTTAACAGTGTTAAGTCAAGTGTGTTTATGTTTTGTGGTGTTAAATCGCTATTGGAAAGAGTTCAGGATGAAATATTGGTGTTGCTCTGTGGGGCTGTGGAGATGCTTGTTTCAGCATGTTCTGCATGTCACCCTCTGAACCACAGCACCAAATCAATGACGCCTTGACAAATCTCTCCTCGAATGGGAATCCCATCTACTAGTGACAGAAGGGCGTTGGCTTACCCTGGCCCTGACAGTGACTCTTCTCCTGTAACCCATGAGCTTCTCACCACCATCCCTCCTCCACCACTTTTTAAACAAAGAGCTTATCAACAGCCAGGCACTGCAGAGCTGGGACCTCAAAGAGCCCCAATCTACCCACTGGGCACACACTGGTTTAATCAAAGTTGTTTCCACGTCATTTTAATGAAATTGCGTTGAACCAATGTGGAATAGACGTTGAATTGACATTTGTGCTCAGTGGGTACTATCTCTAATAATATATATATCAACCCCCACCACCTTCGAGAGGAGGTGAAACAAAAATATCTCTTATCCAGTTTATCCAAACAATTGTATCTAAATGTGCATAGGAAATGATGGGTTACAGTATCTATACAAATAGGCCTACAGTCTAACACCATGGTAGATTGACTAACAAAAGATGCTGAGTACTAATACTTACCAACCCTTATTAGTTCAAATCAAAGCAGCTATTATATTATAATTTGGAACATTCACTAATTACAATGTGACCCTGATCCAAATTCCTATGTTTATCTCTCTCTTATATCTATGCGATTACACATTGAATTGGGGGTGGTGAATGGCAAATAACCAGGACAATGACCTTGGCATTTTGGACTTGGCTTTGGAGGGAATTATTTGCAAATCAGCAGTTAAAACACAGAGTTTTATTTTCCTGACAGTAGCTCATTTGAGAAATGCGCTTTGTTGGCAAATAGGCCTTGGTTTTACATGGGGATGAGTGCCTGCATTTAAACCTTTTTACAAACAAACATGCAGTTCCTTAGTAAATCTAACCCAGTGTTACAAAACATAACTCATTTATGCAAATGCTTATTTATGGAAAGTCTCCATCTCATCTTTCTTGTGTGATGCCATGCACATGAGTGCAGCTGAAACGTGGATGAACACATTTGGCTGTCTGTTCAAGTGAATACTAAAAAGCTTCTGACCCATGATAATCAGCTAGACCTCTAAGCTACCTCTGAGTTTCAGTCTTCTTTTGGCAATAGTGAGGTCGCTTTTCCTGATAATGTTTGACATGCGCTAACCTTTCCAATGTGAATAATTGAGAGGCCATGTGGCAGCATCAGAAGTATGGAGCAACCTGAGCGCAGAGAGGGCGACACCACTCATTTAGAAGATTTTTCTGTGTCCCCTGAAAACCATTAATGATTTTTTATCAATACTGCATATTGTAACACACAGGTATCCCCTCTAACACCTTATCATGATGAAATCAAACATATTTTAGATTGTGGAAAGGTACATTATTCATACCATGAAACTGCTGTCATCTTTCGGACGTCTCGAAAGACTTTTGCGATATTAAGGCTGGCACAGACTGTCTCTTGCTGTTTGTCGAATGGGGTTCATGTCACATGTACCTAGTGGTGAAGTAAACTGAAATGAACGGTGCTCTGGTGAAATAGATGGTGAGGGACTACAAACATATGACTAGGAACATGTGAGGAGGAATATTCTACAAATCATTACCATGGTACTATCAGGCAGGATATCCTTTTTCAAAGGGTATGAAGTGTAATTCTATAATATGTACTGAAAGGCGTAATGTCTCAAATTATTTTTGGGACAAGGATAAGTCATTGCTGTATTCTTTATCCAAGAGTATGACGTCTAAATCTTTTGTACAGAATATACTGAAAAGCCTTGTGTCAAATAAATGTGAGACAAGTCCAAATTATTTTGGTCAAATATGTTGCAATATGTTATTTATACCCATACAATGACTCAAATGATTGAGGTTGATTGCTAACAATCTGGCAAGTATCACTTTAGCACAGCTCAGACCCACAGCTGGAGTGCTGTATTGAGCATGGGTTTGGTTGTACCCATCTATACTCACACTTGTACTTACATTTACCCCTTGAGAACATGTGTGTGAAATGAAGGATAGGATGGGAGCCATCTGGTTGATGTTATGCACATGCATAGCTCAGGTTAAAGAAGCGTAGCTCCATTTGCAGCTCTAAAGTGCATGAGAGTCCAGTCTGGCCTGTGGGTATTGGAACAGTCTGGCCTGTGGGTATTGGAACAGTCTGGCCTGTGGGTATTGAAACAGTCTGGCCTGTGGGTATTGGAACAGTCTGACCTGTGGGTATTGAAACAGTCTGGTCTGTGGGTATTGGAACAGTCTGGCCTGTGGGTATTGAAACAGTCTGGTCTGTGGGTATTGGAACAGTCTGGCCTGTGGGTATTGGAACAGTCTGGCCTGTGGGTATTGGAACAGTCTGGTCTGTGGGTATTGGAACAGTCTGGCCTGTGGGTATTGGAACAGTCTGGTCTGTGGGTATTGGAACAGTCTGGCCTGTGGATATCAGGTACAGTATCTTGTTTTGTAGTCCCATGTAGCTCAGTTGGTTGAGCATGGCGCTTGCAATGTCGGGGTTGTGGGTTTGATTCCCACGGGGGACCATTCTGAAAATGTATGCACTCACTACTATGTGTCACTCTGGATTAGAGAGTCTGACAAATTACTAAAATGTAAATGTCCCCAAAACATTCTTCACAGTACATCAGAGGCCCAACAATACTGATGGCAAGGATACAGCCAAGACAGTAGACATACAGACCTCTTCCAAGTCTATCATGATGTAGTTTTAGCCCTCCCAGTTAGACCCTGTCCTTCCCCCTGGGAGACTGTGAACCTAATCCGTATACAAGCAGAGGCATACAACTGCCATCAGAAGTAACAAGCAAAAGAAACAGAGCAGTTTATGATCTAAACGAGGAGGAAGAACAGTAAGGGAAGCACCTTACTTACATAAGATCGGACATGACAACTCCAGACTTCCTTTGGCAAGCGAAGGTTGCAGTTGCACGTGTCAGAAAACAGAAGAGACTGTCAGCCTCTCTCTAAACTTTCAAGGTGAGGTCTGATTCTTTGTATCAGCGGGAAGCTGTTGCCAAGGAAACAGAAATACTTGACTGTTGATAAAGAATGTCAGGCAATCAAGGAGGGAGCTGGAGGCGCTGTGTCAGACTCTGAGAGGACTGTACCTCCACTTCCTCTCTCTACCGCCTCTCTACCTCCTCTCTGACTGAACAAGCATCTGGCTGTAGCCTCACTATAGGTGAGAATGAAATACCAGGGATGCCCAGTGGCATCGCTCCATCGCTACTTCCGTCCCTTCCTCCTACATCAACATTCAGGCTTTTTGCTCCATGCATCACAGGTCTGTCAAAGCATGGCCGCATGGAGCCGTGTTTGTCACAACTTTTATGTCTGTCATTACCCCACCCGATAATGGCTGCTAGAAGGTGGGTAGCAACAGAGTGCAAGGTTGAATCTGAGTCGGCCAATAAGAGGCAGCATGACGCTGGATGCACTCAGATGTCCTTGACTGTGAGTGTGAAGTAACATAATCAGGAAAATGCCTTTGTTCTCTACATAGCTGTTCTTTCAACCAGATTTGATTTTCAAACCATGGTTACAATTCTCAATATAAGTCCTTTTTTTTAAAGTAGGGTAGAAATGTATTTTAAGACTGCCATGTGATTTTAGTGAGTGTCTCCATTTAATTTCCCAGGCGTTGAATCCATTACCTGCCAAGCACAAGCATCCATACCACCAGCTGTTTGTTCTCTGATGAGTAGTCTTCTGTTAAAAACAAATAATTCCTTCAGCTCTATCGAAAGTATCTTGACGACATCTCTGCATCCGCCACTTTGTTTTTAAAGCTGCTATAAAATACTGAGGATCACCCCATGTCACCTCTAAGTCCCACCTCTATTCTAAAGCGTTCAGAGCAATATTCACATAGAGAGCTCTCTATCTAAGAGCACACTGGACATGTAGGGACACATGCCATGACACACACAGTACCTCTAGATCTGCATTAGGTCACAATCCTAAATTGAAATATGTACTGTATGCTTAACTCGAGCCATTGTGTAATTCTTCCTTTGACATCAATTCATATTTGTCAGTTATACTTGCAAGCATCTGAAGTTAAGTCCCTATGATCAGGTACAGTATCTTGTTTTGCTTCTGAATGTGGGTGGCAGCTTACGGTAATAGAAAGCACATCTATATGTAGCTGTAGTTGTAGTACATTAGTAATACAAATAAACCCACAAGTCCCTAAGGCTTTCCTTTTCCATTTTGACGGTTTCATCAGCCTTAGCACGTTTTTGTGTCTCTGTTGAAGTATAACTAATGTGTAGTCTGGTAATGAGCTGGGAGAGATTTTCATTAAAGGAGGACAATTAAATCAACGGAATAATCACTAGACAGATTTCAAAAGTTACACCCGAGTAGAAGACAAAAACACATTTTGACTCACAGATCAGCTGTTAGTAAGGGTAGCGAGAGGACACTGCTGGAAATGCTAGTTCTCTATACTGTCACATAAAAACATGCGGAGCAACTTTAATACCTTTTATCTTGAACTTTCTCTGTGGCAATTTCCACTGTGGCAACTGACAACATCAAACGCAACACCAAATTCATTGAGGGTTAACAAGTAATCATGGAAATGAGAATCTCCAATATCTATTCATCTTTCAGTAGAGCAGCAGGAACATTGATAAGAATTACAATTTAGAGAGAGTGTTTTAGACAAAGTGTTTCATTTAAGGTAAGAGAGTGAACCAGACAATGGCACAAAGAAGCCAGCCTGTGAGTGCACAGTACAGCTGTAAAGGCCAAGAATTGTTTATTTTCACAGAACAATGCCAGCCTGTAAATGTAATTGTTTTGTTCCATTTGCTGTGGAAGCAACGTTATATCCACAGACTTATCTTTCATCCATAACAATGAATGGCAAAAATGGTATATATCTATTGTAACTGATGTGAAATGGCTAGCTAGTTAGCGGGGTGCGCGCTAATAGCGTTTCAATCGGTGACGTCACTCGCTCTGAGACCTTGAAGTAGTTGTTCCCCTTGCTCTGCAAGGGCTGTGGCTTTTGTGGAGCGATGGTTAACGATGCTTCGAGGGTGGCTGGTTTGAGCAGAATATTTCAATTCTAAAAGCTTTAACAAGAGCAAGGTATTGTGTTTCATTTGAAAACAGAATCACATTTTGTAAAAGCAGAATATTTCATGTTGTCACGCCCTGACCGTAGAGATCCTTTTTATGTCTCTATTTTGGTTGGTCAGGGCGTGAGTTTGGGTGGGCATTCTATGTCTGGTGTTCTATGTTGTCCTTGTTTTGTATTTCTATGTGTTTGGCCTGGTATGGATCCCAATCAGAGGCAGCTGTCTATCATTGTCTCTGATTGAGAACCATACTTAGGTAGTCTGTTCCCACCTGTGTTTGTGGGTGGTTGTTTTCTGTTTTGTGTGTCGTCACCTTACAGAACTGTTTGTTTGTCGTTTTTGTTGTTTTGTTCGAGTGTTCATATTTATTAAAAGTATATGAACACTTACCACGCTGCACCTTGGTCCTCGTCTCCTTTTCCCGACGACGTTCGTTACACATGTACAGTAGTATATGTCTGTGTAGATATGCCTGTTTGTAATATCAGTGAATATCTGGAGATTGTTGTTGAATGGGCATAGTGAGTGTAGATTAAATGTGAAGACCCATGTATTATGCTCCTGAACCCTAACTAAGGGATCTATATTTTAGCATTAGCCTGCCTGTATGTGTGGTCAGACTGTGCTGTACAAGTCTCTTTCATTCAGTTTTTTTCTACTCACAGAGTACCTCCAGTGGTATGGCTTCTCAGACTTTTTTCTATCTCTGAGCATGGGCTCTCTTTTGTTGCTTGAAGTAAGCACATTTTGTTCCCCTGTAATATTCTGCCCATGGTGAGAGTTCAGAAATAATGATTTAGTTCTTCAAGAAGAGATGTGGAATTCATGAACTCACAGCAGGAGCTAGAACTTGAGCCTGTAATCTTGACAGTATGTGAAGCTCTCCCCTGCAGAAGTATCCATGGACTGGGAGGAGGAACAGCTCTCCCCTGCAGCTCTCCCCTGCAGCTCTCCCCTGCAGCTCTCCCCTGCAGAAGTATCCATGGACTGGGAGGAGGAACAGCTCTCCCCTGCAGAAGTATCCATGGACTGGGAGGAGGAACAGCTCTCCCCTGCAGAAGTATCCATGGACTGGGAGGAGGAACAGCTCTCCCCTGCAGCTCTCCCCTGCAGAAGTATCCATGGACTGGGAGGAGGAACAGCTCTCCTCTGCAGTAGTATCCATGGACTGGGAGGAGGAACAGCTCTCCCCTGCAGCTCTCCCCTGCAGAAGTATCCATGGACTGGGAGGAGGAACAGCTCTCCTCTGCAGTAGTATCCATGGACTGGGAGGAGGAACAGCTCTCCCCTGCAGCTCTCCCCTGCAGAAGTATCCATGGACTGGGAGGAGGAACAGCTCTCCTCTGCAGAAGTATCCATGGACTGGGAGGAGGAACAGCTCTCCCCTGCAGAAGTATCCATGGACTGGGAGGAGGAACAGCTCTCCCCTGCAGAAGTATCCATGGACTGGGAGGAGGAACAGCTCTCCCCTGCAGCTCTCCCCTGCAGAAGTATCCATGGACTGGGAGGAGGAACAGCTCTCCCCTGCAGAAGTATCCATGGACTGGGAGGAGGAACAGCTCTCCCCTGCAGCTCTCCCCTGCAGAAGTATCCATGGACTGGGAGGAGGAACACCAACGGAGTCATGCCTTAAAGAGAACAAAGTTGCAGCGTGTGAATCTACTGTATGTTCTAATAAAACCAGACTTGAATTCATTAATCTCCAAAAATTGAAACTTGATCTTAGCATTGCACATAATACATGTATAAGTAATGGTAAGGAAATGCAAAGACGTTATGTGAATTTATACATTGAGAAGGCAATGAGAAAGCACATGTTTTAGACCTGAGATGGTACCATGGCTGCACTTCATCTGTATTTCAAACAACTTGAATAAACCAGTTGAGGTTCACACAAACAGCCTATTATGTAATATTGAGAATGGCTTTTCATCCTGACCCAAATCTCCTTTTATATACACATGTCCTTTTCTGCTCACAGTCTACAGTACAGGGACTCAGTCTACAGTACAGGGACTCAGTCTACAGTACAGGGACTCAGTCTACAGTACAGGGACTCAGTCTACAGTACAGTGAGGAGAATGCATTAAAACGTGACATTGTACTTTCGGCTAATACAATATATTTTCCATTACAGTCTTATTCTGCTGCCATGTGACGTCAAGAAATGACACTTAAAGCAACTTAGACAATGTCTCTGGCATAATCTCCTAACTTCATTACCCTATAGTGTGTTCACCCAGTCACCCTTGAGAACATCCAGTCACACTAACAGGCCAGTTGAGTGCTGGCATTGGAGGGCAGGCAGCCATTACCATTGGTGAGACAGTAAGTGTCACCTTATATTGTTACTGCCACTCTAGGATGAAGCTCCAGTGACTCGGGTCTTCTCTCTGACCGCACATTAGTCACAGAGAGAGAAAGCATTATCAGAAGATGACCTGGCCTGTCAGCTGGTTCTCACTGCTTCCTGAAAGTCTAGCTAGTTATCTTATTTCTTATCTGGCCTTCCTATGACTTAGTCTTCCTGTCAAGTCATTTTCTTAACACTTTCCTACTACAGTTATATTGGTTTACTGAATTATAAATAAAACAAATTGTATTGGCTTTTCAATCCATTTAAAAGTTCATTCATTGGTGCTAATTTCCATTTTTCAGTATATGCTGTTAGGCGGTTGAATAGAACATTTAGTGCATTGTTAGAATCTCTCACACTGTGTGAAATAGATTATTGTGTATAGAATAAAACCAACACAATCAAAGATTAATTGTATATCCCCCACAGTGTTTCTCTACACAGTTCAGAAATCTCTTCAAAATTGGACATGTTTATTAACTTGATCAAATAAAGAAATCCCTTTTTTCAAAACATGAAGAATCGTGACTCTCTGTCCCTCTATCCCCAACTATAGCAGGTTATGTTCCCGTTCTGAAAGAGCAGCTTGTGTTCCACCTTTGTCGAGATGACTGTCTGAGCATTGATGATGATATTGGACGGAGGAACGGAGGGAGGCAACCTCAACAGCTTGATCCACAGTTGGAGCCGCAGAACAGTAGCTATTGAATATTGAATGATGGGCGCCAGGGGAAATTAATGGGGTATTAAAGCAGAGGGGCTGGATCCCGGCTGTGGTAATAATCACGGTGGTGGAAAGGAAAAAGTGCCACGGGCCAAAACATGTCTGATTGGGCTGACTGTTATCTATTGAAGTTGCTGCGGAGGCCCACAGGGCACAGGGTGGCTCCGCCTCTCCCAGCTATTTAGCGCACTGCCTCTTCCTGTGTACACGCTCCGCTGCACTGCGGAAAGAGCAACAACAGCTGTGTGACCTGAAGCACCGCTGTCCAACTCGGGATTCCTCGACAAAGGACTGTCAAATGCAGCACAGTGTGAAGCCTATTTTCATTGTCAGTCAGGGAACTTTTTGCACGCGCTGCTCTACTGTATAACGAGAGAGGGAGCACTTTCTCTCTTTCTGCTAACAACTGCACCAACTCCTCTTTTGTATTTTTCATAACTAGCAACATCAAGAAAACAATGCAGCATGATCCCTGTCAGACGGGAGATGACGTTTCATAAACGTATATGACATTTCAACACAATCTTAGACTCAATTCGTGCAATATTATTCGTGTACATATTATGTACAAAACGTATTTCATAAGATTGTGTGTCGATTAATTCATAGGAAAATATGTTTGGGGGGGGGGCAACATCGGAAACAATATTTTCAAAGATTTTGGGCGATGGTGTTCTACACTGCCTTTTTTTAAGTCCCACATTTATTTATATAAAAAACAAGCATGTTAACATCCCAATACTGTTAATCAACCAGGTTGTCATCGAAATAGGTGATCAACAGGGGCAGGTAGTCTAGTGGTTAGATGGTTGGGCCAGTAACAGAACATTTGCTAGATTGAATCCCCGAGCTGACGAGGTAAAAATCTGTCTTTCTGCCCCTGAACAAGGCAGTTAACCCACTATTCCTAGGCCGTCATTGTAAATAAGAATTTGTTCTTAACTGACTTGCCTAGTTGAATTTAGAAAAAAACGTAATATAATAGTAGTATTTGCCTTAATACTTTGGGATACTGGTGCTATGACAGATTTTATACGGGTTGCCAGATTGGATTAAAAAGCTATATTTGACTGTTTTTTTGTTTTATCCATGAAGGTATTTGATTGGGGAATGGGAATACATTTTCATGATGGGAAATTAATTCATCAATACATGTGTGGAAACAGAAATCTGTTTGGTTTAAATTCCCCAGGCACAACTGCATGGTATTTGCAACTAAGTCGCTCTGGATAAGAGCGTCTGCTAAATGACTTAAATGTAAAATGTAAATGGATTATGAACAATTAAGTCGTATCAATGCAGGTAAACAGGTTCATGTAAAATAATGAATTATGTTGACTTACACTTATGGCACTTCCAAGGCCATTTCATGATTATTATTACGGTCATGTCAATCATGTTATATACTTAGGCTGTTGTAACAAGGCATATGCCAGCATTGTAGGCCTACTGCCTCTGCCCAGAGGCCTACTAGGCTTTCATGGCAACAGCTGTTAGAGCTCACTTTGCCACGTATGAGCCCTGGTTAGAGTCCCTGTTGCAGATTTCACTTTCTTCCGCTACATTGGTGGAAGTGTTGGGATCACGTCTAGCTGACATCTAGTTATGTGATCTAGTGGTGGGAAGCATTCTGTTTTTCAACATTGTGTTGGGTGTAATTACACTGATATATCTAGTGAACAATGGATAAGCAACAATGGGCGTAACGGATAGAAGTAGTCACTACAGGTGTGATGAAGCCTTACATCAAAGTTGCCTGAAGCTAAATGGGAAGTGGTATGCCCTGACCAGTTATTCAGAAGAAACTCCTCTGTGATTGTCTAATTTACATAGTTAACTTACCCAAAACAAACACATTCTACACCTTTACAAACAATCTGTTTAAAGTGTTATTACAACCATGGTGTTGATCCACATCATATGGGTAGACAGATAATGTAAGTGTGTTATGCAGCAAAACACAACTAGACTTTTTTTAGGATGCAAACCAGTAATATGTTGATCCATCCTGTTCTGATCTAATGAGATGGATGTAGGATTTCCTATGGCCTAGAATCAAGACCTTTCATAAAGGACGAAGCTCCTCTTGGTTCTCATTGGCGAAGACTGAACTCAAGTTAGGGGTTATATGTCAGACTCTCCTATACCACTTTGCCCAACATGTTATGCCCCAGAGGTTGTAAATAAACCCTTTTTAAGCTGATATAACTTGTATCATTATTATATTGCTGTGAAACCCATAGTCGAATGGCTTCAGACTGAGCATTTCTCACCATTTATTTACGAAGAGCAATTTCCGTTTTATAACAGGTAGTGTTCATTTAATTACAGTAGTGTGTTGGTTAATTATTGCTTTCTTCAGTGGAAATACAGAATATGTATAAAAATGTCAAATATACCAAAAGCCAAATCAAGCAGAGCTTTACGACTATTTAACCATGTTAATCATTACTGAAACATACAAACTACAAACATTTAACCAGTTAAAGATAATGAATACATGACAACTAGATACAAATATTTTATTAAAAATAATTCATACAAAAGTCAAGAGTAGGCTATAACATGAGTATAAAACAAAGTGGGTGTGTGTATATGTGTGTAAGTGTTTGTGTATTATGGAGTGTATTATAATTTCCCATCATAAAAATGTATCTCCATTTCCCAATCAAATACCTTCATCGATAACATACAAAACCCCGATATTTTTTCTCCAATCTGGCAACCCTCATAAAATTCGACATAGCCTTGTATAAAATGCATTATGAAAGAAATTGTGTAATGTACATGAAAAAGTGGAGTCTTGTATTAAATACATTATGAAGAAAATTGTGTAATGTAGGCTCCAGGAAATATAAAATACTTTATGAAGAAAATTGTGTTGGCCTACTGTTGCCTACACGAAATATAAAATACTTTATGAAGAAAATCGTGTTGGCCTACTGTTGCCTACACGAAAAAAGGGCTTTGCTGACTACCAGCACTAGTATCCGGAAATATTAAGTGAAAATAAGCATAGAAAACCGTATTGGCGTTAATAAAAAACCAACAATGTAAGGTTACTATTATAATTTTTCTGTGACAACCTGGTTGATTAACAGTATTGGGTTGTTAACATGTTTTTTTAAATATATAAATAAATGTGGGACACAAAAAAAAGGCAATGTAGAACACCATTGCCCATCATGCATTGCTCTAAAACTTTCAAAAGATTGTTTCCGAAGTTTGCCCCTAAAAGATGTATTTTCCTATGAATGAAGTCGCACAAAAATGTGTCTTTTCCTACGAATTAAGACGGACAAAAAATAGTGGATTTTCACACGAATTAAGACGCACAAAAACGCGCAAAAATACTTTTTGTACATATTTGCACAAATTGAGTATGAGATTGTGCCGGACAGTTAAAAGACAGAAAGATCCCAAAGAAACCACTATTTTCTGGGTGTGTGAAGCAGGGTAGGTTTTATGACTGACTTGTATTTCCATAGCAGTGATGGAGTAAAGGCCTCTGAAACAGCTTGTCTCTCTATTTGAACAGCTGAACTAATGGAACCATGCATAGTCTAATGTATTACCAGGCAATTACTAGAGTAGTAGTTTAAGAGAGCCCTGTCTATAAGCCAGTTGAAACAAGACAAATGTCCTTTCAAAATCTGTATTACTCCATACTGTAGTACTCCTGTAGTTCTCCAGTGTAAAAATTATAAATGTGCTCGGTTACCACTCTTGTAATGTTTACAAATGACTGTGAGAGGTGAAAATGGTTCACTGGCACCTCTATTTCTGTTCACATGATGAGCACAATAATATACTGAGTTATGACTTCAATACCAAGCTTGAAAAACAAGGAGTTGTTTTTGCCAGGAGTTAGATTTCAGCAGATTTCATGTCTTTCATAATTGTTTACACTCCCACAATCAACCACAGGAAGCTTGTTGCTGTTCACAGATTACACGTCTCATTATACACTTGCTTGATTTGATTTTGCATTGCATCATTGAGCGTTAGTAATGTATAAATCACAGCCTTGGCCCAGGGGGGATAAAGTCACCATCCCCCACCCTCCTCCACCCGTCCTCCACCCCTGAGCTTTTCCCCTGTGATTCAGATTGCTTTGTCACTCACCCACTTGCCCTCCTAGGCAGAGGAACAGACTAGTGGCTGTAACCTTTGCTCAACCAGTGATTTAGCCTGCCTGCCCGCACTGATAACACACTCCTCCATCAGAGAGTCATCCCTGACTGGCCGCCTGGGGCCCCGGGTGGAAGAGATCAGGGCTGCTCTGCTCCCAGGTAGGGCCCTCTGTCACTGTAGCATTCCCCTGTGTTAGCCAGCATCCTCCTGTACCTTCACCTTGCTCCCCTCTATTCCATACAGCCACTGAACCCTAACACTCATCTATTCTACTGGTCCATAAAACCACCACCAGGAACCTTGAAGCTCACCTCCACCAGCTCAGTACATACAGTAGGTAGCCCCTGCAGTTGTCTAATCAACTACAGATATAGGATCTTAATTTGAGCCAGTTTGCTACAGCAGGAGAATAATCCTACAGTAACAAGACATTTGAATTATTACGTGGATTATTATTAATGGACATTTTTGAAGGCCTTGATACATTTTTCGTAAGGGAAAATTAAGCCTGAAATTAAAACGTGAAAATTCCAAACTTCAGAAGCCTTTTTAAACCTCAAATACACTACAGGTTTTACATTTCCCTCATCAAATTAAGATCCTACACCTGTAACCTTTCTCTCACCCTCCAGCTCAATCTGCGATTTTAGGGAAGAAAGTTACGTAGCTCACTTATTAGTAGCACCTCTCTAAGCCTTAATGCCATTTGGATTTTGGAATTTTTATGAGATTACATTTCATTAAGATGTGGATTTCCTCTCGCTTTTCTGCTCTGACCTTAAATTAGCTTTCTCTGAATTTTGAGTTAGCAGATAATAAGCACTTAACTAGAGGGTGTAACATCATTTAAATATTAGAACTGTTAGCTTCAACTTTTACAATTACATACAACCATAGAAGGCCTGTTTTCACTGTGGGTGG
Organism: Salvelinus alpinus; assembly: GCF_045679555.1. Taxonomy (NCBI): domain Eukaryota; kingdom Metazoa; phylum Chordata; class Actinopteri; order Salmoniformes; family Salmonidae; genus Salvelinus; species Salvelinus alpinus. The sequence goes on from NC_092106.1 coordinate 23,217,913, forward strand.
TACAGCCAAGTAAACGCAGAAATGCACTGTATTTTGATGATCTTGAAGAAATGTTACTGCTAGTATGAAGGTGATGGGATGACACGGTAATACAGTAGGTATAACTTATTTGACATAAGGTCTTTATGCGACCTACACTCTCTTCGCGTATCATCAGGCGTACATATTGATGCCACCTTCAATCCATATGGTATCAGTATGTTAACTTCAATGCAAATTAAGTTGTTACAGACATGACACATGAAACAACTGTTCATCAATGTTAGCAAATGCTAATGTTGTTTCCTTTCCAAATCTTTATGGAGGGGGACTTTTAGTAGGCTTGTGTTTCCACTGAAGAAGTTATCAACTGATAATATTCAGCAGAGGGTTGTGTACTACTGACTTGTGTAAAAGGTGTTTAAATTAACCGTGGGTGTGTGTGATATTTGTTCAGCCGGCTCTGTGCTGACAGACGGTCTCTGGATCTCAATGTTGTGTGTGATTATTTTTGTCAAGACAACGTTCTGTTTGCCGAGCACTGAGCAGTGAGATTGAATTGGTAAGAGAATGGCTGCCCAAGATAGACAGCTGGACCGTTATGCTGATTGCCACTTCCCCCCCAATGCGATGTGAAATTGAGTTTCTCAAAAAGCACTGCCTAGTACCGCCCATTCACAGTAGCATGTGCAGGTTTTCATGCTGCAGCAATGCCAATCACGTCTCAGTATCCACCTTCCATCGCTATGCTAATGCTTCAGTTGCTGTCTCAGTGTACTTGATGCAACAGCAACCTGAACTGAGTACTTCATCTAAGGGAAATCAAGATGCTGCAGACTCCGTTGACAGAGGGACTATTGTGATAGGATAAAAGGAGAAGACATCAGTGTTTTTGCTAGTCCAGATAAAAACTATGGCAAAATACTTATGTATGAAATCAGGCTCTGTTGCTGTTTCAATTGGGGTAACAAATTGTCTCCCTTGTCATCAGCATCTCCTTCCCTGCTGCTCTCATCAAAATTCTTTTGACTGCCCGGTTGCCATGGTACTCTGAAAAATGTAGTGCTGAGATTTTTCCCTCAGATAGTGATCCTGACTTCTTCTTTCTGCCTACTTCAGAAACAGACCTTTGGCTTCAGTTGGGAGGCAGAATAAAACACAATATGCGAGGAAAGGTAATTAGAAACAAAGTCATTGATGAACCACACCATCAACCGAATACACCTTCTGTTGCTGTTTCCTTATTTAAAATGAATGAGGTATATGTATATGCATCAACATTGCTTGAGCGATGCATAACATCAATATAAATCAACACTTGATTAGAATTATGGTTTGTTAAAATCAGCACATGGTGTCACTGTGAGGCAGCGTTTATTTAATGTAATTGAGCCATAATCACTGAATCACACAATTAGTAACACAATAGAAGCAATCAATTAACAATAATAAAATACAAATATATCAAACCAAGAGAATAGTTCAGACAGTGCTAACAATGTGGTCCTCTGTAGCTCAGTTGGTAGAGCTTGCTTGCAACAAAAGGATAGTGGGTTCGAGTCCCGGGACAACCCAAAGAAATGTATGCATGCCTGGTCCCCGCCCATATAGCATGTGTAGGTAAGTTGCTTTGGATAAAAGTGTCTGCTAAATGGCATACATCATCTAAATGGATGCAGGATGTGTTATGTATCTGTTGTGGGTCATTTGTGTTGCAGTAGCTATAGTTTTAATTGATGTGTCTGAGTCATTATCACTATGTCACATGGTTAGCCCCAGTTTTAGGCTGAGGCAGCAACAAAAGCCAGGAAACCCTGTTGACTGCCCGTACACATCAAGCATAATATGGATAATTCATATTTTAATGATCCTATTGAAAAACACAATTGAGCTTTTTATTTATCCACCAGGGTTGAGGCATGTGCTAACCCACAGACGAAAATCATCAGAACACAATGGACCACATCCAGTCAGGTTGACCTTGGAGGATACACACTGTTCTGTTCTCTCTGAGGATGTATTTCCTCTGGGTGTGAACATCGCTGCTGACAAGCCAATTACAGGCTGTTATAATGAAAAACACAGGGAGGCTGCATGCTCTCATCATTAGGATAGGAGGTTTATGTTGCAATAAGACGAATATCTAACATCTCTCACAATGGGACTGTATTTTGTAGGAGTGATTAAATAATGTGCTCACTGAGATATAGAATTAGACACATGACAATCACCACCATCTAACGTACTGTAATGATGTTTCTGTTCCTGCAGCTCCTAAACGATGGCTCATCACAATATTATTTAATAGTCTGTATACCTGAATAAAATAATGCGGATCATCATTCAAGCCACAAAGGCCTACACAGGAGAGCATGGGCACAGGAACTGATGGAGCATCTGATTAGGACTCCTTTTGGCTCACTCACCAGGAAGGAATTGGGGACTACAGTGTTCTTAATGGAAATTGATCGAGGGCCACTATGTTGTGTCAAAAATGACATTTTGAGCTGGACCCATATCCATAGACATTAAAACCATATAGTGATAGAGCTGACGCCCTCCACGTATTCCTATGGAAAACTCCCAATGGCGCATGAAGTATATGAATTTGAAACACGCCATATTGCTGAATGAGGCTGAATGGCACCAAAAATCGTTAAGGATCATGGGGAAAGTGGCCGTAACTAGCAAAGGATCATGGTCGATGTAGTCGTTTTCATCCTGCCTGAGAGTTATTCAACCCAACACTCCTAGATGATGTCGGAGTCAATACCGGAAGCCTTGGATATAAACAGTCGTGGTTATCCTGTGTTTCATACAGATTTATCACATGGTATGCGATATGAGTTACATTGTTCAACAGATGCTACCTGCGTTAACATTAATAAATACATCTAGCTATATCCTATATTGTCTCCTGAGCAGAGCGGTGAGTGGCACAATGCTCCTTGTAGTCTGCCGGCCCATGATTGGTCTGTGTCAGCAAGTGGTCCTGTGTAGTCAAGCATAGTAGTCAGAATGGATCACTATTTCATAACATTTCTCAATTTGTAGCAAACTTTAAAATAATTAATAGTGGGAAGGTAACTTGATAATAATAAGCACATTTTAGAGGCCAAAACGGCCATCTAAAAAACATTTGTTTGGCCTTCCTGGCAATCATAAGTTACATAGGCTTTCAAATCAAATCAAATCAAAGTTTATTTGTCACGTGCGCCGAATACAACAGGTGTAGGCCTTACAGTGAAATGCTTACTTACAGGCTCTAACAAACAGTGCAAAAAGGTATTAGGTGAAAAGAAAGTAAAGTATTAAGTAAAGAAATAAAACAACAGTAAAAAGACAGGGCAGACAAGCCCAGATTCACAAAACACTTCTTATGCAAAAACTTAATAAAAACTTAAAAATAGAACTTTATAAGATAGTTCGTAAGTGCAATTCCTCAACAATATCTTAAGATTTAATGATTTTCTTACGAGCTTTACAAGCTTGACAATAAACTTTGATTTGAAATAAACGCACGTGACAAATAAACTTTGATTTGATTTGATTTGATTTGAAGTTACTTTCCCACTATTAATTATTTTAAAGTTTGCTACAAATTACGAGCTTCTCAAATATCATCTTAGAATGTTCTTAAGATGTGTGTTGCAAGTCAACTGTTTTAGATAGCAATGGCAATCATGTTAGCATATTTCGTACTGTTCTAAAACATGTTCTTTGGTTTAAAATAATCAGTACAGAAACTTTCAGAGGAAGTTTGTGAGTGAATTAAACGTGTTCAACTGCTTCCATGAGCTTCTTCTCTCACTGCCCTGAGTCAAGACAACGGTTTAGCTATGTTGGAATTAAAAACATTTCCAAGGACTTTATTTTCAAGAATCCAATTTCTCCTTAACTTTTTTCTTAAGGAGAAACATAAGAAACAGCGCAGTATATTTTCCAATAACCTTTTTGAGAAACAGCAACTTTGCTTTACTTTCTGCTGAAGTCTATAGTTAAGGGAAAAATGGCAGATAGGAAGTAATTTCTTCTTTAGAAGGTTTTGTGAATCTGGGCCTGGGGCTTTTGGCACCTCTAGGTTGCTACGCAGTAACCGACCAGCAGAGAATGCCCATATCAGGCACATGTGCACCTGTACCCGGGCCAGGAAACATCAACTTCTAATATGTTCCAGAACATTAAGCACAGCCTCTAAGGATATTAGTGTCTTGGTGGTGAGTTCTGGATCTGTGCGTGTGTATTCGCCTCTTGTATGATCTGCACTTTAGGAAATGGCAAGTTTCCGCATTAGAATAGATGGATAGCACTGACCTAATCTACGATTACGCTTTCAAAGATCAGTGCACAGTAATTTCATCACGTTGGTGAGTGAGGACAGTTCAGATGGACAATCTCTCAATATCATACCAATCAATCACTTTTACAGTGCATTATGGGGAGAGGGAGCCTGGCCTCATAGGTTGCAGCCTGACAAACGGTGGATTGACTTTCCTTCTTTGCTCTCTTTCTATTTCTATCAGCATGCAGTGCATGAGCCCTATGCATTCATCTACACCATGAACACACAGATATTCATGGACTTTAAATTCTGCAGGCTATGCAGACTCTAAGTATGCAGATGATCAAAGGATCTCTCTGTTGGTAAAGGTACATGCATGTTAAATCATGGTGGGTTTGCACTCATTTAAATCAAATCAAATCAAATGTTATTTGTCACATACAAGTGGTTAGCAGATGTTAATGCGAGTGTAGCGAAATGCTTGTGCTTCTAGTTCCGACAATGCAGTAATAACCAACGAGTAATCTAACCTAACAATTTCACAACAACTACCTTATACACACAAGTGTAAAGGAATGAAGAATATGTACATAAAAATATATGAATGAACGGCATAGGCAAGATGCAGTAGATGGTATAGAGTACAGTATATACATACGAGATGAGTAATGTAGGGTATGTAAACATATAAAAGTGGCATTGTTTAAAGTGGCTAGTGATACATGTATTACATCAAGATGGCAAGATGCAGTAGATGGTATAGAGTACAGTATATACATATGAGATGAGTTGTAACGTTCGTTGTAATCCTCCTCGTCTGTGGAGGAGCAAGGATCGGACCAAAGCGCAGCGTGGTTTGAATATATGATTTAATTATATGAACGAAGACGAAAAACACTTGACAAAATACAAAACAATAAACGACGTGAACAAACGAACGAAAACAGTACCGTGTGGCGAACAAACACAGACACGGCAACAATCACCCACCAACAACCAGTGAAAACAGCCTACCTTAATATGGCTCCCAATCAGAGACAATGACAAACACCTGTCTCTGATTGAGAACCATATTAGGCCAAACGAACAAACCTAAACATAGAAACAAATAACATAGACTGCCCACCCCAACTCACGCCCTGACCATACTAAATAAATACAAAACAAGGGAAATAAGGTCAGGAACGTGACATGAGTAATGTAGGGTATGTAAACATTATATGAAGTGGCATTGTTTAAAGTGGCTAGTGATACATTTTTACATTGTTAAAGTGGCTGGAGTTGAGTCAGTATGTTGGCAGCAGCCACTCAATGTTAGTGGTGGCTGTTTAACAGTCTGATGGCCTTGAGATAGAAGCTGTTTTTCAGTCTCTCGGTCCCTGCTTTGATGCACCTGTACTGACCTCGCCTTCTGGGTGATAGCAGGGTGAACAGGCAGTGGCTCGGGTGGTTGTTGTACTTGATGATCTTTATGGCCTTCCTGTGATATCGGGTGGTGTAGGTGTCCTGGAGGGCAGGTAGTTTGCCCCCGGTGATGCATTGTGCAGATCTCACTACCCTCTGGAGAGCCTTACGGTTGTGGGCGGAGCAGTTGCCGTACCAGGCGGTGATACAGCCCGACAGGATGCTCTCGATTGTGGATCTGTAAAAGTTTGTGAGTGCTTTTGGTGACAAGCCGAATTTCTTCAGCCTCCTGAGGTTGAAGAGGCGCTGCTGTGCCTTCTTCACCACACTGTCTGTGTGGGTGGACCAATTCAGTTTGTCTGTGATGTGTACGCCGAGGAACTTAAAACTTACTACCCTCTCCACTACTGTCCCGTCGATGTGGATAGGAGGGTGCTCCCTCTAGTGTTTCCTGAAGTCCACGATCATCTCCTTTGTTTTGTTGACGTTGAGTGTGAGGTTATTTTTCTGACACCACACTCCGAGGGCCCTCACCTCCTCTCTGTAGGCCGTCTCGTCGTTGTTGGTAATCAAGCCTACCACTGTAGTGTCGTCTGCAAACTTGATGAATGAGTTGGAGGCGTGCATGGCCACGCAGTCGTGGGTGAACAGGGAGTACAGGAGAGGGCTCAAAACGCACCCTTGTGGGGCCCCAGTGTTGAGGATCAGCGGAGTGGAGATGTTGTTACCTACCCTCACCACCTGGGGGCGGCCCGTCAGGAAGTCCAGTACCCAGTTGCACAGGGCAGGGTCGAGACCCAGGGTTTGGAGGGTACTATGGTGTTAAATGCTGAGCTGTAGTCGATGAACAGCATTCTCACATAGGTATTCCTCTTGTCCAGATGGGTTAGGGCAGTGTGCAGTGTGGTTGCGATTGTGTCATCTGTGGACCTATTGGGGCGGTAAGCAAATTGGAGTGGGTCTAGGGTGTCAGGTAGGGTGGAGGTGATATGGTCCTTGATATGGTCCTTCATGATGACGGAAGTGAGTGCTACAGGGCGGTAGTTGTTTAGCTCAGTTACCTTAGCTTTCTTGGGAACAGGAACAATGGTGGCCCTCTTGAAGCATGTGGGGACAGCAGACTGGGATAAGGATTGATTGAATATGTCCGTAAACACACCAGCCAGCTGGTCTGCGCATGCTCTGAGGACGCAGCTGGGGATGCCGTCTGGGCCTGCAGCCTTGCGAGGGTTAACATGTTTAAATGTTTTACTCACGTTTAAATGTTTTACTCACTTCGGCTGCAGTGAAGGAGAGTCCGCAGGTTTTGGTAGCGGGCCGTGTCAGTGGCACTGTATTGTCTTCAAAGCGAGCAAAGAAGTTGTTTCGTCTGTCTGAGAGCAAGACGTCCTGGTCCGCGACGGGGCTGGTTTTCTTTTTGTAATCCGTGATTGACTGTAGACCCTGCCACATACCTCTTGTGTCTGAGCCGTTGAATTGCGACTCTACTTTGTCTCTATACTGACGCTTAGCTTGTTTGATTGCCTTGCGGAGGGAATAGCTACACTGTTTGTATCCGGTCATGTTTCCGGTCACCTTGCCCTGATTAAAAGCAGTGGTTCGCGCTTTCAGTTTCGCTCGAATGCTGCCATCAATCCACGGTTTCTGTTTTACAACATTTCATTATGAACAATTAACAAGTAAATGAAAACTGTGCAAAATATCCCAGTATTCAATTGCGTAAATGATTGTTGTTGAGGGATATTAGGTTGTTATGGTCAGATCATTGTGTGAGTATGAGCAACACACCCCAAGTGGTCTTTCTTGGATTGCTAACACTGGATCTTTCTTTTGAAGTCAATTATTGAAAGGTTATTATAATAATATTTTAGATAAACACCCTTTATATGTAAACAATGTGTCAAGGTGATAGTGTAGGTGAATACACAATCTCATATGCAGTGAAGTATTGTTATAAAATGTCTTATAAGCATGACCTGATCTCTGTCATAATATTTCATGGCAGTTACAGTTAAAGCAGCAAGCCTTTTTGATGAATCCAGCTGGCAACAGTGGCAGAGGTTTTTTGTTGCCATAATCTTCCTAGACTTGGGACTTGGGTGTCGAGTTCTGTGGTAAATTACTTTAGAAACTGTATACATATAAAAGACTTGAATAACCACACAGGAAACATTCCCTCAGTCAGCACTTTCTCCTGTCCCATACAGTTTGTGACATTTAGCTGCTTTACAGGTGGAAAATAGGGGTAGGGTTGTAGAGAATCGATGGACCGTGAATGTAATAAGAAATCGTAGGTACTGGCTTAAGGCCGGTAGCAACCACCACAGAATTTACGGTCAGAACAAGGATGAGGCGGCGGATGTCCAAGTTAAGGGGAGTTTAATGGAAGAAGATGTCCACATTTACACATCACACACACATCTGACCACTCATGGTTCAGATAACTGAAAATCATGTCCGGTGAGAACAAACATGAACTACATGTTCATTTAGATGCATGCACAGTCCACAGGAGGAAAAGTTCAGAAGGAGGGAAAGCTGTGGATGTGCTCATCAGGATGGGGAAAGAACGTTTCTGGCCCCACAGCGTGCTGGGGTCATAGTCCAACTGAAACTGAAGTCCCCGGAAACAAGGCTTCTGATAGGCTGAAAGAGATGTGGTAATAAGTATGTGAAGTGACCTTGACCAATAAGACACTAACAAAAGCGGGGGTCTTCTGAATAGGAGACTAAGCTGCCCGACTAGAACTAACCATAAAGGATGGCTAGAATCAGCTGACTGAAGCTGGCCATTTTAACAACAGGCATCAATAGCTTTTCCAGATGCAGTTCTTTCAGTTGGACATAATACTGTTCCTCCTCTTACAAAGAGAGTGTAGAGAGCACACAACTATACATGCTCACAATTCATTTCACCATGAGATGATGTGGCTGGTGGTATCTCACTCTGCAGCCCTGAGTGGATTACCCATTGCTTTTCTGGTGGGTGGATATTCACGAGCTTGTCTCTTCATGCACTGTTTGGCCAGTTTCATTGATCCAGCACAGAACTGAGTGTGTCAGGAACTATGAAGTGCCTTAGGGTATTTTCACACTTGGTCCCTTTCAGCCAATTTTTGTGAACTCAGTGCGGTTCGCTTAAGGAACTCGGACCCCTAAAAAGAGCCCCCGAAGCGAACCGACCTGAGACCATCTCGAGAGGAGGTCTGAGTTCGGTTCGCTTGAATTCCGACGTCCGGTTCTCGATTGTCAAGGGCGGACAGAAATTCCAAAATGTGTGGAGGATTTAGTTCAGATTATTTGTTTACAATATGTGATCTATAGGCTAACATATCTTCATAAACTGTTTATTGACTGTGGATTTTGAATAGTGTGAATAGACAACCTATTTGGTGAGAATCACAACATAAGGTATAAAATATATTCTAGCTCTTAAAGTGGCAGTAGTCTACATTGGGTGTACAATTTCCAATTACAGCATTATTTATTCTGCAGTTGTTCTGTTGCTATTTATTCTATTAGCAATTAAATGTACACTACTGTTCAAAAGTTTGGGGTCACTTAGAAATGTCCTTGTTTTTGAAAGAAAAGCACATTTTTTGTCCATTAAAATAACATAAAATTGATCAGAAATAAAGTGTAGACATTGTTAATGTTGTAAATGACTATTGTAGCTGGAAACAGCTGATTTAATGGAATATCTACATAGGCGTACAGAGAAATTTCTAAGTGACCCCAAACTTTTGAACTGTAGTGTACATGTTAATAGTATCTTCTGATTACAAATATTATGTCCCATATTTTAATGAAATGCAATCTATTAGCTTCCAAAATGTAAGTAGCTGTCTGATAACACATTCGGATTGAACGGCTTGTCCTGTACTTTGTAAAAACCCAGAGTGCATGTTGGAAAAATATCTTGGGTCCTTTCTAAACATAGCAATGTAAATGCAAAGAGGACTCGGTCTACAAAATAGGTGAAGTGAACTGGCAAAAGAGTTGAGTCCTCATTCAAAGGCAAGAGCAGTGTGAATACAAAGAGAACTGACTTCTTTCGGTTTTTTCTTCTTTATCCCCCCTGTTCACTTTAAAGAGGACTGAGATCGGTTATTTTAAAGAGGACTATATGTGAAAACACCCGTAAGAGAGAATTATGGGGGTGTTACTGTAATCCTGACCAATATACTTTTCTCAACCACATTTTCCTTACAGGGGTAGGTTTAAAACTGTAAAATAAAGATGCTGTGTTCTATTTGTTCCATCAACATTCCATGAGATATGGATTAGGTGGAGAGTGACGAAGAAAGGGATGATCATCTGAAAACGAATACTTTTACAATGTGCAGCTCAACTGGCATTCAGACAACCCACCCACGCAGTATCTCATTATGTACGGGTCACAACAGCCAGCCCATCCTGAAGTCGTATCCCATGTCACTCTGGCATCCCACCAATACGGATAAACTCTCCAGAAATCAGAGACCTTAATCAGCATCCCATCCGAGACCAGAATACGCAATGTTTGGTGTATTACCTTAAATGAAATGACATCACATTGCTGCAATGCTGTGCTTGTCATATAGAATATGTCGCAAAGTAATGTTCTTCTTATAACATGAATTCGTCTATGGGCCACTTTGTAAAGATTTTCTCTGTTCTGCATCTGTTCAAGACATCATGGTGAGGAAATATCTATTCATTTGTAAGCCTATCAGTCGTGATCCTCCTATTACGCAAGTGTTATGCTGTTGAGTAGAGACGCATTGCAAAATCTTGCCTGCTCGCTCTATGGAATGAAGCAGGATTAATTCTGCCACTACCCTGCCCGGAAAAATCGACTGCATTGTTTTTGCAGAACGAGTGGACAAAGAAGCAAGCCATGTATGAAAACTAATTGCTCGCGTGGGTAAGCATATATTGGCTATCAAGAGAAATACACGCTTTAAACTATGCGTGGGTGGTGTTCCTTAAAACGACAAGGGAAGTTAACGGCCAACATTATCAAGGAGAGCAGGATGTTTGGCAACCTTGATTTGATTATCATAAAATAAAATAAATAGCGGTTATCTATTCTAGGCTGTCATTGTAGTCGTCGACCTTCACAACCATCTCAGATTTATAGATAAGCAGAATATCAGAAACGGTGTGGCTGAATGTTAACACCAATCCCAATGCGTCTGTTCCAATCGCGTGTCCGTTCAAAAACACTAGCCTGACAACCCATTGCTTCAAAGGATCCTTAACTGCATGGCTTTCTACCATCATCATTCATAATGACAATATTGGTACATGCATATTGCACTATATGAATATACCTCTAATGCAGCCCAACGTGTCTTATTCAAAGCGGCAAGGCTCACTTGACAGGCTACTCATTTGACAGGCTACACTTTCCTGGGACGATAGCTGGATTTTGGACTTGGTTTTTCGTTTGCATATCTTTTTCAGTCTCACTTGGATTGTATTGGGATTAAGGTGGGGTTTTAACACGATGCAGGTATCAGGGATATATCTTTCCCTGCCTCGGTCACTGGATTTTTGATTATTATGGTTTAAGAAAGGACTTCGCCTAACAATTTGTCGACCAATTTCTGAAGTTAAAGTCAACCCGTTGTTGGTTATACATTTCTCGTCAATTTTACTCCTCTTCGACTAAAAATGCTTCAGTAAAACAATGTTTGAACAGTGGAAATAACGCCCATGTGTCTACCCATAAACATCCGCGGCGTATCCTGTTAATGACACCCGTAAAGGTCAGTCAGTCATGTGTTTTATCTTTGATCACAGCATTGCATGCTCAATAAATGGCAAATTAGTGTTGTACTAAACACTTTTTTCGGCCTCACACGTTGGTGGATGATTTGATATTGTGTGTAGTGTTTACAGATATCTTGATAGGTATATAATGTTCAGGTGATGCTATTTTGAATAACAGAAATACTCTGCCATTTGTCAGTATAGACTATAGGCTATTAATGCGTTCATGCCGCATAGGCTATTCAATCTAAAGTATTGTCTGACTAATTGCATTATGATATAAATAGCGTTTGATGTTCTGGACCAGTTTTGTTAAATGATTTTGCTGATTTAAGTCACGTAGCCTGTAACCTACATCTGTATAGGTGCAAAAGCGTCCTATCAAGATGATACATAAGGATGATAAATAGTAGGCTGTAGCCTACAACTAGTGCTGTGAGACAACGGGCAGCCTGGGTAAAGCAACCAAAAGAATACGGTTTTTGTATGTTGATAGATGACTCATATTAATTTTCATATGAGATGGTTGACATTGTAGCCTAGTAACACACAAAGGTTGTGTGTTACTATTGACCTTTCGCAGTATTGGGTTATTCACCTGGTTTGAAATGTAATCTGTGTGGTGGAGAGTCATGCAGCTTCCTATAAGGATGTATTCCTAAGGAATACTTACCCTTGTATGGATTCGTTGTAATGGACCCTAATTAGGCTATTGCTACGTGATGTGTGTAATCAAATTACCAGAGGGAACGAAGTCAGATAATAGATTGGTTCAAGGCAGGTCTGTGTCTGTAGAAGCAGCATGCATTCTGCATTCATTATCATAGGTTTGTGTTGCTTGGCTACAACCACTGAAGCTGTGTGAACATTCAGATCAAAAGGTGCTTGAATACAGAACACATGGGCCACACATAACTACGTCAGTTGAATCGTCCATTGAAGTTGCCAATGTTGGTTGAAAGCACAGACCAGCCTGCTTGGAGCGCAAGTGGCACGGGCGTGTCTGCATCAGCACAACGTCGACTTTCTCAAGTTAGCGGCAGCACTGGAGAATGTGTATCACTGTAGAAAAGCCCAATGGCCGCTTGGGGACACTGACTGCTAAGATACAGCCGTCTATTATTCGGTTCAGTACCGACCAATCGAACGCATAAGGAACGAATGTGAATGTTCCGATTTTTATCCATGGGTTGCAAATCAGGCACGCTTTTCTCATAGACTTAACGTTACCCATAGGCGCGACGTTGAGAAGGAAGCGAAGCCCAATGTAACGGCAATTTTTCTCTCTATATATATTACATATTATTCATGATCATGAGTAGACTATAATGCTACAGTGCGGCAGCAGAGCTGACCCTGTGTATTACGGTCGCTGTCCACTGGCCTGTGGTGCTGTACTTCATATTTCGGCATTCCGAGCTCAAAGCTGACCATGGTGCTGAATCTGGTTGTAAGTTTAAAATAGCGCCACATAGCCTTTTCCCACGTAACAAAGTCGCCATAGAAAACTACAGGTTGTATTAGGTAGACTCCTGAAAGTGACGTTACTATACAGGACAATATGCAAATGAGTTAGTTAGCTCACCAATTAATGTGCTCATAAGTGATGCAGTCTTAGAAATGTTTATTAAGAGTCTTTATGTATTTAGTTCAAAAGAGAACATAGGACATCAAAAAGTAAGTTATTTAAAAAAAACTATTATTTTTATTTATTTCACATTTATTTAACCAGGTAGGCCAGTTGAGAACAAGTTCTCATTTACAACTGTGACCTGGCCAAGACAAAGCAAAGCAGTGCGACAAAAACAACAACACAGAGTTATGCATAAACAAACGTTAAAAAACAATGGCAACACAATATTATCTCTAGCAGCTAGCGAAGGTATTATTCGCTGTCCAACCACTCTGATGGACCTCAGTTAGAATGTAGTCTTATGGTCAAAAAGGTAGCCATTTTTAAGGGTTATTTTCTCCTTTCTCTTTTTCAGGCATTCAATATTTATGTTGTTAGTTTCTGGAATAATAGGCTATGTCTCTGTAGGCAGTCTCCAGAGATAGGAGGTATTTGTGTCCTTGCCAATCCTAGTCTTCAGACTCAGTAGAGGGCTCAAAGAGGTCAGCATGTGGGTTTCATAGGATTATATATTTTGTTCACTCAGGCAATGTAGATGGGAGAAATAAGGTGCTCTGTCAGATGTAAACAGGGTAGTAGTGAAGGTTGTAAATCCATTAAAGAGAGGTAGAGGCAAAATATCAAAACGCTTACCATTAAATGAGGCATACACCCCCCCATATCACTACCATTTTAATTCGTCCCACTCTCCTTTGACATACCAAGGGGAAACTGTGTACATTGATTCGCTGAGTTGCTACATCAGTAGTACAGTATGCCGCATGCATTTTACATAGAAGCTTGCAGTGCCACTCCACCACTGGTTAGTGCCGTTCACCAGGTGCAGCTACGGTATCTGCTCATCCATCTCAATCAGGAATGGGACTCCATGTTCTGACACATCAGGGGCACCACCTCTCCACAGCTGCCCAGCCTGCCCAGTGCAATGAAGCGCTGAGACGGAGAGGAGCTGTCACATGGTTTATGTGTTGCAATGGCCACACCCTGTTGGACGGATGCCTTCAAAGGTGAAGATAAGAGACACACATTCATCACACAGATAAAACAACCTAGCCATGCGTGGTGCAAAGTACTGGGTCCTTTATGGGTACGAAGACTACAACATTAGGAATAAATAGCCCCAGGTTTATAGAGTTCATGAGATCTATTGCTTTGGGTGTGCATGTTGAATATTTGAATGAGCTGTTGAAGGATTTGTTTCAGTCAGAACCATTGACATTTGAAGCTGCAGCACCAGGTTATGTATTTTAAATACTTGCTCCATGTCTGTACATAATAAGGGCCTGCTATAAGTGGCTTGTAAAGATATCTGAACACAGAGGTTAATGAGGTCTATTCTTAGGAGCGTTAATACGCTTGAGCCCTATTGGATTAGTGTTTTGAATAAATTAAACAACAAGTGCAACAGGCCTTCCCACTGGGCAAAGACATAAATTCAACGTCTATTCCACGTTGGTTCAACGTCATTTTATTGAAATGACTTGGAAACAACCTTGAGTCAACCAGTGTGTACCCAGTGGGTTGTTGTGTATTTAGATTTGGACTATCTATGCAGTGGTTGGGGTGAGATAGGTTATCACCCCTTCTCTTGCTTGTCAGCGCATTGGACTGTGTTACAGTAGATACCCAGGGTTTTGGTGCCATGCCTTTGCCTAATGAAATCAGCCATCATGAGAGCCTCATTATCATACACATTATCATACATACTGTTGAAGTAATATGGCTATAGGTTCTTCTGTCTCACCGAAAGCCCATTCTTGTGGGAAGCTGCTATAGACCAAATGCTTGACAATGTATGTGATATCAACAGAGAAGTATATTTTCTGGGTTATTTAAATATTGACTGGCTTTCATCAACTTGCCCACTCAAGAAAAAGCTTCAAACTGTGATCAGTCAACCTATCAGGGTAGTAATAAACAGCACAGGAATGAAATCATCAATATGTATTGATCACGTTGAACTTACAATGGATAGCCCCAAGTCGTTATATGGTTTTTTTTCTTGTGCATTTTGCTATTTTGCTATTTGCCTCATGACTCCTGCATACTTTGTGACTACAACCTTTCTTTACCCAACCGTGGGACAGACTATGTTTGTTCCCACACTCGGGACTCTCACTCTCTATTGGCTACACAGACTTTTGGCCTCCAATATAGTAGCCATATCTAGGAAAACCAAAGTTCCAAAGGCTGGGCCTAATATAGTGTATAAGAGGTCATACAATACGTTTTGTAGTGATTCCTATGTTGTTGATGTAAATACTATTTGTTGGTCCGTGGTGTGTAATGAGGAGCAAACAGACGTTGCACTTGACACATTTATGAAATTGCTTATCCCAGTTACTAATAAGCATGCCCTCATTAAGAAAATAACAGTAAAAACTGTTAAATCCCCGTAGATTGATGAGGAATTGAAAAATTGTATGGTTGAGAGGGCAAAAGGCAAAAGTCTGGCTGCATAACCGATTGGCAAACGTACTGCAAATTGATAAATCATGTGACTAAACTGAATAAAAAGAAATTACACTATGAAACAAAGGTAAATTACATAAAGCATGAGAGTAAAAAGCTTTGGAGCACCTTCAATGACATTTAGTAGAAAGAGGCAAACTCAGCTCCATCATTCATTGAATCAGATGGCTCATTTGTCACAAAACCGACTGATATTGGCAACTACTTTCATGATTTTTTTCATTGGCAAGATTAGCAAATTTAGGTATGACATGCCAGCAACAAACACTGACACTACACATCTAAGTATATCTGACCAAATTATGAAAGACAAGAATTGTAATTTTGAATTCCGTAAAGTGAGTGTGGAAGAGGAGAACAAAGGATTGTTGTCTATCAACAATTACAAGTCCCTGGGGTCTGAAAACTTGGATGGAAAATTACTGAGGATAATAGCGGACTATGTTGCGACTCCTATTTGCCATATCTTCAATTTAAGCCTACTAGAAAGTGTGTGCCCTCAGGCCTGGAGGGAAGCAAAAGTCATTCTGCTACCTAAGAATAGTAAAGCCCCCTTTACTGGCTCAAATAGCCGACCAATCAGCCTGTTAGCAACCTTAGAAAAGTTTGGGGGGAAAATGTGTTTGACTAGATACAATGCCATTTTAAAGTAAACAAATTTACAACAGACTTTCAGCATGTTTATAGGGAAGGACACTCAACAAGCACTTACACAAAGACTGATGATTGGCTGAGAGAAATTGATAATAAAAAGATTGTGCAAAATCTTTCACTAAACCCTAAACCTCAACTAAATATTGTGTTAAATAATGTGGAAATTGAGCAAGTTGAGGTGACTAAACTGCTTGGAGTAACCCTGGATTGTAAACTGTCATGGTCAAAACATATTGATACAACAGTAGCTAAGATGGGGAGAAGTCTGTCCATAATAAGGTGCTGCTCTACCTTCTTAACAGCACTATCAAAAAGGCAGGTCCTACAGGCTCTAGTTTTGTCGCACCTGGACTACTGTTCAGTTGTGTGGTCAGGTGCCACAAAGAGGGACTTAGGAAAATTGCAATTGGCTCAGAACAGGGCAGCACGGCTGGCCCTTGGATGTACACAGAGAGGAAACATTAATAATATGCATGTCAATCTCTCCTGGCTCAAAGTGGAGGAGAGCTTGACTTCATCACGACTTGTATTTGTGAAAGCATGTTGAAAGCACCGAGCTGTCTGTTTAAATGACTAGCACACAGCTCAGACACATATGCATACCCCACAAGACATGCCACCAGAGGTCTCTTCATAGTTCCCAAGTCCAGAACAGACTATCGGAGGCACACCGTACTACATAGAGCCATGACTACATGGAACTCTATTCCACATCAGGTAACTGATACAAGCAGGAGAATCAGATATAATAAACAGATAACATACACCTTATGGAACAGCGGGGACTGTGAAGCAACACAAACATAGGCACAGACAGATGCATACACACACATGATAACATATGCACTATACACACACATACACATGGATTTTGTGTTGTAGATATGTGATAGTGGAGTAGGGGCCTGTGTTGTGAAATCTGAATGTATTGTAATGCTTTTAAAATTGTATAACTGCATTCATTTTACCGGCCCCCAGGAAGAGTAGCTGGATCCATAATAAATACAAATACTGACTACATGGATTTGATATTGATGCATGAATACACACAATATTAAGAAATATGTGAGAATAATTTCAAATGACAATAGGTAATAGTTAAACAGATCCACAAGCAGATAGGTGGGAAGGCAGCTGCTGCTTTGTAGGTTGGAAGTATAGGCAGTAGGGTGAGATTAATGTAGCCTCTCTGGCTTGCCAGTCTGTTGCATTGTGTTACAGCAGCTGCTCTGGTTGCTGCTATCATGTGTTAGCATTATGAAATCAGGGCTGATATGGGTTTTATCAGTCACTGCAGAAACGAGAGGAAAGAGACATGCCAAAACCACCAGATCTGTATTGGGAGAATGAATGAAAATCTGGTTTCGAAAATTATTATGCATAGCCTACCCACTGTAGAGCTGTACTCAATGAGGTCTGGATGTCAAACAGCTGTATAAAACAATAACATCTGTTTTGTTATGTGTAAGGTAACTTCACAGGAAGCAATATAGGCAAATTCATTCACTATTGTATTACCGCTCATAATAGGAGTAGCCACAGTAGATTCAGTACACATTTCATGAAAAAGTACCCATTGCCGGCAATTTCTGTTAGAAAAGTGTTAACATGGGCCTCCTGAGTGGCGCAGCGGTCTAAGGCACTGCATAGCAGTGCTAGAGGCGTCACTACAGACCTGGGTTCGTTCCCGGGCTGTATCACAACCGGCCGTGATCGGGAGTTCAATAAGGCGGTGTACAATTGGCCCAGCGTCGTCCGGGTTAGGGGAGGGTTTGGCTGGTGGGGCATTCCTTGGCTCATCGCGCTCTAGGGACTCTTTGTGGCAGGCCAGTACCCTGCAGGCTGACCTTGGTTGTCAGTTGAACAGTGTTTCCTCCGACACATTGGTGTGGTTGGCTTCTGGGTTAAGCGGGCGGGAGTTAAGAAGCGTGGTTTGGCGGGTCATGTTTCGGAGGACACATGACTCGACCTTCGCCTCCCGAGTGTTAGTGTTAACAAAAATGTGCATACTGTTATACTAAAGATGAGTTATGAAACATTGAAACTAGATGATGGTGCTGTTTGACTTGCTCATGTAAAATGTGGTATTCTAACTAAGCAAACAACTTTTAGAATGATCGGTCGGTTGACACATATTATACCTAAGGGCTTTCCTTTAGCCGCCCCCAAAGTTGGGCTTCAAATCTGAATAAGGGGAAATTGCTTTTAGTATCCCAAGGGGACCTGAGTGATGAGCATAGGCCTGGAGTGTGCATCTCATCCTGGGGCAGACCAGGGCCTCTCTTGGCATTAGCAGATAAACCAGGCTGGGTCCTGGGGCTGGGGAGCCAAAGGGTTGACCTGATACATGTGGCATGCAGAGCATGAGATGTAGGATGGAGCTCAAGGGCAGCAGAGAACACAGCTGGTCACCACAGTCAGCAGGGAGGGAGCACACTGTAACAGAGGAGCAAAGGACCATTGGATGGAGAGAGGCAGAAACACATGGTGTTTAACGAGCCGAAATCACCTCTATAGCTTGATGATGAGATTGAGCAGTTGATTGACTGGGAAGCGAAGATGAAGGTAGAACCAGATGTACAGTACCAGTCAAAAGTTGGTACTGTACTACTCATTCAAAGTTGTTTTTCTTTATTTTACTATTTTCTACATTGTAGAATAATAGTGGAGGCATCAAAGATACGAAATAACACATATGGAATCATGTAGTAACCAAACAAGTGTAAACAAATCAAAATATATTTTATATTTGAGATTCTTCAGTTGCCACTCTTTGCCTTGATGACAGCTTTGCACACTTGACATTCTCTCAACCAGTGTCATGAGGTAGTCCCCAGGAATGCATTTCA
The DNA here is from genome assembly GCF_045679555.1 of Salvelinus alpinus. Classification (NCBI taxonomy): domain Eukaryota; kingdom Metazoa; phylum Chordata; class Actinopteri; order Salmoniformes; family Salmonidae; genus Salvelinus; species Salvelinus alpinus. Next base: position 23,236,943 of record NC_092106.1, read on the forward strand.
ATTAACAAGTGTGCCTTGTTAAAAGTTAATTTGTGGAATTTCTTTCCTTAATGAGTTTGAGCCAATCAGTTGTGTTGTGACAAGGTATGGGTGGTATACAGAAGATAGCCCTATTTGATAAAAGACAAGAACAGCAAGAACAGCTCAAATAAGCAAAGAGAAACGACAGTCCATCATCACTTTAAGATATGAAGGTCAGTAAATCTGGAAAATGTCAAGAACATTGAAAGTTTCTTCAAGTGCAGTTGCAAAAACCATCAAGCGCTATGATGAAACTGGCTCTCATGTACCTCTGCTGCAGAGGATACGTTCATTGGAGTTAACTGCACCTCAGATTGCAGCCCAAATAAATGCTTCACATAGTTCAAGTAACAGACACATCTCAACATCAACTGTTCAGAGGAGACTGCGTGAATCAGGCCTTCATGGTCAAATTGCTGCAAAGAAACTTCTACTAAAGGACACCAATAATAAGAAGAGACTTGCTTTGCCCAAGAAACACGAGCAATGGACATTAGACTGGTGGAAATCTGTTCTTTGGTCTGATGAGTCCAAACTTGAGATTTTTGGTTCCAACCGCCGTGTCTTTGTGAGACGCAAAGTAGGTGAATGGATGATCTCTGCATGTGTGGTTCCCACCGTGAAGCATGGAGGAGGAGGTGTGATGGTGTGGGGGTGCTTGGCTGGTGACACTGTCTGTGATATATTTAGAATTCAAGTCACACTTAACCAGCATAGCAACCACAGCATTCTGCAGCGATACGCCATCCCATCTGGTTTGCGTTTGGCAGGACTATAATTTGTTTTTCAACAGGACAATGACCCCAAACACACCTCCAGGCCGTGTAAGGGCTATTTGACCAAGAAGGAGAGTGATGGAGTACTGCATCAGATGACCTGGCCTCCACAATCACCCAATCTCAACCCAATTGAGTAGGACTGCAGAGTGAAGGATAAGCAGCCAACAAGTGCTCAGCATATGTGGGAACTCATTCAAGAAAATGAGACTATTTTTTGGTTACTACATGTCTTCACTATTATTCTACAATGTAGAACATAGTAAAAATAAAGAAAACCCCTTGAGTGAGTAGTTGTGTCCAAACTTTTGACTGGTACTGTATTTCCAATGAGAGGTAAGGTCAAGTTGAGATAGGTTCATTAGAATCCTGACATCCTGATTCAGATGGAAGATGGACATATTGACCATGTAATTTTCTTTGGAGCATCTCATATTGTACCTTCTGCTACTGCTAAAGAGCATTATTATACCCAAGCTACAAATCAGCCTCCCAGCCTCTCTGTTGACTCTATGGAGCAAAGATAACAAGATTACAGGTGGCACCTGTCTCCTCCAAGAACCGCTCCTCTGCAGTGTGGCCGTTCCTCCATTGGCACAGCCTTAGACTACTGCTACAGGGCATAGATGTCACTGTCTTTATAGGGGAATTACAATGAAGAGATATGATATTGTTATCCACACATGAACTAGTGTTTACTGTACTGTAGTAGTCAGCCAAGCCAACCAGTCAAGCTCTTAGACCATATCTGCTTTTGAATCAAGGAAGGTGACATTGATCTGGATATACTTTCAGTAGCTGCATCAGATAATATTGATTAGGCTGATATCCCAGACTAGCACTTCTCTAAGTCTTTGCGGCTCATTCACTAAGGCAGGGGTAGGCCTGTCAATTCAACTGCGGGCCGTTTTTTGGTGGTGTGCATGGTCGGGGGGCCAGAACATTATTACAATAATTTGTACACTATAAATTGACCACAACTAAGCCCAAAGGAAATAACAACACTTTTTTAAACCTCTATTTAACTGGATAGGTCAGTTAAAGAACAAATTATTATTTACAATGATATTAGTATATATTTTTTTTAACCAAAAACTAAAATCCCAAAACACTTTGGGGGGTCAACAAAATCACTTACGGGTCAGTTTTGGCACACAGGCTGCCTGTTGCCGACCCCTGCACTAAGGAGTTTGTAGTTACTATGGGCATTAGTGCTAGGGAGAGCAGGGCTCAAAGCTACCTAGTAAAGGCCCACTAACCTTGATGTCCATGATGCATAAATTGCTGTTGTGGGAATCATCATTTGCAAACACTCTGCATGTTTTATGCTCTCTAATATGTTTGGTCAGCTAGGACTCCTTCTCTAATATGTTTGGTCAGCTAGGACTCCTTCTCTAATATGTTTGGTCAGCTAGGACTCCTTCTCTAATATGTTTGGTCAGCTAGGACTCCTTCTCTAATAT